>NC_139523.1:19749850-19863107 GCF_947247035.1 Vipera ursinii | reverse complement strand
CCAGGTCTGAGACAGAATCACAAGAAAAAGGCAACAAGCTTCCCTAATAAGGGAAATTGAGAGTTATCCTGCAAAGCTGGGTCTGGGAAAGCCTTGTTCAGGAGTGGTGATATCCACACCTCCTTGAAGGTATCTGGAACAAAACTTCCTCTATAGAAATAAGTAAAGGTAAAGGTAAAGGTCCCCCCGCACATGCGTGCTAGTCGTTTCCAACTCTAGGGAAAAGGTGCTCATCTCCATTTCAAAGCTGCCAGTGCTTGTCCGAGGACGTCTTCCGTGGTCATGTGGCCAGCATGACTAGACGCCAAAGGCGCACAGAACGCTGTTACCTTCCCACCGTAGTGGTCCCTATTTTTCTACTTGCATTTTTACGTGCTTTCGAACTGCTAGGTTGGCAGAAGCTGGGACGAGTAACAGGCGCTCACTCTGTTACGCGGCACTCGGGATTCGACCTTCCAAACTGCCAATCTTCTGATCGACATGCTCAGCGTCCTAACCCACTGAGCCACCATGTCCCTTATAGAAATAAGTACAGAATCCTAAAACCAAAACTTCCAATCACCTACAAGAGCCAAGAAAAAGCAGGAAACTTAACCACATGTGGCCTCACTCATGTTAGGCAACAACTGCATGAGTCCACACACCAAAATGGATCCTAGACTAGAGATTTATTTCAATGCAATCTACATTCAGCTCTGGGGCAAATTTAAACTCAGGGAGTTATACTCTGCAGATAAATCAGTTCAGATATCAATAATGTAATGCTTCGGTCCACTGGTACTGGATCAATAGTCTAAAGCACGGGGTCAAACTCGCCACGTCACGTGACGTGTTGCAACACAGCGTGACTTTTTTCCGCATTGTCAGAGCTGGGGGTGGGTGCGGGCTCCACATGATGCAACCGGCTCCAGGGCCAGCAGTCTGGCACCCCTGGTCTAAAGCCATAATGAGACAGTTTATGTAAAAAAGGGAAATAAAGAAAAGACATTTACAGAAGAGGTGCAAATTGCTCAAGACATGTTCTTCATGAGAACTTCCAGGCTTATTACAATTAGCCAACATTTCTCTGCAATATCTGAATTTGGTTCTTCTATTTCTGCTAGGAACTTTTCAGATGAATCAGAAAGTGGATGCTTGGACTTCAGGCTTGGCTGTTTTCACACAGAATTTGCAAGTGTCCACCTCCTCCACCCCCTCCCTCTCTAAAAATAAAAAAGTCCACATTCTCTCTCTATTCATGCTTCATTTGTAGAAACCTTGTGATTTGAAAGTACTTTCTATACTTGAAAATAATGCAAAAGGTGGAGATTCATGAGGTGTGCAACTGGAAATATCGAAGAACATTTAGAACACAAATGATGAAAATCTGGATCTGTTATTTACATATTTATTTGTTGTTCAAATCATATCATTTTTCATGACCTAATGGACAATGTGGAGCCAGTTTGGTCTTGTGGATAAGTCACCAGTCTAGGAACTGTAAGACGGTGATTTCTAGTGCTGCCTTGGGCATGAAAGACATCTGGGTGACTTTGAGCCAATCACCAGGAGACGGTGAGTTCTAGTCCTGCCTTAGGCATGAAAGACATCTGGTTCAATTCTCCATTCCTGGGAATTTTTGAACTTAAGAAGATATAAAATGTATTTTGGCTTGAATTCCATATTAACAGAGGAATTCAAAAAGTTCATTTTTTTTTACAAGGATCTACCACTTGTCCCTTTTCTCTGGTGCATTTTAATTTCTTCGTCTTGGAAGGTGGAAAGAAGCTGAGCTCTTTGTGACCAATCAGAGGATGAGAGACACGCTCACCATAAATATCTATCAAGAACCACCATCATCTTGTCCAAGGGTTGCCTTTAATTCTGCAAGTGGCCTGCTGTTAAAACTACACAAATGAAACAACAAGCTGGGAAACAAGATGGTGATCCATGTCCCAGGGGGAAGCCTTCTCCAAGGCTGATCTTAAACGTGCCATTTGCAGAGCCCAGAGAAACCCAAAGAAAAACAAGATTGAGGTCAGCCTTGCAAATAATTCTTTGAAAAATGGCTAACCTACCAATGCATGTTGTTATATTTGGCCCCAAAGGAAACAAAAAGTTAAAAAGAAGAACTAATGTCTGTCCAGATTTCCGGTCTATTGCCTAAAACCTGGGTTTTTCCTTGCCCCACAAGTGTAACTGAAATCATGCCAGTTTAATTTTGGCTCCACTTGCCTGAGGCTGTTCCAGTAAAAAAGGAAGCTAGCCTTTGGATCCATGCACATTTGATGCGACGTCGGTGGTTGCTCTCTGCTAAAAAGCCCCCAGACATTTAGCAAAGCATGCTAGAGATACACATCTTTTATTTACAGTTTGCAAATTTTGTGCTTGACATGCAGAGCTTGGCTGTTGACTTGCGCCGAGATTAGATTAGAATTTCCATCCTGGTTTTTATGATCTTGATCTGCAAGTAAACTTTGAGAGATTGCAAGACATTTGTGATTTGCAGGTAGCCTTCGACTTTTGTTTAACAACCAAAGCTACAATGGTGTTGAAAAAAAATGACTTATGCAATCAAAATTTAGGTAACCGGCATGTATTTATGATGGTTGCAATGTCCCAGGTGTCATGTGATCATAAATTGTGACCTTACCCCTGACTTCCAACAAGCAAACTCAATGGGGAAGCCATCATAAGCCACAAACGTGTGATATCTCACTTAACAACCACAATAAAGTAGGTGAAAATTCAGGCGCAGTCATTCAATGCCTCTCTTAACAGCTACAATGCTTAATGATGAATTTTCCAATCCCAATTGTGGCCTTACATTGAGGACTGCCACGTTAATAGAACAAAAGAGAGAGAAGTCATCTCATCAGCAGCAAAGGTAACCATTCTGATGCCCCCCCAAAGCCCACCCTGTGATTAAAACCCATTGTCCAGTTTCTGCACACAGCAGAATGAATTGTGGTTTAATAATTTCACTGCTTGCACTTTTAACTTCTCCCATTTCAGAATAAACACTTTGGGATCAGGGTGTCCTTCTGTCTAACCCGCAGAAAAACCGGTGTTAAGTCAATGTCATTTTGCATGTTGCATGGGTCGTAGGTTTTCATCTTTTTATGTAGCAGCTTTGAACTCATCTTTAAATTCTTTTCCAGGGGAAATGAGCCTTCTGTCCTACCTGAAGCAAATCCAGAAAACTGCAGGCTGCCTTCTGCTGGCTTAGTTCCTCTGCTTCTTCAAGCCACACTTTGCTTTAATCATGGTTTAGAGAAGCCAGCATCACTGAGTTTACATAAAACAGTAAACGATAATCCACCCTCTACATATCAGAGTGGCTGGATTCCCATCACACACTAACCCTGAATGAATCCAACCACATTTTTATTGACCACAATGTGTGAATCTACCTGGCTAGATTTTAGATGAAAGCGTTTCTAATCTTACGTGGGGAAAAATGCCCCTGTGCATTGCAGCCATATACGTAGAAAGATGAGCAAAAAAATATGAATATTTGATGTTTGGACTGACAACAGTACCTCTTAACCTCCTGGGCATGGATCTGGTTTGCATTATAATAAAAAAATCTCCTAGGACAGTTTCTTCCGTCTTTAGATTTGTAGCAGAGAAGAGAAAAGGTGCTCCTGAATTTTGTAAAGGTAAGAATGATTTCAGGATGGAGTTTAGAGCAAAGAATCCAATTAGGAATCGTTAACCTTTTCCAGAGCTATTGTTCTGCTCAAAATTTAAACCATAGGACTCCTGATTGATACAGTTAGAAGAGTGTGCCGATGAAGCTCACAAATCTTTTTACCTTGAACTTTTCAAAGAACAGGATAAGCTCTTTTCACTCTGCAAATTACACCTGAGCATGCAAACTGTCCTCTAAGGATGACCTTCCAGATAACATAATTCCAAATTAGGGCAGAAGGGCTACTAATGCAGTAATTTGATGAGTTCAAATGGGTACATCACTATGATTAAAAAGTGATTGTCCCCTTGATCTGGTTTAACCTAAAGGGGAATGACCGCACTGGCCTTGTATCCGTTCCCACCCTGTTGTTTTGTCCTCATGTCAACACTAAAGATCATGTCTTGAGCATTGTAGAATTGCTTTGCTCTGTTAGATGGGCCATGATATTTATTCTCTGAGGAGGTGGGGGGAATAAACTTGATAAGCAATCAGACCAAGGCAATCCCAAGAGAAAGTGCATGAAACGTTAATCCAGGATTCTTTGCTGCAAGGTAAGCGCTCTAATGGTGATAATGATGAAAACAAAGTTTAAAAACAAAGTTTTGGGAGGCTTGGTCTGGCTCCAGTGATTAGCCAAATACATCCCCCATGCTGAGAAGCTAAAGAATACTCTTGGATTTCAATTGCTGGGAAGAAACAAAAAAGACAATGCAAAGTTAATGGTTTACAAAAGAAAAGGGAAAGTTTTGACCTATTAGATGGGATATTATACTATTAAACAGATGTTTGAATGTGGTTAAGAAAATAGATAACTGTTAGAAATAAAAGTCTTATTATTATTAGAAGAATAGGATTTGTAACTAGAATATTATGTTTTGTTATGAGATAGGAAAGATGAAAATTCTAAAAGGGTTTGAATAAGGGAATTTATTATGAGCAAATTATAAGCAATAGATTTTGAACATTGATGGGAAATTAAAATTTTTAAAAAGCAGGAAAAACAGGATATTGATTGAACAAATGGACTCAGGAATTCTGAGAGTTGAAGTCCACAAGTCATAAAAGAGCCGAGGTTGCCTACCTCTGTCCTAGACAATCCTGCGGACCCTGCTCAAGCAACACTTATGTGCTACATCCTGGGTGGAAGGGAGGGAATTGCCAATAATCTTTTCAGCCATCCTCACCACTCTCTGCACCGTCTTCCTGTCTGAAGCAGGGATGCTTCTGAACCAGGCAGGGATGCTGTATGACTATTCTCCAAAGCGCCTGAAGGCAGGACAAGAAGCAATGGTTGGAAACTAACCAAGGAGAGAAGCAACCTAGAACTAAGGAGGAATTTCCTGACAGTGAGAACAATTAACCAGTGGAACAACCTGCCTCCAGAAGCTGTGAATGCTCCAATACTGGAAGTTTTTAAGAAGAGACTGGACAGCCATTTGTCTAAGCAAGGGGTTGGACTAGAACTAGATGACCTCCAAGGTCCCTCCCAACATTATTGTTGTTGTTGTTGTTGTTGTTATAAAACTTATTCATTAAACATGAACTTCAGTCAAATGAGCATTCAAATTGACTGGCACTAATGGTTGACATGGGTTGCTCCCAGGTATCAACCAGGTATCTCCTTAAAATGTAAAATTATTATTATTATTATTATTATTATTATTATTATTATTATTATTATTATTATTATTATTAAATTCCACCTGGCTTAGCAACTGAAATTCTGGTCCTCATTGTGATCCTAAGTCGAGAACTAGCTACACTACCTTGGGTGTAAATAATTTCCCCAGAGCCACCTTGAGAAGTCCTCCCGATTTTTGAAGAGAAAGAGCACTCTTGCTTATTTCCCCTTGAATTCTCCCTTATGCATACACTAAGGCAGGGGTCCCCAACCCCCGGTCCATGGTCCGGCACCGGTCCACAGCATGACAGAAACTGGGCTGCACAAACAAAGCCCCATCTCCAGGATGCAGGCAGCATGCGAAATCACAGCCCCTCCGGTCCACAGAAAAACCTCTCTCTATGGAACCAAAAGGTTGGGTGGGGACCTCTGAACTAAGGTGCTTTGGAATTATGTTTTTTTAAAAAAATAAAGAAATCCGTATTCGTGCTAGGAATTCAAGGCCCACGTCTGCCAAGCTGGGATCCAAAACCTTAACCACCAGGACGCACTCTTTCATAATCCTTAAGAAGCAAAAGTAGAGAGGCAGTTTGATGTTATGGTTAAGAGATCAGGGTGAGAAGCTGAGAAAACTTGTGTTCTACTCACCGGCTAGGCATGGATCCATCTGGGTGACCTTGGACGGGTCCCTCCCTCTCCGCTCTAGCACGGCGGCATTGGCAAACCACTTCTGAAAAACCTGGCCGAGACAACTGCAGGGATATAATAACAATAACAGTAATAACAATAAAGTTGGAAGGGAGCTTGGAGGTCATCTAGTCCAACCCCCTGCTCAGGCAGGAAACCCTATACGTCCAGGCAATCTTCAGAAGTCACAAATGGACTCAAAGGCTGTGGCTCAGCTGGCTATCCCCATCCCCTCACACCTACCACACACTTGCAAGGATGGACTGGAGAAGAGCAAGGTCTGGCCTAGGTGAACGGGTGAGGGCCAGGTTCTTCCTGGAGTCGGTTGTCCCTTCTAAAAAGAGGAATTCTGGGTCATGAAACAAGGGAGAAGTTGCATCCGCCATTGGTGCAGCTTGCAAGAGAAATGCTGACCCGCATTTAGTTATTAAACTAAAAGGAAAGCATCGTTTCAGAAAGGAAACAAATCTGCCAGTAATCTCTAAAGCAGGGCTAGCCAACTTTAGCAACGTTAAGACTTGTGGACTTCAACTCCCACAATTCCCCAGCCAGGGGAATTGTGGGAGTTGAAGTCCACAAGTCTTAACGTTGCCAAATTTGGAGGCCCTTGTTTTAGAGGCTTTGTTCATTTGGTCAGGCCAGAAAAAAAAGAACCACTCGTTAGGGGTCCAACATTGGGACCAATTTTGCAAAACCTTCTTCCTCCTCTTCTTCTTCTTCGGCAGTCCGCACTTTCCATCCAGACCATCAAATTCTGTGACCTGACCCCATTTCAGAACCTGAATACCTTGACGCAAAGTCCCACATACTGTAGAGTTGTGTAAGAAAGGTCCAAACATACACCTACATACACATATAAAGTAAGTACAGTATCTTATCTAGTTTGTTTGGGGTTGGGTTTTTTTTTGGACGTATCGCTTTTGGTCTCCCGGGATGCAATTCCCAAAATTTATCTTGGCCTTGAGAAATGAGGATTTTGGAGAAGGGACGGTCAACCCAAACCATTTGGGGAGCTTTGGGACGGTGATAGGGTAGACATCAGCTCTCATGAGCCCCAACTCAGGGAGGCTGAGGATTATGGAAGCAGAAGTCCCACAAGGATTTAATGCTGACTTGGATGGACTTTAAATCAGCCTTGCCATAACATCTTACCCTTGCTAGAAGCAAGCAGCCTCCCCTGGTGGTTTTTGGTGGAACTGCAGCCAGGGTATTTCCAGCTTTCATTGGCACACTTTTTTTTAAAATCGTCTTAGCTGTCTTTATTTCCTTCTTTAGCTCAGTATACAAATAGCCACAATGGAACCAGGCTTTTTATTGCTAAGCAAGGTGGTTAAAAACACCCTGCCCAATTTTATCGGGTTGTTTTTTGCTTTGTTTCTGCCAGTTGCTAAGCGAAACAATGCAATCCTTAAGCGTCCCAACCTGACTTCAATGACTCTCTTAAAACAGAGGTCGCCAACCTTTTGGGCACCAGGGACCGGTTACATGATGAGAGGGTTTCCCCCCCCCCCATGGACCGGAGGGGGCGTGGTTTTGTGTGCATCCCGCGGATGGGGCTTTGCTTGTTTGTGCAGTCCGGTTGCTGGCATGCCACGGAGCGGGGATTGGGGACCCATGCTCTAAAAGAATGTAAATGGCCAGCTGTCTGCAAGGAATACCCCAATCCAGTCAGAGCTGAAGAAGCTTCTTGGATAAGAAGTGAAATGTCTGCAAAAGCAAAACAAGAAAGTCCAGTTGCCTCGAGAAAAAGCACCTGGGCGACTGAGAACCTCCAGAGATAGCGCTTAAGTGAATTTGGCTTCCCCCATTGACTTGGCTTGTTGGAAAACAGCTGGGCAGGTTGCAAACGGCATCAGATGCTGCAACCATCGAAAATATGTGTCAGTTGCCAGCTCACCTGATTGAGGATTGGACAACTGTGGGAATGCTTTAATGGTCATAATTAAGAGGTCTGGTCACATACGTTGCTTTTTCCAGGGCCTTTGTAACTATGGACAGTCACTAAACCAAGAGTTGTAACTCAAGGATCACCTGTATATCTACTTAATAAAACAGCTAAAACTTTCTCCTTTTTTTAAAGTGATTTTTTTTACATCTACACCAGAAGCAGAAATCCAATACAATACAACAGCTTTTTCCAAGGTGGAACCAGACAAAGGTGGGGGGTTTTTTTGGTGTGGGGGGAAGGTGTGTCAGTCTAAGAATGCACAGCTCAGTCTCCAAATTTAGCACACCAGACATTTTCTAAGATGCATAAATGTTCCTGTTTTACTCTCCCTTCATTGTCTGCCCCCTCCCCCATTCTCATTTTTAAAACAGCCACCTCTTTGCTAAACGTACAGGTAGTCCTCGACTTACGACAATTGAGACCAAAGTTTATGTTGCTAAGCAAAAGACAGGGGAGCTTTAAAATCGTTCTTGCCACAGCTGTTAAGTGAATTGTTGCATTTGTTAAGTAACAACAGTTGTTAAATGAAGCTGGCTTCCCCATTGACTTTGTCAGTTGCCAAACATCTGAATTCTGAATCGGTGAACGTGTGAATGCAACAATGGTCACATGTGTGAACAATGGTCATAAGTCACTCTTCTGAGTCCCGTGGAATTCAAACGGTCACTAAAATGAATGGTTGTAAGCCGAGGACTGCCTGTAATCTTATCCCTGACTTTCAGCATCAAAACTTGGTTGAAAAAGAAAGCTTCCTTTTCATTTCAGCGGTTCGCCTAAATTGACTCCACAAAACTGGCAGTCCAATCTATTGCTTATTATTCATCTTTTATTGTTTTTATTATTTCATTTAAAAGGTTTTATAGAAAAAGCATTTTTTAAAAAAGCAAAAAAAATACATTGTATTAATGGTGCATAAAAACAAGCTGCACGTATAATATATTATTTACACAATTTCATTGCTTCTATAAATTAAAAAAAATGTCCCTGATTGTTATTTACAAGACATATATTAATTATCATTAATAATACTTTGCCCATCAACAAGTCCTTCCAGAGAAGCTACAAATATTTAAAATAATAATAATAACAATAATTAAACTGTTCCCACTCATCCCTCTTTATAACAGCATCCCTTGAGGTAGGTAAGTATTATTTCTGCAGCCTTGTATATAACTTGCTCACTCTTTGCAAGGACAGAAATGGCTTTCAGGTATAAAAAACGGTTATTTTCAAAATATCAGCTCTCTCCCCTTTAGTTTCAAGCCCTTAAGTTGCAAACATAGTATCTGGAAATGTAGAAATAGAGAGTTCAAAAGCTGAAGGTATGGATAGCTGAGCAATATGTAACAAGAGTTCACAATACAATCTTTTTAATGTCATCATTAACAGAAACTGAATTAGCTGGGGATTCTCAAATTTGACAGTACCAGGAACCCTAAAAGGATAAATTAATTTCTGCAAGCCACTATGAATAAAACAAAGGATTTCACTGGGGGTTAGAGCGGACTGTAAAAAGTCATTACTAATCTTTTTTCCCCCTCTAATCTTCCCCCCCCTCTTTTTTTTCCAAAGAGTCCTGTTCAATTCTCAGAGACTGCCAGAGAAATCTCTGCAGCTTTTTTTTTTTTTTTTGGCAGTGGCTTGCCAATGCCTCTTTCCTAGGGATGAGAGAAAGTGACTGGCCCAAGTTCATCCAGCTGGTGTTCGTAACCACTTCACCCAAACTGCCTCTCAAAATTATGCATCATGACTTTCAAATTGTAATCTCAACTTCCGCTGGCCAATTGGTTGCCGAATGTTCCACAGGCAGAGAGAGAAAGGCAGGCGTCAGTAAAGCATGCCAAACTCAACTTTGCTTGTGCAAAGCCCATCAAACTGGGGGAGGGGAAAAAACCAATTTTTTTAAAAACAAACCCACAGGTTTTGACCCTCCCTACAAAAGCAGGTTGCTTCTCCTACCCCTGATCTGCAGTTTGAGAATCCCTGACTTAAGCAACTGGAAGGGGGCAACTATTGAAACCAACATCAACAGTGAATCCCCTTGGTCCGCTGATAACAGCAAAAAGCTAGTTATGCTTTTTTTTAAAAAAAAAAAATCACAGGACACACCCACGTAATTGAGTGACGATTAGCCAGGTTTTGCAGAAGCAGTAAAATACCTTAAGCGAAGTTGGCTGGGCACAGAAGCTTGTCGACCTGGTTTCTCTTTCCCACCTTGTTCTTTGAGTTTCCACATCCAAACCTTTTCCCATCCTTGTTCCCTCCGCGTTACTGCTCTAACTCTTAGATCCCACTCCCCTGCTGAGTGCAACATAGAAGAAACCCAGGTCTCCAGTTTTATCCCTACTGCGCTGAAGTGCTAAATAATATACAATGTTAATGCTACACTTGTTTGGCACCATTGAAACAAGGCAGTGCCACCCCTCCCACCACAATCTTTTGGCTTGGGGGGGGGGAGTCTCGAAGGTGAAGAGGGTAACTCTTGGTAATTCCCCACCTCAAGGAGTATAGCCAAGAGTTAGCAACCCCACCCGAAAGAGAATAAAACAGTTTTCTTCCCAAAGGTCCCGATGTCAGTGTAAACAAGGCCACATTCTAGGCAGGATTTGAGATGTTGAGGGACCAAGATGTCCACTCAGCATGTCTTCAGGCTTTGGAGGCCCGTTTGGTAAGGCGTTTGACGAGGTTTGGGTTGGGTTTTCTGGGCACAGGTGATTTTGAGGGGACGTCAACGTAGTAGAACGCCAATGGCTGGTAGGTTGGGATGTAGCTGACCACATTTTGAGGGCATGGGACCCACAGAGGAGCTGGAACGTAGAAATACTGGGTAGGCTGGAAGGAGAGAGAGAGAGAGAAGGAGGTTAAGAGGAGGAGAACGCAAGGCCCAGAAGCTAGATCTGGAAACTCACAACCCATAAGATCTTCTCACAAAGAAGCAGTGAGCCCAGCCCAGCACACTGGGACAACCTGAATCAAATCAAGCGTAGCATAATAATTAAGATAACATGCTTCAAGGTGAGTTGAGTTCAGCTCCCAGGGTTTCTGTGGAAGTGCCATCAACTCACACCAAAATTTGTTTCTTCCAGTTCAGTGTAAAAGCTCTGGAATTTCCCAGTTATTCACTATCAAAATACTGACCAAGTCTATCCTGGTTTAACTTTCAGCTAGCTAGGTAAACATGGGGTAAGCCAAAGTCAGATCCATGTTCCTGCTAAACCAGTGGTCTCCAAATTTGGAAACTTTTGAGACTTGTAGACTTCAACTCCCGGAATACCCCAGCTAACATGTCCACAAAAGTTTTAAAGTTACCAAATTTGGAGACCCTTGAACTAAAACAATATTCCCCTTTTAATCTCAATTTGGAGCACAGCTCTTATGCAAGCCGATGTTCTTGACCAGAGCTTTTCAACCTTTTCACCCACTGTACCACTTTTAGGCTATGGCAACATCCGAGGACCACCAGTCGCCTAGCAAAGTGTCAAAAACTTGATGACCAAAAAAAAGGAAAAAAGTGATGAAGTACAGGTAGTCCTCGACTTACAACAGTTCACTTAGTGGCTGTTTGAAGTTACAATGGCACTGAAAAAAGTGCCCCTCAAGCCACAGCCGAGCAAGACACCTACCCGCCCACCTGGCGGCGCTCTTCCTCCTATCCGAGGTTTCCATTGTTGTGAGCATTTCTGTTGAGGATTGGCAGTGAGGGTGGGGGGTGTTTGGTTTTTATTTCCCCCCCCCTCCGTCTGCTGGGTGGTTGCAGCAGGTTTTGGTCACTTCACATGACCCTGGGACACTATGACCATCATAAATATGAATCAGTTGCCCAGCATCTGAATGTAAATCACAAACCCCTGGAGATGCTGCAACATTCCAGCTGATCGGCGTTTCTTCTGGGCTCAGAAGACGTGCCGGGATCAGTGCCGAGCTCCAGCTGAAGCCTGGCACTGATCCTGGTGCTTCTTCCGCTGAGCCCTGACAGCCCCGAAGAAGCGCTGATCCTGGCGCTTCTGCTGAGCCCTGACAGCCCTGTAGCTCCAGCCGTCTCTCGCTCAGGCTTGTGCGGTGCTGCCACCGGTTCAGCTCATTCTCCTCCCCCACGACCACTTTTCTAGGATGGTCGCGTACCACCTGCCAGGTGCCAATGTACCACAGGTGGTACCCATACCACTGGTTGAAAAGCCCTGTTCTTAACAACTGTGGCACTTAAGTCGCACAGTGTCCAGAATGCTTTCTCCAGGACTGCCAACGTGCCCATGTTTGAGCCACCAATCCGGTCACCTCTCTCCAACGAATTTGTCTTTTATCAACAAGAGGTTGTAATGGCATCACGAGGTGGCCTTTGCTTTTTTAGCTGGATTACAACCAAATTGCCCCGAGCTCCTTTGAACATTCAACTGAGGGTGGAGAAAATGTTACTGAGATAAAAAAAAAAAAACTTCAAGGTCTTGCCTCCTCCCATTTTTAGATTGCAGAAGCAAATCGAAGGAGCCACTTTTTAAAGGTCAACACAACAACAAACTCCCAACTCTCGGCATTGTCCTTGAGGCCTCTCACCTGTTTGGGACTGTTTTTCCCAGCCGGCCGAGTTTTGCCCAGATTTGTTGTCTTAGAAAACTTGGCCAGACTTTCATCCTCTGAATTCTCGGAGGGGGATTCCGAATGATAGTCCGACGTCTCCGGCTCTGGAGTTGACTTCCCGCTGGTGTTCTCCTCTTCCTTCACCGTGAAGTACTGGTTATTCTCACCAAGCCTGGAGGAGCAGAACCGATGAGAAAGTTCAGACTAGTGGTCCTATTATCAAGGGGCTAAAATTCAGCAGGTGCTCTGATTTGGGGATTGGCTGGTTGACTTGTGAAGGAAGAAATCCAAGTCAGCCACCTCTTTTTCTGAGAACTCCAGGAGAGGAACACAAGGGCCTGCCCACAAAGAAGAGGGGGAATCAGGCTATTCTGCAAAGCACCTGGAGGCAGGAGAAGAAGCCATGGATGGAAACTCATCAAGGAGAGAAGCAACCTGGAACTAAGGAGAAATTTCCTAACAGTGAGAACAATTAACCAGGGGAACAGCTTGCCTTCAGAAGTTGTGGATGCTCCAACACTGGAGGCTTTTAAGAAGAAACTGGACAGCCACTTGTCTGGAATGGTACAGGGCAGGGGTAGGCAACCTTGGCTCTTTTATGACTCGTGGACTTCAATTCCCAGAATTCCTGAGCCAGCTGTGCTGGCTCAGGAATTCTGGGAGTTGAAGTCCACGAGTCATAAAAGAGCCAAGGTTGCCTAACCCTGGTATAAGGTCTCCTGCTTAAGGCAGGAGAAGAAGCAACAGATGGAAACTCATCAAGGAAAGAAGAAACTCATCAAGGAAAGAACAATGAATCAGTGAAATGGCTTGCCTCCAGAAATTGTGAGTGCTCCATCACGGGAGGTTGTTAAAAGAGATGAAAAAGAGTTAAAATGACCAGCAGTCATTTGTCTGAAACGATACAGGGTTTCTTGCTTCCAAGGTCCCTTCCAAGTCTGCTCTTCTGTTCTGTTGAAATGACAGGATGCAGCCCAACACACTGACCTGCAACAAACCTCCCCAGGATCAATCCAGATGGAAATTTCCCTGGGCAGTGCTAATTCTGAATAATCCAGACCGCAGGCCGTGCACGCCTTTAGGAGGGAATCATCAATGTGGTGCTTCCTATTGATCCGGATGCATCTGGGAAGAAGGAGAACAATTAACCAGTGGAACCACCTGCCTCCAGAAGTGGTGAATGCTCCAACACTGGAAGTTTTTAAAGAAGGGATTGGACAGCCATTTGTCTGAAATGGTATATTGGGCAAGGGTCTGCAACCTTGACAACTTTCAAGAATTCTGGGAGCTGAAGTCCACAAGTCTTAAAACCCTGGTATAGGGTTTCCTGCCTGAGCAGGGGGTCAGACTAGAAGACCTCCAAGGTCCCTTCCAACCCTATTATTATTATTGTTGTTGTCAATTCAGAAAAGGTTTTGTTTCAAGGTGGACTTGTGACAGGACCGTAGATTGAAAGGGAAGAACCATATCACAAAACAAATTGATTTTTTTAAAAACATTCTTTGCATTGTTCATTTTTTTTCAGTTAGTGGTGGTTGTTTTTTTAAGAATTCACCCTTCCAGAAAAGAATGGTGCCAATAAAGCCACAATTGTTCCACAGGTGCCACGACACCACTGTGCAAATCTCTGTAATCACCAAGAGCCTTGGTGGAGCAGTGGGCTAATGCCTCCTTAAGTAACACCAGCTGCCTGCAATTAGTGCAGGTTTGAGTCCCACCAGGCTCAAGGTTGACTCAGCCTTCCATCCTTCCGAGGTAGGTAAAATGAGGACCCAGATTGTTGGGGGCAATTAAGCTGACTTTGTAATAATGCCGCTTGGGGTGTGTGTGAAAGCCCTAACAAGCAGGCATATACATAGAATGAAGGCTACTGCTAAGCTTGTAAGCCGCCCTGAGTCTTCGGAGAAGGGCGGGATATAAATGGGATTAAAATAAATAAATAAATGATGCAGATGGTGTCAAATGCCCATGCTAAGTGTCTGTGCAGATTCTCAAGTCATCCAGGTCATGCTTGTCCCCAGTGCTTTTTTTGTAAAAGAAAAAGGTGCCGGAACTCACACATGTCATACAACCCGCCTTGCCTACCCTACAAGGTTCCATCCCAAAAAAAGGTGCTGGAACTCCGTTCTGGGCGTTCTATGACAAAAAAAGCCCTGCTTGTCCCAAAGATGTTTCCCCACCCACCCACCCCCAGTGTCATTGTAACTTTGGACAATCACTAAACAAACTCAACAAGGGCTGTCTGTAGGAGCAAGTGCTTTTGTTCCCCTAATTTTTCATCCCCCTGCTGGACATCGCGGTATCTGGCTGTCCCCTTTTGTTCTTGCTGGACCGAGAACTTTTGCTACCTTTTAAGACTCACTCCTAAAGTGTGTAGCTGGGATTTCAAAATAAGGATCACGTCAATGAAGAGAGGAGGTGCCGAGTCACACGTTCGTTTTGGAATCAAAACACTGCTACTCACACACACACACACCCCCCACAAACACACACACACATTGCTTGGAAGCTCAAGGGCGGCATTGGCACCACAAAAATCATGTGGACGAAAGCAGAGCCCGTCTACCCTGTGCAACACTCTGCTGCAACAAGTTCCAGGCAGGGCACAGCACACACAAATTGTGATGTGACCTGCATGCTAATAATCCTCCGAGTAGCCCAGCCAATATGCAAACTGTGCCCTATCAGTTTCACAAACAGCCTTGAGATGTACAATAGTTATTTTACAGCTGGCTCTGCAAACAAATGACTGCATTTTTTTTAAAAAAAAGACGACACTCATTTGTTGCTTCACAGTGTACTTAAAAGGCTGGGGGTGGGGGGGAGGAGAGGAGTGGGCTTGTGCTGCAGAACAGGAAGTACCCACACCTGGAGCATGAATGGCTGATCTCCACCTGTTTTCTTTTTTCCTATTTAATTGGGAACTTTTAAAAAAATCCCAAGTTCCTAGTACTTATGATTCAAGAAGCAGGTTTAGCATTTCATGTACAGGTAATCCTCCACTTACGACCAAGTTCTTAGTGACCGTTGGACAGTGTGCCTCCCCCGCAAAAGTTACTTACACCCCAGTTCCAGAGTTCCAACAACTGCACACATACCCACAATCAACATGATTGCCTTGCAGTTACTTGGCAAGGGCCTCACCTTTTTAGCTAGTTACAAAGCTCCGTGGTCATGTAACCATAATTTATAACTTTTTTTTTGCCCCTTTCTGGCCTTTTCTAGCAAAAAAATACCCATAGGTACACTGATTTGCTAAATGACCAGAGCGTTCATTTAATGACCAAAAAAAAAAAAAAAAACAGATCCAGTCGTGTGGGGCCTTGGCTTACAATGGAAATTCCATCCTCCATTATGCTCGTAAGTCAAGGACTACCTGTAGTTCATCTGCTATGCTGTATACTAAGCTCATTATCTCCGTTGCCTTTCCTTCTTAAGACAATAGGAAACAGGACACCCCGAAAGATGGATGCAGTCGTAGCTCATCCTGAAGGGGTTGAAATCACACCACCCAAATTCATCCGCCTCGACGCCATCTTTGTTAGACTGTTCAGAAGAAGTTGTGGGTGCTCCGTCGTTGGAGGCTTTTAAGAGAAGACTGGACAGCCATCCGTCTGGAATGGTACAGGATCTCCTGCTTGAGCAGGGGGCTGGACTAGAAGACCTCCAAGGTCCCTTCCAACTCTGTTAGGGTGGGAAGGCCCAGGGTGGTGATGGTGGTTATCCAGGTTCATCCAACCATTCACTCAAACACGCTAGGTTAGAGCGCTTTTGTAATGCCTGAAACCCTGTCCTAAGAAGTCCCACCGATGGCTGAGGTCCCCGCTCTAAACTGAGACAACAGAGCAGGAGGGGGGAAAAACGCCATCCAGTAGATGGACTTTAGCTTGTATCTTCTCGACATAAAGTATGTTCCCCCACAAATCCAGATCCGGTGAGAAAGAGGATCAAAGGAACCAAACAGGCCAGGCCTGAACAGGACAATTAAACGGTGGAACAGCTTGACCTTCAGATGCGGTGGGTGCTTCATCACTTGAGGTTTTTAAGAAGAGACTGGACAGCCCGTCCAGAGTCTCCACCTTGAGCTGGACTAGAAGACCTCCTTTTGATTGATATCTGCTGATCAGTGTGGCTAAACTACCCCCTTATCCAACTTCTAAGGTGTTGTATCTAACCCCTTATCTTGATTACGGCAATGTTTTTTTTTCAACCTTGGCTACTTTATGACATGTGGACTTTAACTCCCAGAATCCCCCAGCCAGCCGGGGGATCTTAAGACTTTGCTTGAACGGCCTCGGAGGAAGAAAGTAGCGACATAAATATTATTAAAAAATCTGTGCTGCTTCTGGAAGCTGCTTTTGGCTTTTAAAAAAAAACACAAAAGCCCACAGAGACTCTGAAGACAGCTGCTTGGCTAAACGGGAAGTTTCAACTCCTTCCTGTCACAACTAGGGTAAATGTAACACGAAAAAAAACAACAAAAAACCAGCAACCACTTCCATTTCCTCCCATTTCAGCGCGCCACAATCTTGTTGACCAACAAAAGGCTGTGAAATTACATTTCATCTTGGCGAATGGTGTAAACTCAGAAACCTCACCAAAGGCCCCAAATAACTCTGGTGTTTTCAACACAAGTGTAATAACGCACTTCATAAGGAGAGGCACCGGTTTTGGCGGTGAAAGCACCAGGCGAGAAAAACAGGAGACGGTGAATTCTAGTTTCAGCCTTAGGGATGAAAGCCAGCTGGGTGACTTTGGGCCCCTCCCTCTCTCTAAGGCCAACCCACCTCACAGGCTTGTTGCTGTGAGGAAAATAGGAGGAGGAGGGGATGGGGGGGGGAGAATTATGTATATTTGTTACCTTGAGTTACTTATAAAAATAATAAAGGCAGGATCAAATCAAATCAAAGTCCAGGATCAAATCAAATCAAAGTTCCTAACTTACGTTGTGGTTTTGCAACATTTCTGGAGAAAAACGGGCACACAGGATTATATCGAAGTATATAACCCATGACTTTACACCCCTTGGGAAGCTGATATTATCAGATCAAATCGGCACCGTTTTATTCTTTGGATTTGTTCACTTTGTGTTTTGTTTTTTCAAAGGCCCTTCCATTTGTATTTGTACGTGTTTGGCTGTCCTGACTTCATCATGCAAATCGCAGAAAAATTATTTGCAAGGCAGGGGAGCGAGTCTTCAATGTTTCCACCATAAGCAAAACTTGTATTTTCCCCTGAAGGCTGCAATTTGACAAGCTGCCAGGTACAGTAAATCTAATGTTGTCAAAAGTTAAAAGGGCCGTCTGGTTGTTTTTCGTGCTTTCTTTCAAAAAAACAAAACAAAATCAGTTTCAGGTCGCCTTGACTTTCAGCTGCGTGCCAAGGTGGGAAAAAAAACACTGCTTTAAACTATCCTAATTAAAATACACACACACACACACACACACACACATATAATGGGATCTCGGCTATATCCGTTGTATTACTAGGCAAGCCAGAGGCAAACTATGCTAAAAGCCCCATCGTGAAGCTGCACTGCAAACAATGTGAATTCCCCAGCCAGCTAGGAGTTGATGTCCAAGCCATCTTCAAGCCACCGAGGTTGAGAAAACGGCTGCTTTAGAACATCGGCAGCAGCAGAGTCCCGACGGTGCTTTCCAAAAGGCAACTAAGCCTTTCTTGGTTTCTGAAAATGTTCCACCTCATCCAAGAAAGATTCTTCCCTTCTGACTGAACGACGAGGAAGTTTCTGGGATGAGAAGCGAAACATTTTTCAAGGAGGGGAGTGGGAGGGGGGGGGGACCCAAGAAAGTCCACCTGCCTTTTGAAAAAGCAACTTTGGGACAACTGTGACCTGGATGGATTGAGAACCTCCGTAGACATCGGGAACAGAGCACAGACATTTTGCTTTTCCCCAGTCTTATGATAAACCATCTTGCTTGCCCCGAAGGCTTGCGCGGTAGACCGGAGCTTGCCAAGCCCACCCTTGGCTTACCTATACGCCTGCCCTTTCAGCGGGTTATCTGGATACCAATGCTCATTGAATCGCTCGCAGAGGATCTTGGCCAGGCACTCGCCGAAGCGCTCCACTCGGTCTTTCTCCAGCTTCTCGTGACGGTTCACCAACCGGGAGATGAACCGAGTTCCAATTTCAACCTCTTCTTTCATCCTGACGCCTCTGTTGTTGTGTGTCCTGCGGGGGCAACAGCAATTCCATTCAGAGACCCAGCACTCTGCTAAAGGGAGGGAGGGAGGGAAGGAGGGGAGCCCCCTGCGAGGAGAAGACCCGAGGGGGCTTCAGCAGGGAGGGACGCTGGGCGCTCACTGGGTGAAGCTCCGCGGCGGCTGAGATCCGCTCGAGAGGAGCCCGTCTTTTGTTCTGAGGTTGCAACACAGAGGCACCGAAAGGTGAGTCGGATTTGTGACTCATCAAGGAAGGGGGAAGGAGAGAAGATTGCGAGGCTGTTACATCAGAGGCTGCGAGGCTGCAGCAACTGGGTCACACGGAGGCCCTCACTCACACGTATACACATCAGCATTCCTCAAAGGAAAACAGACGCAGGGTCACTCAGAGGCCGTCTAGCCCAACCCATCCCAAGTGAAAGTACGAGCAACACTGTTCCCTACTCACCAACCACCCCTTGCCAAAGAGGCTGCGAGCAATTAAAAACTCTCCCGATCAGGGTTTTATTTTTAGGTTGCATGGACTCTTAATTCCCAGAATTCCCCAGCCAGCCAACCTTACTTAAAAGACTGATATCATGATTAAGAGGTTGATATCATGACCATTTGTGGTCCCACTATGTGTTTTCCAGGGCTTATTTTTTCCCCCTCTATCAATTCTTCAAAGAAAAATGTATGTGTTAGGTTTAATATCCAGCTTTTCTTCGCAAAGCCTAGGTATATATGTAGCACTCCAATTTCCCCCTAACAAGCCTGCAAGGTACCCACGTCAGAAAGAAAATCAACCAGCCTAAGTCACCCATGGAACTACCACAGCCAAAAACAACTTTAATGCTTCTCTTCCCAGTCTTGATCCCTCATAACCATCGTACCCTACTAGTTGGGTTCACATAACTTGCTGATCCTTAAACCCAGGTGCTGGGTTTCCCTCACTTGCTAAACTCAAACAAACACACAATATTCCACTATAACAATACGGCTGGCTTTGGACCAGAAGCGACCAATCCTACTTTAACCGTGTGTGTGTGTGTGTGTGTGTGTGTGTGTGTGTGTGTGTGTGTTGTGTTGTGTTGTGTGAACCTGCTAGGGGTTTTCTTTGGTATAAAAATTCTGAGAATTTCAACAGGCCTTGACGCAACCAAAAAGCTTCATGAGGAAGGAGCATTTATGAATCAAGTTTAAGGAAGGGGGGAAAAAGTTAGTGGTGAGTTTTGCCTTCCCCACCAAACCCACAAGTTTTCCAAACCAGAAGGGGAAACCACCCCACCAGTTCTTCCCAGGAAGCATATACTCAGTCCAAGCGATGCCTCTCCAGATGCTGGCAGAAAACAATGGGAATTAAGAGTCCCGCACATCTGGTGGGGGGGTGTCATCTCTCAAAGCTAGGTTAGTGTAGCTAAAGCCACAGCAGCCGGATTGGAATCGTCTGTTAAAGCGAAGTCCAGCCAGATAGGTCGAGCTAACTACAAGTAGTCCTCAACTTACGACGGTTGAGGTTTGCAATGGACCCCGGAAAAGATATTATTTAGGCTCATTTCTTACAGTTGTCACCCTCCATCTGTAGACACAGGACTGCATGCGGGGCACTTGGCAACCGGCTCACATGTACAGCGGTTTGCAGTGTCCAGAGCAGGCACGTGACTTTGATTTACGATGTTTTTTTGCGGAAAAGGGGCATATTTCCAGCTTTAGGCCAAAACCGCTAAACCGTGGGTTTGCTTAATGACCTCCACACACAAAAAAAGGTCATAATATCAGGTTAGTCACAGTGGGTGTCCCACTTTATGACAATTTATACCTGTAATGAGCAGGCTCCGTTACGGTCAGACGTCACGGACTCCTTGTACACAATTTGAAGCTCCCACCGTTTTTCAAAAATGAAACCCCTTAATTGTAACTTATTTAATTAATTTAATATAGCTGCCCACTCCAGTGGCCTCTGGAGAACAAAGAAGAAGCTAAACTGTGCATTTCATTCCAGCCTCCGTTGCATCCAGCACAATGTGGGTTATGCATCACATAGGTAATCCTTGAGTTATAACCATTAGTTTAGTGACTGACGTTACGCCGTTGGAAAAAGTGACTTAGATCATTTGAAGAGAGGATTAAGAAAATGCCAGAATGTGCAGAAACGAAGAGCGATATTGAAAAACAAAGAAAAGGAAGATACAGAATAATATTAATATGTATTGCCAAGTAAAGAAAAAGTGACTTAAGACCATTTTCTCAGCACTTATGACCGTTGCAGCATCCCCGAGGTCATGTGGTCAAAATTCAGACGCTTGGCCGCTGACTCGTATTTATGACGGTTGCAGTGTGTCCCAAGGTCATTTGATCCCCTTGGGCGACCATCTGACCAAGCCAAGTCAAGATTCACTTTACAACTGCTTTAACTAACTTAACTTCAGTGTTTCACTTAACAACGGCGGCAAGGAAGATAGTGAAAAAATAAGAGGCACAGCTCGCTTTAACAGCTATCCCATTTAGCAACCAAAATATCGGGGCTCCCTTGTGGTCAAAGTCAAGGACTACTTTGTGTATGGGGCAAGTGTGGCTTCACACAGTGTGGCTGAGAGGGTGTCGCTCAGGATCACACAAAGGAGGAACTGCCGTGATGCCTGTGCTCAGGCAGACACAAACAGCAGCAGCCCAGATAAGAAGAATACGTCCAGCGGTCTAGTCACAGGACTTTGTGAACAAACTCTGCACCGTTTCCTGGAACGGCCTGTTTGTGTTTCAACAAAGTCCCTGCTAGTGAAAGAACACAGATATACACACCCACAACGGTTGCAACATCAGAGGCAAGGCCCAAGGCACGCCAGAAAACAAAACAAAGGGAGAAAACGAGTTGTGTGTTTGTCTACAAGCGCCAAGCACATGTGAAAGGTGCACAGATCTTGATATGCCTCCAGCCCAAGCCAGCGCTGTGGGCTGGTTTGTACACATACACACCCTTCCCACCAGCAGTGACCTTTCTCCCTGAGATCGCGTGTGCAAGACAAGGGATTTACAACTCACTCGTGCAGAAAGTTCCCCTCTCTGCCGATTTTCAAGAAATGTGAATAACCCCCAATAAGGATAATATTGTCAGGATTGCAGCAACGATGCCCCCACCTTGCCTTACGGCCTCCAAAGCCAGGTTTCATTCCGAGGTATTTTGTAAAATCTGGCCAAAAGACGGTTGGTTCCTGGTTTTTGCCCTTTACTAGAATCTATGCACATGTCCTTTATTACACGGTTGCCCAACCTAATGTCATCTAGATGATGAGTTGGATCTCAACTCCCATCATTCCCAGCCAGGGTGTCTAAGCTTACATGAAGCAAGTAACGTAGCAGATGGGCTGAAGAAGAAAAAGAAGAAAAATTAGCTGCAGCCCAATATAGGAAGTCTGGATCGGATCAGGAGAACCTCAAAGCTCAAGAACTTCCATACTCAGCTGCAGTCTACCTCGAAATAACAGAAGAAAACAGCAACTAAGATGATTAAAGGCCTGGAGACTTAAAACATATGAAGACCGGTTGCAGGAACTGGGCATGGCTAGTCTAGAGAAAAGAAGGACTAAGTTATGACATGATGCCAGTATTCCAGTATTTGAGGGGCTGCCACAAACAAGAGGGAGCCAATTTATTTTCCAAGGCAAGACAAAGAAACGATGGACCGGAAACTAAACAAGGAGAAAAGCAACCTGGAATGAAGGAGGAGAAGCTTCCTGACCGTGAGAACAATTAACCGCTTGCCTTCAGAGGTTGTGGGTGCGTCATCACTGGAGTTTTTTTTTTTTAAGAAAAGGCTGGACACAGCCACCTGTCTGAAATGGCACAGGGTCCCCTGCTAGAGCAGGGGGTTGGACTAGAAGACCTCCAAGGTCCCTTCCGCTCTATTCTGATTGAAGACTGAAGACAGGTTAAGCATTGCTGCTGAACGCCTCTGTGGCTATCCGCAAAGTTATCTCTCTGATAGCCCTTCTAGCTTTAAGCATATGAGCATTATCCATGAGCATAATAAAGAAAAGTCCACAGAATTTTTTTTTATTTTATTTTATTTTATTTTTTATTTTAATTCCATTTATATCCCGCCCTTCTCCGAAGACTCAGGGCGGCTTACAAGCTTAGCAGTAGCCTTCATTCTCTGTATATGCCTGCTTATTAGGGCTTTCACACACCCCCCCCAAGCGGCATTATTACAAAGTCAGCTTAATTGCCCCCAACAATCTGGGTCCTCATTTTACCTACCTCGGAAGGATGGAAGGCTGAGTCAACCTTGAGCCTGGTGGGACTCGAATCTGCACTAATTGCAGGCAGCTGGTGTTACTTAAGGAGGCATTAGCCCACTGCTCCACCAAGGCTCTTTATATGACCAGCTATTTTAAATAATTATAATAAAAAGACACCTGGGGTGCTTTTTTGGGCTCAATTGTGGTCATAAGTCAAGGACTACCTCTGTTAAAGGTATGGTTGCAGCATGTAAGCTGTTCCGAGTAAAGCCTCTGAAGCACTAGTTGAACACCACCGGCCTTGACAAAAATCACCAATCAGCCAACTGCAAAAGGCAGCTTTACTTGGAACAGCTTATGTACTGCAACAACACCTTTAACACAGGGAGTCCTTGACTTACGACCACAGTGGAGTCCAAAACTTCTGTTGCTAAGCCAAAACATTTGTTAAGTGAGTTCTGCCCCATTTTACAACCTTTCTTGCTACATTTGTGAAGGGAATCACTGTAGTCGTTAAGGTAGGAACACGGATGTTAAGTCAACCTGGCTTTCCCCATTGGCTTTGCTTGTCAGGAGGTTGCAAAAGGGGATCACGTGATCCGGGACACTGCGACCGTCATAAATACGAGCCAGTTGCCAAGTGTCTTGGATTTTTATCACGTGACCCTGGGGATGCTGCAACGGTCGCAAGTGTGAACAACGGTCATAGGTCAATTTTCTTCCAGTGCCACTGTAATTTCAAACCAGTATTATTAAACAACAACATCTATCCATCCCAGGTCCTTGAGAAGGACTCTCTTTAAGCGTACAAAAATACCAAATCCCTCTAAATATCTGGCTGGCTCTGCAACTAACCAGAATTAACTATAAGAAGAATGGAAAAGAAAGCAAAGATAGTAGCCATAGTGACAGTTTGCAATCCCAAACCATCTGGAGCACCACTTGAACAATATTGGCATTGATAAAATCACAGCCGTGAATAGCAAAAGCAGATTTACTGTACTGGGAACGGCTTTAATCCTGCAAGGATACCCTTCGTATTATTAAATAGCAACATCTGCCCGATCCAAAGTCCTTGGAAAGGACCCGATAAAGTGTGCAAAAATGTCAAATTCCAGTCTAAACATTTGGCGGACGACTGCGCCGGGAACCATAATAATAGAACAACTGAAGGCCACCACCAGCTAATGAACGGGCAGCTGTCACTTCACCTTGCTGTGAACTCAGCAATAGATAACAGCCACCCCCTGTCAAGAAGAAAGCAAAATCCTCCCCTTTTTTGCAGCTTCCAGAAGCTTCCCAGGAGCAAGGCCCAAAACCTTGATCTTATTTGGCGAGAACTTTAAAACACACACACGGCAGAATTCGCTTTTTTCACATTTTAAAATCGTTCAACCCTGCTGGGCGCCAGTCCCAGTGCAGCCCAGGAGCCGATGGCAAGCACCAGACCTCGACTTAAAATTCATTTAGTGACCATTCATAGTTACGACTGGGGGGAAAAAGTGACTTCTGATGATTTTTCAGTTACAACCTTTGCAGCATCCCCAGGGTCAGGTGATCAAAATTCAGATGCTTGGCAACTGGTTCACATTTGTGACCGTTGCTGTGTCCCAAGGTCATATGAACCCCTTTTTTGACAAGCAAAGTCGATCGGATAACCAGATTCGCTGAACCACCAGGTAATTAACAACTGCAGCGATCTGCTTAACAGCTGTGGCAAGAAAGGTCGTAAGAATGGGCAAAAGGCACTTAATAAATGTCACACTTAACAATGGAAATTATAGTCGTAAGTCGAGGACCCCCTGTGCACACTCCCACCTTATAGACCAGGAATCCGGTCCTTGACCATTAGCCAGAGAGAGTCCACACTCTCCCTGCGGACATCTAGGCTGACCCCAATGCGTGGCACAGAACAACTGTGTTGCCTGGAGAATACAGGCAGTCCTCAGCTTACGACCGCAACGGAGACCAACATTTCTGCCGCTCAGCAAGAGAATTAAATGAATTTTGCCCCGTTTGACAAGACTTCTTGCCTTAAGACGGTGAAGTGAAATCACTGCAGTTGTTAAGTGAGCAACTCGATTGTGAAGGGGCTTCCCCCATTGAATTTGCGCGTCAGAAGGCCGCAAAAGGGGACCATGTGACCTGGGACACTGCAACCGTCATAAATAGGAACCATTTTGCGGAGCGTTTGAATTTTGATCGCACGACCGTGGCGATGCTGCGCGTGAACGTGAAAAAACCTGGTCACGGGTCCCTTACTTCAGTGCCAACGCTTGTAAGACGTGGACTATGTGTGCCCTCCTACCAATTTTTGGCCAGCCCTGCCGGGTAAAAGCTCCCAGCTACTGCACACCTGCCAGATTAAGCCAGTTTCCAAACAGCCTGAAGCACTTGGGAAAAAATTCACAAAATGTCCCCACCCAGTCACAAGACTGGCTAATTGCCATCCCCGCAGCCGGCTAGTCTAGTCCCAGCATCAGCCAACTCACCTGGAGTCTTCCTCGTCTCCAAAAGACAGGTGGGGGGGGGAGACCACCCGATGCCACTTCAAGAACCTTGGTGCTCAAGCAGAGATCTCCTTATCTGAAAAAGCCCGGAAAGAAACAATTGAGATTCCTCCTTGTTTTGGTGGGGGGGAAAAAAGGGAGGATAAAGGGACAGGAAATATTTGATTCTAGCCCAGGGGTGGGGAACCTTGGCTCTTTTATGACTTGTGGACTTCAATTCCCAGAATTCCTGAGCCTACCGGACGAACTGTTCTCATCCTCAATTACATCGGTCCATTCCCACCCAGTCAGGCAGGAAAAGAATATTATGAATTCCACTGGTTCTAAGAACTTTTGACTGGGAGGGTTAGGAAGAGAGTTTTCTCTGCCACTGCCCCCTCCCCCACCCCCAGGTGTGGTCGGTCCCCACTTATCTGTTCTTCCAGAAGAGTTTGAAGATTGGACTCTGTCAACTGGCATGGGGGAGGGGGGTCAAAGAGGGCCATGCGATCTTGGGGGTGGCTGGTGACTTGAGGGTGCCCCTTCTATCCTTTAAGCTGTCCTTCAACTTGCTTTTTTAACTGTTTTTAATTGTATCTCATTGGTTTTGCAACTTTTATTCGTAAACTGCCCAGACTCACCTACACAGCGAGATGGCCACTATCTAAATTTGATAAGAGAAATAAACTCAGGTCTGTCTGTCTGTCTGTCTCCACACTCTCTCCATCCATCATCTATCAATCTGCCGGTCCATTCATCCATCTATGCATTTCGAAGCAAACCTCAGGTTGAATTACAGGGTTACAGATGTTGCTGTGATTGCCAATTGGATTTAGGGGACCCGAAAAAACGGCTTGAGTTTGGACAAGTTAGAAGTTGAAGAGGCTCTAAGACAACTGTCCCCTATTGATAGACGAGAATATTTAAAGTTTCAGGGTTGAACTGTGGGTCCTTGATGCTCTGTGCCTGCTTGTTTTCTTGCAGATGTTTCATTACCCAACTAGGTAACACCACACCGCTGCTACTGATGTAGTGTTGATGTTACCTAGTTGAGTAATGAAACTTCTGCAAGAAAACCACCAAGCTCAGAGAGAACCAAGCATCCCCAAATTGTCCCCTAACTGGAACAAAGAATCATAGCGGCTCTTTTATGAATGTAGAGCCTTTCGTTAGCTTTTCTGCAAAAGACCACGTGTTTCCCCTCTGAATATTTGCCCATCATTTCAACCCCTGGGGATTTTTTTTCTCTCTCTCCGATTTTCCTTTTTGACTTTGACTTTCTGTGGACTGCCCTTTCTATCTATAGTCCCATTGATAAATATAGCTCATTCTCGGGAAACTCCAAGGCTCCTTGCCAAGATTGTGGGTTGGGGAAACAGCAACAGAGGCAGCAGAACTAAATTTGGGAAACCATCAGTCCAAATCTTATCTCGGATACACAGGCGCGTGCGCGCGCGCACACACACACACACACACACACACACACACACACACACAGAAAATCACTAGATGACAGACTTCACACAACCTAAGCTCTAAAAAGTTTGCCATTGTCTCCTTCCCAGGGCTAAGAGAAAGTGACTGGCCCAAGGTAACCCACCTAGCTTTGTCCCCAAGAACTCTTGTTTTCTAGGCTGAAGCCTTAAACACAACACCAAACTGGCTCTCTCCATTAGGCTTGGCTTCAGCTTAACAGATGGTAGAAACTTTAGCCAAAGTTGATTTCATGGCTCAAATATGACCTCGACCAGGTTGTGATTCAATCAATAAACTCTTGATTCACAGAATATGGCTTAACATGATATTGCAACGCCTGTTTAATTCTCAGAACGCTCGTTATTGTTAGGTTACCAGAACAAACGGCCAACCCACTGAAATAGCTGGGTCAGTTTGGAAAAAGGACATTTTTCTTCACACAAGAGGAGACAGCGCCGTTTACATCTTTTCAGACATCCAATCACGTGCCAATCTAGTCCATTTCTCTGTGAAAATTCAAAAAACTAAAGTACACTTTCAAAATGGGTAAAGGAATCACAAGGAGCCTGGTTCAGAAGTAGCTCAGAAGTAGCGTACCTTTAAGCACTAAAATCCAGCTTGTGGGCAGCCCCCCCCCTCCCAGAGCCACTGTTAAATTTACACAAATGCTTTTCAACTTTTAAGCCAGTGTGGATTTCAATTCCCCGAATTCCCGAGAATTCAACTTCTCTAGGAGTTGAAGTCCAGACAGCTCAAACGTTCTCAAGGTTGAAAAAACACTGAATTACACAGGAAGGACATTTTTGGGTGAGACACGCCAAGAAATCAAACAAAATACACACCAATCTGGCAGGTGACCTGATGGACTGGCAGGCAGAGCAGGGAACAGATCACGTTTAATAACAATGTTCCTTGCAAAGAGAGGGTGTGTCAGGGGCGGCCTTCAACGATCTTCCCATGTCAGGCACTGATAAAGACTTGGAAATTTCAGGCGTGTTTCATCAGCTTTTGGGAAGGCCAGTGAGTGTGTGTGTGTACACAAAAGAATAATCAGGAGAGGATAAGCATCAGTAGGAGGGTAGATAAAATGCAAGGGCAGATTGGCACTCAGTAAGGAAGTGGACATGGTGACGGACACATGCAAGAGTGGAGAAGGGTGGGACCAAAAAGCACAGGAAGGATGATTTTCATAAAGGGAAAAGCTAAATCTGGGGGGGGGGGGTTTCACCCTTTAAAAAAGTATTTCTCAACCTTGGCAACTTTAAGATGTGTGGACTTCAACTCCCAGTTGAAGTCCCTTACAAGTTGCCAAGGTTGAAAACTGTTGCTTTATGGGTCAATTCAACAATTGCACGTATGCAATTTGTCTAGCTTTCTTTTCGCCTTTATTTTATTTTTTCTGACTTTTCACCTTTATTTTTAAGGCACTGGATTGAACTCGGGAACATTGGGGAACATTTAATTTGAGAAACGAAGCATGTGTTTACATAAATACAATTCCCTCCCTCTCTGCATTTGGAGGTGTCTGCATACACACAAGTCACATGGCACCTACAAAATGAAACCAGTTTGGCCTCAAAAGCTGTCTAAGCATGACAACTCTTTAAGACAATGGTATACAATTGCTTTTCAAACCCAGAAATTTCAGGATGCGTGGACTCCAACTGCTAGAATCCACCAACCAACATGCAAACTGGCTGGGAATTCTGGGACTTGAAGTGCACATACCTTAAAGTTGCCAATTTTTTTTTAAAAAAACTGATATATTCCACCCCTATGGATGCACAACGAGTGACCTTATGGCTTATTCAATTATTTCACTTTCCCAAGTTCACTCAACACACACAACCGGGCTTTATGGGTTATCACATCCAAGCCTCAAAAAAAAAAAAAAGAAAAAAACCAAGAGGTTGGCTTAGCATGCTAATACAACAGCTGGATTCCCATTCCAGTTTACCCAACTCCATTTTACTTTGGGAATAGCGTGTTGTGCAAACCCAGCTCCTAAAACCGCAAATTAAAATTACAAGGACCGCTTTCACATGAGATGCCAGGCTAAAATGTAGTTTTTTTGTTGTTGTCTGAAAGCAATATCTGGGTTTCAAGGAGAGAATGGGAAAATGTAGGTTTTTTGTTGTTGTTTGTTGGATGCAACTTGTCTGAAAGCAATATCTGGGTTTCAAGGAGAGAATGGGAGCCTGGTGCAGGCCAGCAATTAATTATGCAGCTGACCTGGGGTGGTGGAAGCAAGCTTGGGCCTTGGGACTCTTATTTATCCTTGAGAAGAGGTGGGCACCTGGAGGTTTGCCCTAGCCCAGGGGTAAGCAACCTCGGCTCTTTTATGACTCATGGACTTCAACTCCCAGAATTCCTGAGCCAGCCAAGCTGGCTCAGGAATTCTGGGAGTTGAAGTCCATGAGTCATAAAAGAGCCGAGGTTGCCTACCCCTGCCCAGCCTAGCCCCATCAGGAAGGGGGGGGTTAGCATCAGAAACTATTGGACAAGTCAGCTGTTGTCCTTAGCCAAAGGGGAAGGGCTGAATCCATGAAAAAAAGAACCCCCAAATTCTTCCTGCCCCACCCCCCCAAAAAGTTGCTTTAGATTTGCCCAGACTTATCCTTCTCCACCTCTTCCCAACCAGGCGCAGAACTTGAGCGAAAGGGGGGGGAACCCACGCGAACATTTCCCCGCTCCTTGCCCCGAGTTTCTTTCCCCCCCCCGGCTTTTCCGTGCAACGCCTCCCGTTCCCAGCCGGCTCTCCCGTCTTGTCGGTCCTGGGGGGGGGGGGAGAGAGTTGCGTCCCGAGGCTCCTTAGCAGAGGGCGCCGGGTTGGAGACGGAGGAGAAAAAGGCAAGAGGAAAAAGGGCAACATTGGGGGGAGGGGGGGTCAGGGTGGAATGGGGAAGGGGGGGGACGACGACGGGAGCGTGGAGCGGACGGTAATCGAGGCGCAGGGAGGTCGGGAGAAAGGCGCCCGGGAGAGTTCGGGGAATTATAATAATAATAATAATAATAATAATAATAATAATAATAATAATAATAATAATAATAATAATAATAATAATAATATATTTTATTTTATTTATTTGATTTGTATACCGCCCTTCTCCCTAAGGACTCAGGGCGGTGAACAGTGCACATAAATAACAGAATGCACAAATAGTTATCTTAAAACAATAATCAAAACAGGAACCCATCAGGCCAGACCGGATTGCTTAAAGAGATAGGTTTAAGATATAAAGATATAGAGATAAAGATATAAAGTTGGAAGGGACCTTGGAGGTCCTCTAGTCCAACCCCCTGCTCAGGCAGGAAACCCTGTACCATTTCAGGCCAATGGCTGTCCGGTCTCTTCTGAAAAACCTCCAGGGTTGGAGCATTCACCGCTTCTGGAGGCGGGTGGTTCCACTGGTGAGTTGTTCTAACTGGTGAATTGTTCTAACTTCTCGGGACCACCACCACCACCACCCGCCAGACGCCCCCCACTCGCGTCCCTCCTGGCCGATCCCCCCAGTCCCCGATCGGCGTTTCCACGTGGATGAGAGAGAGAGAGAGACTGCCGCGCATCTGAAGCTCCGAAAGCGCAACGCTGCCCCGCCGGGGAAGGGAGAAGCCAACTCAACCGGTGGAACGGACTCCCAACTCATAAAGCAGCCGAGTCCCGCGGAGCCCCCCACTCAAATAAACCCCCCACCCTCTCTCTCTCTCTGCCCGGGCGACCCCGGTCCCGCGCGCCTCCTACCTCCCGCGGCAACGTGCGAGGCTCGCCGGCCACGCGGTTCTCCCTCTTGCGCTCTCACGACCGCTTCTGCGCGGCTCTCTCCGGCGCTTCGGATTCATCCCCGGGGACGGGGGCGGAGCAAGCTGTTGGGAAAGGGGAGGAGATTCAACCCGGGCCCCGCCCCCTTTCTGGCGCGCCAATCGGGTCGCGCGCCCTTATAAGGAGTTCCAGGCAGCGTGGGAATTTCCCAGCCGAGAGGAATCCGGGTCTGGCAGGGCGAAGGCGATAGGGGGCGCTGCGGCTCCTGGTGGGGGGGATGAACTTGCCCCCCACCCCGCCCGGCCGCCCCCACCCACCCCCCGGCGGAATGTCCCGTGTTTATTATGCAGAAGAGCTAGATCAGGGGTCTTCAAACTTGGCCCTTTTATGACTTGTGGACTTCAACTCCCAGAATTCCTCAGCCAGCAAAGCTGGCTGAGGAATTCTGGGAGTTGAAGTCCACAAGTCATAAAAGGGCCAAGTTTGAAGACCCCTGAGCTAGATAAAGGGGTTCGGTTTGCAATAGAGGCAAACGTGCAGCGCTCGAAGTGGGGAGTTGATTGCAAAGTGGGGGTGCCAAGGAAGTTGATTGCAAAGTGGGGGTGCCAAGGAAGTTGATTGCAAAGTGGGGGTGCTGGACATTCTTTCTCTCTTTTTTCTTTTTTCTTTTTTTATTGAAAAGTTTTACAATACATTTTATCTTTAACAATCCCTCCCCCCCTCCCTCCGCCCACCCCTTCCTAGCCCTCCCTAACCCTCCCCCCCTTCCCCCCTCCCCGACTTCCCAGAGCTAAATACAAGGTATAAAAGCAAAAAAAAAAAAAAACAATCGTAAACAACCATATGCTAACAACAATAAAGTATTAAGTCTATCGCACTCTAGCTCGTATGAAATGACTACAAGCAATACTAATATTTTACATTAAAAAAAAGAAAGAAAAAAGAAAACTTATTCAAATGCTAAGTGAAACTTTCTCTCTTTTTCAATCTTTTGCAAAAGCCACCTCTGTCGATCAAGTGACCTTCTCTTCTTGATGCTAAAGAACCCGAAAGGGAAGCCGTCCTAAGTTTAGATTTCTTTATTTTGCCCAAAGTTCCTTTTTGCTCTTTAGCGCTTTGAGGTTTTTACCCGACAAATGGGTAACCCCGCTTCCTGCACAGTCTTCCGCATTCGGGTTAGGGGGGGGGAAAAAAACGCAAATTGCAAACTGCATTGCCCTTCAAAACAAACACTTTGAATTTAATTTTATTTATTTATTTTATTTTATTTTAATTCCATTTATATCCCGCCCTTCTCCGAAGACTCAGGGCGGCTGACAAGCTTAGCAGTAGCCTTCATTTTAGATTGATTATTTATTTACGAAATTTAGAGAGCGGCCAGTTCACTCAGAGTGATTTTATTAGGTGATGTGCTTTTTTGTAAAGCTGTTCTCGGTTTGGCTCTTGAAGTTTCCCTTGTAAAGCCAAGTTATGGATATAAAACGGTTCAATTTTTTCCACTTACGAACCTCTTTCAGATTTGCCCCTTTTTTAGCTTTGCTCTTTATTTTTTCCAAGAAAAACTGGTTGCTGTAGTTAAACCTCTGTTCTGCACGGCTTTAATTTATCTTTATTTTTATTCCATGTTATTTCTTTTAAAAAAAAACTCCAAGCAGCGAACATATCTACCGGTAATCTTCCTTCTCCTATTTTCCTCACAACAACCCTGTGAGGTGGGATTGGGCTGACAGACTGACCCAAAGTCACCCAGCCGGCTTTCATGCCTAAGGCTGGACTAAAACTCACTGTATCTGGGTTTCTAGTCTGGAGCCTTCACCACTAGACCAAAGCTGTTAACTATTATATTTCATATTCTTTTACATACTTGTATTTTTGCAGAGAAATGTGAAGCAGTTACAAATATATTATTTTATATCAATGGTTGCTGATTACTTATCAGCCTGTTAGGCTATTGCTTCTGTGGCTAAATGTTAGTATGCATCCTAGAAGAACAGGCTACAAGTAAAATCAGTTTGATGTTCAAATGTTATTCATTTCTTGCCTTTGTTTTTTAACTAAGGAAATAAACAACTTCTAATTTGTAACAAGTTAAAAAAAAAACATTTTCCTGGGCCTTGGCATTGTTGTGCCTAATGGATACATCAATGCTGGGGATAAACCAATGAAATTTAAAAAGAAAAGGTTAAAAGGAAAAACAAGGGAGAAAAATGCAAAAAATCCATGTTTGTTACTGCCCCAAAGCACTGATAAAGTCTGGGCTGACCGCATTACCCATCAGAATTTGTTTTTTATCTTCTTGGTAAACTTCTGAGCTTCTGTACTTCCTTATCTTAATAGCTATCAAATCTGTGAATGACCTTCCTTCTTTACATATGGAAAAGATAAGAGTGAGGACTGGTACATTTTCTTGGGGGAAAATAAAGGCCACATCTAAAAAGGGGGCAACTGTGAAAGAGATTCACAAGGACCAAAAGGCAAAATATTTAGCTTTATAACTTTGCTTTACACAAGGAAAATTCAGGAGCCAAACCAAGAAAATAAACAAATAAATTGAAGGGACAAGGGACAGGTTTCTGAAATAAAAGGTAGTAGAAGGCCAAATCCCTTTAAATAACATCCTGTCCAAAAGTGCTGGAGGAGATATTAAGTGTAATTACTGTTAGAAAGCTGATAGGGGATCCTTATCAAAAGGAAGTACTCAGAAGTTGCATTTTGCAGTGTTTTTTTCAAACCTGGCAACTTTAGCATGTGCGAACTTCAGCTGGGGGGGGGAGTCCGGGGAGCTGAAATCCACCCATCTTAAGGTTGCCAAGTTTGAAAAGTACTGATTAAAGGGGTTGAACCAGGTCATGAAATATTTGGCAGTCAGGGGCAGCCACCTATGTGTGTATCTGTTATAATTCCAACCAGGGAGATGTGGTATAAAAAAGCTTTGATTGCGGCCTCTATTTTTCCCAGAATAGAATACAGAATTTATTTACGGTATTTGTTTGGCCATATCAAAACAACATATAAAACTAGACTTTTTGATATCCCTTACCAGCAGCTGCATTTGCCTTGTTTTAAACCTGGGCATAAGTGCAACAGGTATTTCCAATTTTCTCAAAGCCAAGCCTCCAGCAATGCCTTCCTTCCACCAGATGATTTCTCAACCCACAAGATGGTTTAAAGGCAGGAAATGGTCACTTTTAAAACACACCCTGTCGGTTAGCAGTGAGATTCAGCCTGGCTGAAGAGCTTAATGAAATGAGGGCCTTACCTCTACAGATAGTCCTTGACTTACTGAGCCCAAAATTTCTGTTGCCAAGTGAGACAATTGTTAAATGGAGTTCTGCCCCATTTTACATCATTTGTTGCCACAGTGGTTAAGTGAATAGCACGGGTTGTTAAGTGAATTTGGCTTCCCCGTGGGCTTTGTTTATCAGAAGGTTTGCAAAAGGCAAACACGTGGCCCTGGGACACTGCAACCGTCATAAATATGAGTCAGTTGCCAAGCATCTGAAATTTGATTACATGGGGATACCGCCATTGTCGTAAGTGTGAAAAGTGGTCGTAAGTCACCTTTTGAGTATTGTCGTAACTTCGAATGGTCACTAAATGAACTGTTGTAAGTTGAGGACTACCTGTAGTAATTTTCAGAGCAACACAATCCAATTTTATCTTAAAGTGAGTTTTATGCGCATAGTTGTCAACTCTTTCATATGATAAAGGTTTTGAGCACCAGCATTGATAATGTTACCTGTTTGGGTCATGAAACCTCGGCAAGGAAACCACCAAGCTCAGAGAGCTCCGGGGGCCGCTCATTTCAACCCTGAACTACAAATATTCTTCTTTAGGGGTGCAAAAAATTCCCTCTTAGGATGCCCTTCAACTTTCTTTTCTTTTCTTGCACTTTTTGCTTTTCCTTTATTTCTTTTTTCTTCCTTACTTTATATTAGTTTGTGTTAGCTTTTATCTTTTTATCTAAAGGTTTTAATGGAAGGAAGGAGGGAAGGAAGGAAAAGAGGGAGAAAGAAAGAAAGAAAGAAAAAGTCAGAGAGAAAGAAAGACAGAGAAAGAAAGAAAAAGACAGAAAGAGAGAAAGACAGAGAGAAAGAAAGAAAAACAGAAAGACAGGGAAAGGGAGAAAGAGAGAAGGAAAGGGAGAAAGAAAGGGAAAGAAAGACGAGAGAAAGACAGAAAGGGAGGGAGGAAGGGAGGGAGAAAGGAAAGAAAAAGAAAGAAAGAAAGAAAGAAAGAAAGAAAGAAAGAAAGAAAGAAAGAAAGAGACAGAAAGAGAGAAGGAAAGGGAGAAAAAGAGAAAGAAAGACGAGGAAGACAGAAAGAGGGAGGGAGGGAGGGAGAAAAGAAAGAAAGAAAGAAAGAAAGAAAGAAAGAAAGAAAGAAAGAAAAAGAAAGAAAGAAAGAGAGAGAGAGAGAGAGAAGGAAAGGGAGAAAGAGAAAGATAGAAAGAGGGAGGGAGGGAGAAAGGAAAGGAAAGGAAAGGAAAGGAAAGGAAAGGAAAGGAAAGGAAAGGAAAGGAAAGGAAAGGAAAAGAAAGAAAGAAAGAAAGAAAGAAAGACAGAGAAAAAGAGAGAAAGAAAAACAGAAAGACAGGGAAAGAGAAAGTTTAAGTTTATTGAATTTATATACCACCCTTAACCCATAGGACTCAGGGCGGTTTACAAAGGAAAGAAAGAAAGAAAGAAAGAAAGAAAGAAAGAAAGAAAGAAAGAAAGAAAGAAAGAAAGAAAGAAAGAGAGAAAGAAAGACGAGAAAGACAGAAAGAGGGAGGGAGGGAGAAAAGAAAGAAAGAAAGAAAGAAAGAAAGAAAGAAGGAAAGGGAGAAAAAGAGAAAGAAAGACGAGAAAGACAGAAAGAGGGAGGGAGGGAGAAAAGAAAGAAAGAAAGAAAGAAAGAAAGAAAGAAAGAAAGAAAGAAAAGAAAAGAAAGAAAAAGAAAGAAAGAAAGAAAGAAAGAAAGAAAGAAAGAAAGAAAGAAAGAAAGAAAGAGAGAAGGAAAGGGAGAAAGATAGAGGGAGGGAGGGAGAAAGGAAAGGAAAGGAAAGGAAAAGAAAGGAAAAGAAAGAAAGAAAGAAAGAAAGAAAGAAAGAAAGAAAGAAAGAAAGAAAGAAAGAAAGAAAGAAAGAAAGAAAGAAAGAAAGAAAGAAAGAAAGAAAGAAAAAACAAACGCCTTCCAGCATCTTATCATCGGGTTTCCCCCCTCCCCCACCTCCAGCCCGTCTGTTCCGTAAAGGCGTCGAGGATTTCCGAATTTCGCAGCGCTCATCAAGTATTGCAAGACCGCGCGGGGCGTCAGGCGAGCTTTGCCGTCTTTAATTGGGGCGCGGGGGGGGGGGAGAAACCCAATATCCCGCGGAAGACGGAAGGGTGCAGGCGGCGTCTCCCGAGTCACGGCGCGAAGTCCGTCGCCCAGCGATACGTCGACCTGGAGAAGGGAAGGAATCCGAATGGAGTCATTAGTCCAGGCTTTGGGTTTTGATCGGGCCGGAGCGCGGAGCGCAGCGGGCTGCAAAAGGGGCACCGACGGTCTACTTTAGCTAACTTCCCATCGACAAAGGCAGCGGGGCGGAGAGGAGAAAGGAGGCCAAGCGGCGACGCTTGGGCGGAGGAGATGAAGGCAACGCGGCTCTTTCGGGTGCGTAGTTCGGAAGAGGAAGCGGAAAAGCCGCGGAGGTTTGCAAGCGCGAAAGGGGCGCGTGGCTTACTGCAGCGTTTTCCAACCTTAGGAACTTGAAGATGCGTGGACTTCAACTCCCAGAATTCCCCAGCCAGCATAGCTGGCTGGGGAATTCTGGGAGTTGAAGTCCACGCATCTTCAAGTTCCTAAGGTTGGGGAACGCTGGCTTACTGGAGCTGTTAAGGTGGACGGAAGGGGAAGGAGGGGGCCGCGCAGATGCTCTCTGAGTTCCCCTTGGGGGGGGGGGACATTGTATTGCAAACCCGGCTGGTCGTGCGAGCGGAAGGAGGGGTGGCTGGAGGAAAGGACCTTGAAAAGCGTAGTCCTGTGTGGGAGATAACCAGGATGTGCCCGAGGGAGGGAGTCAAACCATCATCAGTCATGAAACCCTGCATATCCACAAGAGATCTAAGCCCCGCCCACCTTGAATGCTTTTCTTATCTCGGGCTCATTTCCCTTGACCTTGAGGGTGTGGGAAGTCAGCCCCCCCCTCCCAAAGAAATATTTTTGGGAATATTAAAAAGCCAGAATATTATATTTCCCCAAAGGATCTTCAAGGGAGAAACCAACCACCCCTGCCACCCCCAAGTCTCTCTGCCCCAAACAGAAACCAGGTCTGCAGAAATGCAGATGTGATCATCTTGTCAGAAAGATTGTCAGGAAGCTGGGATTAGAAAAACAAAGATCCTTAGAATCAACAATCCCCAACACCAAAAAAAATAATAATCCAACACAGGACATAGCCATCAGCCACAGCCCCGAGGGAAGCAGGATATGACCTTTGGGACATAATAGGATTAACCCACCACCATCAGAATGCCTTAAAGGCACACTCAGAGTCAGGTCAGAGTTCATGCCACAGGAACAACTCCACACAAAAGCCCAAGAAGGTATAAAAACCCACCACTCCCTACTTGGGGGTGGCGGTGGTGGTTGGTTTCTCCCTTGAAGATCCTTTGGGGAAATATAATATTCTGGCTTTTTAATATTCCCAAAAATATTTCTTTGGGAGGGGGGGGCTGACTTCCCACACCCTCAAGGTCAAGGGAAATGAGCCCGAGATAAGAAAAGCATTCAAGGTGGGCGGGGCTTAGATCTCTTGTGGATATGCAGGGTTTCATGACTGATGATGGTTTGACTCCCTCCCTCGGGCACATCCTGGTTCTCTCCCACACAGGACTACGCTTTTCAATGTCCTTTCCTCCAGCCACCCCTCCTTCCGCTCGCAGGACCAGCCGGGTTTGCAATACAATGTCCCCCCCCCAATACATGTGCAATACAATGTCCCCCCCCTACTACATGTGGTCAGCTTCCCCAGAGCCACCTTTCGGTCTGGCTCTCCTCTTCAATAAACTGCAACCTTCTTCCTAAAGCAGTCTCCATTTTGTTCATTCCCGGCTTGGATTGGACCCTGATGAAGATTTTTCTTTCAACAACCACTACCTTAGTAGCTCAGATTCTTGTGGAGAGCTTAAGCTTACAGTAGGTTTTTATTCTTGTTTGAATTGCCTGAATCTCTTGATTTCCCCAGTGCTTGACTCTGGTCTAAGAACAGAGAAGAGTCCAGGGTTTTGTTGATTATAGGGCTGGAAGTAAAAAGCACCCTTTTTTCTGATCAGCTCTGAGATAACGGGGTCAGGAGACTTTTTGGAGACACAAGTAATGAGCAATCTAGGTACGGCAGCCAGAAGGACTCCAGCAAATACTGTTTCCATTTGCTTCTGATTAATTGTGCCTGATTCTCGGAGGCTGCCTGGACAAGTCCTTGCAGTTTTCTTGGCAAGATTTGGGAAGCGGATTGCCATTGCCTGCTTCCTGCGGCTGAGAGAGAATGTCTGGCCCAATACTAGGCAGTCCTCGACTTACAACAGTTCCTTTAGTGACCATTCAAAGCTACAGCAGCGCTGAAAAAAAGTGACTTACGACCATTTTTCACACTTACGACCTTGGCAGTGTTCCCATGATCATGTGATCAAAATTCAGATGGTTGGCAATCCGGTTCATCCTTATGAGCATTGCTGTGTCCCAAGGGGGTCATGTGATCCCCTTCTACAACCTTTTCACAAGCAGTGTCAACGGGGGAAGTCAGATTTGCTAAACCACCGGGTTGCTGACTTATCAGTTGCAGCGATTCACTTAGCAACAGTGACAAGAAAGGTCGTAAAATGGGGCAAAACTCACTTAGCGAATGTTTCACTGAGCAACGGAAATTTGAGGCTCAGTTGTGGTCATAAGTCGAGGCCTACCTGTAAGGGAGCTAGAAGGGACCTTGGAGGTCTTCTAAATCTAGTCCAACCCTCTGCTCAAGCGGGAAACCCTATACCAAGGGTGGGGAACCTTGTCCTTTTATGACTCGTGGACTTCAACTCCCAGAATTCCTGAGCCAGCATGGCTCAGCTTGGAAACCTTTCCCTTTCCCCTCAGCATGGCTGGCTCAGGAATTCTGGGAGTTGAAGTCCACGAGTCATAAAGCGGCCTAGGCCAGGGGTAGGCAACCTTGGTTCTTTTATGACTCGTGGACTTCAACTCCCAGAATTCCTGAGCCAGCATGGCTCAGCTTGGAAACCTTTCCTCTTTCCCCTCAGCATGGCTGGCTCAGGAATTCTGGAAGTCCACAAGTCATAAAGGAGCCAAGGTTCCCCACCCCTGCCCTATACCATTTCAGACAGATGTTGTTCAGTCTCTTCTCAGTCCTACTTTGGGTGCAAAGCCAGATTTTTTTTTTAAAAAAATTATTTTAGCCTGATGTCTTAGCCACCCTGTCAATCGCCTCTGCAAAATACTTTGTTGTTGTTGTTGTTGTTGCGAAGTCGTGTCAAAATACTTACAAAATACTTACAGAACTGCTAAAGTAACAAGCAGTGATATCCCAGTTATTCCCAGGATAAGCACAATAACACCCCTTTTCCTGAGATAATCAGGCTGGGACAGCAGATCTTGAAGAGACGGTAACTTGTTCACCACCACTTCTTCCTCTTCTGGCGCTGGCGGGGAATTCAGGATGGCTTTAAACATTTCCTGCAACTTTTTCTCTTTTCCCAGCCTTTTTTCTGTCACTGCAGTGGAAAAAGGGACAACACGCACACACACACACACAGCACAAAACGGTTGGCCTGCCACTCACAGCTAGGCAATCACTGTGTGTGTGTGTGTGGGGGGGAGATTCTAAGTCAGGGTCTCTAAAACTTGGCAACTTAAAGCTGGATCTCCCTCTGAAATGCAAGGCTTTCATTACCGTATCATACCAGGTATATGAAGGAGTAATACCAGAAGGGTTTTGATATAGATAGTCCTTCATCTACAACACTTCATTTAGTGACCGTTCAAAGTTACAACGGCCCTGAAAAAGGGGCTTAGAACCATTTTTCCCAGTTGTGACCTCTGTATCAGCCCCATGATCATGTGATCAAAATTCAGATGCCTGGCTACGGGTTCGTACTTGCCACCGTCGCAGTGTCCCGAGGTCATGTGACCACCTCTTGCGACCTTCTGACAAGCAAAGCCAGTGAGCAAGCCAGATTCACTTAACAACCGGGTTGCTGACTTACCAACTGCAACGCTTCACTTAACAACGGTGGAAAGAAAGGTCGTCAAACGGGGCCAAAACTCACTTAGCGAATGCCTCACTTAGCAACCGAAATCTGGGGGTCAACTGTGGTGGTAAGCCGAGGGCTACCTGTAGCTTCCCTATTTACATATGGCCATCCCCGGTTTGAAGCAAATAGTCTGCACCGCAGGAAAATTTGCCCCCCCCCCCTCTCACCATTGACGTAAAAAAACTTCCTGACGACCACATCGTTTTCCACTTCAAGTTCGCAGGCAAAGGTCCCGTGATGGGATCCAAGGGTTGGTCGAATGAGAAGAGAAGGATTGACTCCAAAATTAAGGATCTGGAAGAGGAAGAGTTCGTCCGTCCGGAGCTGTGGATTGAGGTGGAGAATCAGGTCCTGGAAGTAATTGTTCTGTCCCAGCCCATGTCAGTCCTTGTTCTGCTCACAAGGAGAAACCCCTCTTCCAAGAAACAGGCAGGAACTGCAAGAAAAAACCAACCCCTTTTATTGTCACAGACCTGAGTCAATGTCCAAGGCAAACAAACACACTCCACAGAAACTCGATCCTCAACACAAATGGCTGCCTTCGGCAACCAGCACCCCCCCACACACACACACCTTCCCTTTAATAATTCAGCCAAGGCGTGGCTTCCTAATGCTTTCTCCTTTGCCTTTGAGCCACCCCATTGCATTCCTCTGTCCTACTCGCTTCTCTTGCCGGTGTTTTTGTGCATCCTGGATTTGTCCCAACTGTGCTTCATCACTGTCCAACTCAGGCTCCCAGCACAGCTGTGTCTCGGCCTGAGTGCGAGTAGAGGGGCCAGGCTCCTTGTCCAACTATAAGTCTTGGAGCTCCTCAGAGCCTTCATCTGACTCTGATGTCACTCCAGGCCCCTCCTCCTCCTCCTCTTCCTCTGATTCCTCAGACTCAGCTGCTGGATCCACCGGCTGGCGAGGAATCCCAACAGTAGCTGCTTCAGGGTCCTTGGTGCTCTCTGAGCTTGGAAGTTTTCTTGCAGACGTTTCATGACCCAACTGGGTAACATCATCAGTGCGCTTATGATACTTAGTTTGGTAACGAAACGTCTGCAAGAAAACCTCCAAGCTCAGAGAGCACCAAGGACCCTGAGCTACTAATATTTTCTCTTCTATCAGTTATAGCACTTTTGTGAATAGTTTATAAGTCTTACGAAATGCAAATAATAGCCATTCCTTGGTACAGACAGATATGAGAGGAATTGTATTTTCCCTGTACAGGTGGTCCTCAACTTGCAACAGTTTATTTAGCAGCTATTCAAAGTTACAACAGCACAGGAAAAAAGTAATTTATGACCCTTTTCTCACACTTAACAGCCATTACAGCTTTCCCCACGGTCACACGATCAACATTTGGACGCTTGGCAACTGACTCATATTTATGACGGTTGCAATATCCTGGGATCATGTGATCCCCTTTTGCGACCTTCTGACAAGCAAAGTCAAAGAGAAAACTAGATTCGCTTAACAGCCACAGTGGTTGGCTTAACAAGTGTGGCAAGATAGGTGATAAAATGGGGCAAAAGTCACTTAACAAATGTCTCGCTTACTGACAGAAATTTTGGGCTCAGTTGTGCTTGTAAGTCGAGGATTACATGTATTCAAATGGGGTAATGCAATTTATTACCACTACTGGTAAATCTATAAACAGGGTTGGACTAGATGACCTCCAAAATCCCTTCCAGCATCATCATCATCATTATTGTTATTGTTGCTATTATTATTATTATTATTGTTGTTGTTGTTGTTATTGTTGTTATTGTTATTGTTATTGTTATTATTATTCCTTGATTGATCAATCTACAATACTTTGACTAGAGACAATGGATTAGACAACTTTATAAGAGACTGGAAGCCTTTTGTGGAAATTGAATCTGTTAAATACAGTGGCAGGTTGACAGGGATATGAGGTTTACTGTAACATTTGGGCTAACCTGTTGACTGTTGGATTTTTTCCCTCTCTCTTACATAGATATTGTGATTAGATGTTGTGTTGATTTGATTATTAGACAGACTTCCACATCTGGGAGATTTCTTTGTTTAATATCGTATTTTTGCAAAATATCGATGGGAAAGTTTATAGCTATTTGTAGACCTGTGATATAAGGGGAGGAGAACATATTAGTTTTTTTGAAAAAAATTAATTTTTCAGCATCCAACTGGGGTAGAACTTTTTAGGTTTAATGTTAGATCTATTTGACTTTTCTTTTCTTTTTGCACACAAGATTTTTTTTTTCGTTGTAAGTGTTGGCTGTTTGTTTTTCTGTCTTTCTGTTTTGTATTTTATTTTTGTTGATAAAGGAAAATAAATATGTTAAAAAACAAAATCTAAAATACCACTGTGTGGCCCAGGGGGCTATTTGAGGGTAAATTTCCCCTTAGAACAAAAGAACTTTATCTTCCCTTGAATCTTAGAGTTTCACACGTCATCTAACCTCAATCCACAAGGAGTTACTTACATCTTTGACAAATTTCCATCGGAAGGTCCTGTCTGAAGAAGTCTGGAAGGCGACTTCGCAGTTCAGAAAAGTTGCGTCTCCTTCCAATTTGTGTATATCCTGAACTGGAGAATCATGAAGATAATCTCTGTGTGTGTGTGTGTGTGAGTGTGTGTGTTTTACTGCCACCAAATGCTTGCCTGTCCCTAGTTTACATTAGCTGCATTCACACAAAGCATTTAGCCAGGTCAGAGAGTATACACAAAACATACAGGTAGTCCTTGACTTATGACCACAGTTGAGCCCAAATTTTCTGCTGCTAAATGAAACGTTTGTTTTGTCCTCTTTTACAACCTTTCTTGCCAGAGTTGTTAAGTGAATCACTGCGGTTGTTAAAGTGGTTAAGGGAATCTGGCTTCCCCCTTGACTTCCCTTGGCAGAAGGTCGCAAAAGGGGATCACGTGACCCCAGGGTACTGCGACCGTCATAAATAACGATCCAGTTGCCAAGCGTCTGTGAATTTTGATCACCTGACCATGGGGATGCTGAAATGGTCGTAAGTGTGAAGAACAGTCTTAAGTCACTTTTTTCAGCGCCGTTTTAACTTTCAGCGGTCACTAAAATGAACTGTTGTAAATCGAGGACCACCTGTATTAAACAATATTGCTTGGTAACTTTGGCCCTTCGTGTTTGGTGCACAGCCAATCTGTTAGCTCAGACTTCACCGTGCTGGGCAACTTCAGAACATGCTTTAATTCAGAAGCCAGATGTCATGTGTGATTGCAGCCCCTGGACTGGCCTGAAGTTCTCAGGGATTTCAGACAGGGGTCTTTCCCAGCTCCTCCTGGGGGGGTGGGGGGCTTTGCAGCTTCTTTAGCAACTCTCTAGTTTAAATGGCAAATCTCTAGTTTTAAAAAAAGTATCTGTTACTGGGGCAATCGATGGGTAGCTGGCAATCCACGATGGTACAAGAGGAACATTTGTAGCGGTGGGCCTCTTTCTGGTAGCCTGCAAGGAACATGAAAAGGGGTTGTGAGAAGATAATGCCTTGGTAAGGCCACACTTAGAATACTGCACCCAGTTTTGGTCTCCGCGATATAAAAAAAAATACGTTCAAGCTTTAGAAAGAGTACGCAGAAGAGCAACAAAGATGATCAGGGAATTGGAGGCTAAAAGATATGAGGAACGGTTGCTGGAATTGGGTATGTCTAGTTTAATGAAAAGAAGGACTAAGGGTGACATGATAGCATTGTTCCAATATCTCAGGGGCTGCCCCAAAGAAAAGGGAGTCAAGCTGTTCTCCAAACCACCAGAAGGCAGGAGTAGAAACAATGAGATGGAAATTAACAACATAGACCTAAGGAGAAATTTCCTGACCGTCAGAACAATTAATCAGTGGAACAACCTGCCTCCAGAAGCTGTGGTGCTCCAACACTAGAAGATTTTAATTAGACATTGGAAAACCACTTGTCTGAAATGGTAAGTAGAATTTTCCTCCAATGGGATTTTCCCATGTATTTTACCAAGAAACATAGATGGGGCAGCCTAGAAAGGTAAGTGCCCTCCTAACCATTCCCAAGCACTGTGAATTTGTTCGTGATGTCCATTTTGCTCCCGATGTTCATCAATCAATCAATTTCAATTTCTCGCCGGGGAAAAAAGGGTGTTCTCAAAGTTGGAATTGCTTGATTGAACTTTTTAGTCCCACCCAGTCTGCCATTACCACCGCAGCTACGCCCACCCAATTGGCCACGCCCACCCAATGGGCCGCCCCCACCCGGCACCTGATGATACATAAGTGGGTTTTGGGTTGCAGTTTGGGCACTCGGTCTCTGAAAGGTTTGCCATCACTGGTATAGGGTTTCCTGCCTGAGCAGGGGGTTGGACTAGAAGACCTCCAAGGTCCCTTCCGACTCTGTTATTCTGATATAGAAAGAGAAGTTAATGAGGAAGTGGGGTAGATGGGAGATAGTGATAACAATTGGGGAAGGAGGGCTTAAAAAAGCCAGATTTTTGGACTTACCACATGGTGGAATGCAAGGTGGTGCTGTAAAGGCAGAGGGAAAGCTGAAATGTAGTTTTTCTGATTTGACATTTGAGCACAACTTGAACGCACAGATGGAGATGGAACAATATGCTGGATCCCCTATTTCGTCGGATGGGTCTAAAGTATTGAGCAATCCACACAGTTTGCAATGTCCGACTCAAACCAAGGTGGACTTTTATCCTTTTAAAAGCTAACCAATCCAGCTAATTAGTTTAATAATCCAGGCGAATTCTTCAGAAAAACTCCTAAACTAGGCGTGAAAGACCTTCTCATAATTTACCCGCCCTTGAAACCATGGATAGTTATGCCACCGGTTTAGCTGACCAGGTTACAGAAGGAGCAGCTGCATTCGCACAAAATGCTAAACTCGGCTGGTTCCCCTATCGCCAGCACCCTCCTTTAGCATTGGTGTGAACCCAGCTTGTATGTATGCTGCAAACCCGAAAAAGGAATCAAGTCAGAATGGAATACAGCAGGTTGTGTAATCTCTTACCTGGAGGTATCCTCTTCTTTCTCCCTTCTTTCTTCCCTCCCTCCGTCTCCCTCTTTCTCTTTCTCTTTCTCTCTCTTTCTCTTTTGTACACATGTTGTACTTTGACAATAAAGGTTTATTATTATTATTTCTCCCTCCCTCCCTCCCTTTCTCTCTCTCTCTCTCCCCCTTTTTCTCTTCCTTTCTCCCCCCCCTCTCTCTCTCTCTGTGTGTGTGTGTGTGTGTGTGTGTGTGTGAGAGAGAGAGAGAGAGAGAGAGAGAGAGAGAGAGAGAGAGAGAGAGAGAGAGAGAGAGGGAATGGGCTCCTGCACAAGCCCAAAAGCTTGAAAGATTAGACTTCTGCTCCTGGAGATCAAAAGTCATCAATCAACATAGGAAGGTGGGGATACAATAAATAATTTTAAAAGCCGACAAGTGTATAAGACACCAAGTTAAAAAAAACACTTTTCTGTATTATATTATTTATCTTTTTGTTTGTATTCCACCCTTCCTAGGCTGGTCTATCTTCATTTAAAAAAAAGACTTGATTGATGGGTGGGTGTGTGTGGCGTTTGAAAACAGCAGAAACTGCCTCTTTGCAAAGCTAAGGATGAGAATCCGACACCAGCACTGATGATGTTGCCTAGCTGGGTAATGAAATGTCTGCAAGAAAACAACCAGAGAGCAGCAAGGACTCCTGGATCCAACATCAGGCAACGTGTGGCGAAATGACTTTTCCTAAAGTGGCAGCTCTAACCTTACCTGCGTTGAGTTGTGCCACTTCTTTTTCCACTTCTTTCACAGCCTCAGGAACCGCTTGCTGAAAGGGGGCTGCAGAGAGAGGGAGAAATCACCCAGTGGTACTCTTTCCTTCGATCAAGCCATGCACAACCTGCTCCAGGCATGGATCTGGCTCTTCTGGACATTCAAGCAGCTACTGTGGCCTCTGCTTGAATTACTACTGTCTAGGCCTGCACAACTCACAGTTACCGAGGAAGTTCTGCTTTGGTTTTATTCGTTAAAATGCTTTGAACAGTTTACAAATCAGGAACAAGTAGTCCTCGGCTTACAGCAATTCTTTTAGTGACTGTTCAAAGTTACTGGTGGCCGCAAAAGGCGAACTTGCCAGGTGTTGCCTGGTGTTGGGTGGAGGGGGTCCCTGGTGCAGTTTGGCGGGTCAAATCCCGAGTGCCGCGTAACAGAGTGAGCGCCTGTTACTTGTCCCAGCTTCTGCCAACCTAGCAGTTCGAAAGCACGTAAAAATGCAAGTAGAAAAATAGGCACCACTACAGTGGGAAGGTAACAGCGTTCCGTGCGCCTTTGGCGTCTAGTCATGCCGGCCACATGACCATGGAAATGTCCTCGGACAAACGCTGGCTCTTCGGCTTTGAAACAGAGATGAGCACCGGCCCCTAGAGTCGGAAACAACTAGCAGGCATGTGCGGGGGAACCTTTACCTTTACCTTATACTATTATGGGATTTATGCATTTACTATTTACTATACTACTATGGGATTTATGCATTTACTATTTACTATAAACCTGTGCATGCAATATTTTCTAAATTGCAATATTTTCTAAATTGCAATATTTTCTAAATTGCACTATTTTCTAAATTGCAATATTTTCTAAATTGCAATATTTTCTAAATTGCAATATTTTCTAAATTGCAATATTTTCTAAATCTTCTAAATCCAGAAAATAACAAGTAAATCTTCTAAATCCAGAAGACTTCTGTAGCATAAAGGTGTGGCCTGTGCTCCATATATCCCACATAGGCCATCTCACTTTCCTCAAAATTTCTCTTAGCTGGCCTTGGTCTTACAAAAAGGGTGGGACATAATCTCACCGATGCAGCCACGTTTCATGGAGCACACCTACCTTTAGCCATGCCTTTCTCTTCCAAATAAAAAACCACTCTGCCGAAAGCATCCTTCAGCTTCTCTATCTCTGATACATCTGGAGCAGAAAGAGAGAGACGGGGGGGGTCAACTATGAGTCAGTTGTCAAGCATCTGAATTTTGATCACACGACCGTGGGGATGGTGCAATGGTCGTAAGTGTGAAAAACGGACATCAATTATTTGTTCAGTGCTGTTGTAACTTGGAACGGTCACTAAACAAACTCTTGTAACCTGAGGACTACCTGTAGCGTGGTTTGCTCTGCCTCACCATTCAGGCTCGTGACATCTTTTTTCTGGCTGTGGACCTTCTGTGAAATAAGCTAAACTCCTCTCAAAAGATCCCAAAGATGCTTTTTTTTCCCCACGAGGCAACTGGACTTCCTTGTTTTTCTTTGGAAGGCGTTTCGCTCCTCATCCAGGTGCAGCTCCGGGAGAGCTGAAGAAGCTTCCTGGATGAGAAGCGAAATGTCTTCAGAGGAAAAACAAGGAAGTCCGGTTGCCTCGTGGGAAAAAAAATCACCTTTGGGACAACCGTGACCTGGATGACTGAGAACCTAGCGACCTAGAACTCAAGAGAAATTTCCTGACGGTTAGAACAATTAATCCATGGAACGACCTGCCTCCAGAGGCTGTGAATCCTCCAACATTGGAGGTTTTTAAGAAAAGATTGGACACCCATTTGTCTGAAAGGGTATAGGCCAGGGTTTCCTGCCTGAGCAGGGGGTTGGACTAGAGGACCTCCATGGTCCCTTCCAACTTTATTACTATTACTGTCACCATAGACCCTCCTTTCAAACTGCAGAAACCCGACAAATGGTGCCTTTGAGCTGCTCCTTAGGCCCACTGAAAGTACCTGGAACTCTCCCCCGCTGGAGGTGAACCTCTAAGGCAGGGGTCTTCAAACTTGGCCCTTTTATGACTTGTGGACTTCAACTCCCAGAATTCCTCAGCCAGCAAAGCTGGCTGAGGAATTCTGGGAGTTGAAGTCCACAAGTCATAAAAGGGCCAAGTTTGAAGACCCCTGCTCTAAGGCCTACCAGTGTCCAACCTGTCAGAGCATGCACAGTCTTATTGCGCTGAGATAACCCAGGAGTAAACACAGTAAACAGTGGTTTGTATTAAATGGTGGTTTATCTAACCCTAGCTACAATATTATACACTAGGAACAACATACATACACGTGCTAGTACAGCAGGATCCAACAAACCACAGTTACAGCAGGAAACAGAAGAGAAAGAACACAAGCAGCCAGAGCCTTCCTTTTATACGAAGGCTCTTAAAGGGATACAGACCCTGCTGAGTTATTCCCACCATTACATCACACATCTCACATGACATAAGCTGGTAAGCTGTTAAATTATGACCTTGATACAGCCTCTCCCTTCCCTGGACGGCACTTACCCACTTGAGTCTTGCTCAAGGGAGCGAAGGCAGTTTCTAAAGTCCTGAGACAGGCTTGGTGCTTCTCGCTCTGATAGCCCCAAAAATATTGACATATGCGAAGGCGCTGGGCTGCAGTGGAGAAGCAGGTGAAGCAAGCGGTTGCCCCGGAGGAAAAAAACAACCAGAGGATCAGGGCCTCTCCAGCGGACATGACGACGGACGTCTCCAGAAAGATCCGTCTGAGAAGAGAATTCTTCCATGAGGTCATAGGGAAACTCCCGGGGGCCAGTTATGACTTCATAGCTCCTGGTATGGCAAGCCGTGGGCTGTTGAGGAAGAAATGCCTGGGTTGTAGAAGACAGTTCAGCTGGTCCTCGACTTAACGGCCACAACTGAACCCAAAATTTCTGTCGGTTAAGTGAGACGATTGTTAAGCGACTTTTGCCCCATTTGACGACCTTTCCTGCCAAAGTTGTTCAATGAATCACCGCAGTTCTTAAGTGAGTGACACGGTTGTTAAGTGAATCGGGCTTCCCCCCATTGACTTTATTTATTTATTTATTTTATTACATTTATATACCGCCCTTTCCCGGAGGACTCAGGGCGGTTTACAGGGTGATTAAAAACCAAAAATACAAAAGTTAAAAAACCAAGTTTAAAAAAGATTAAATTTATCCCTGTATAAATAAAACCCCAATTAAAATAAATTAATCCTCAGCCTGGGCCAGAGAGCTCGACGAGATCAGGTCTTCAGGCCCCGGCGGAATGAACGGAGGTCGGGGGCAGTCCTCAGCTCCACTGGCAGCTGGTTCCAAAGGGCAGGCGCGCCCACTGAGAAGGCCCTATCCCTGGGTGTTACCCGCCGGCAATCTCTTACCGGTGGGACCCTGAGAAGACCCTTTGCTTGTCAGAAGGTCGCAAAAGGGGAATCACGTGACGTTGGGACAAAAGCGACAGTCATAAATTATGAACCGTAGATAAATAACCGCCAATATGTTGCCAAAGGTCTGAGGTTTGATCAGAGGAGCATATGGGGGTGCTGGAAAGGTTGCAACTGTGAAAAATGGTCACCAGTCACTTTCTTTCAGCGCTGTTGTAACTTTGAACGGCCACTAAAGGAACTGTCATAAGTCGAGGACTACCTGTACAGTCGTAGTCCTCGACTTACGAGCCTGTTAAGCGACCGTTCGAAGTTACAAAGGCGCTGAAAAAAGTGACCTAACCGGTTTTTGTACTTTAACCGTACTTACAGCTTTTCTGGCTTCCTCCGTTTTTTTTTTTTTTAAAAAAAATTCGGTCCTAAGGGAAAATAATAGAAGGAAATGCCATGTTTTAATTGCAGGCCAGCCATTGGTGCAAGGAGGGCGTCCTGCCTTTGGGAATTACAGAAACTACTATTTTTCCCAAGGAAAAATTAGGCAAAATTATCCATCCACCCCACCTCTCTGCCCACAGCTCTCATCAGAGGATTTTTATTTATTTTTCCAGAATGCCTTCTTTTGAAATCAGTTAGACTTTGGGGGATTGCCAAATTCACACCTGTTCTCTGCTAGGAGTACAGCAATAATGGCTGAAGATTCTCTCTCTCTCTCTCTCTCTCTCTCTCTCTCTCTCTCTCTCTCAACCTCCCTCCTCCTCCTCCTTCTTTTCTCTCTCTCTCTTTCTTTCTTTTCTTTCTTCCTTTCTTGTTCTTCCTTTCTCTCCCTCCTCCTTCTCTCCATCTCTGCCTCCTTCCCTTTCTTTTTCTTTCTTTCTTTCTTTCTTTCTTTCTTTCTTTCTTTCTTTCTTTCTTTCTTTCTTTCTTTCTCTTTCTTTCTTTCTTTCTTTCTTTCTTTCTTTCTTTTTCTTTCTCTCTCTCTCTCTCTCTCTGTCTCTCTCTCTCACACACACACAACACACACACAACACACACACACAACACACACACACACACACACACACACACACACACACGCAGATAAAGGGATAAATGCTTAGGTGTTCTCTGCTGAAACAAAGAGGAAATTCTCCCGGCTGTCACAAGATGAGCAGCGGGCGTCCTGGGTTCCTGCAATTCTGGATTTTCCTGGCATCGTGACAGTCAGGCGTTCTGTGTGCAGAAAAGCCAGGATGGGAAAGATGCAGGATCTCTAAAGCCAGACTTCGGTCTCCATGGAAACCAGACAGTTCTACTGGAAGCTGGGGAGGTGAAGAGAAATATCTTTTTTTTGCCGGCGGAGGGGGAGGACCGAGATGGCAAGAGGTAGTCCTAACCATGACAACTCGATCGATTAGGAAGGGATTTGAAAGGGGGGAAAAAAATGTGCCTTCGCAAACCCAGCCGCCGCCACCACGTCTACCTGGATGGAGCCTTTGTCCTTGACAATTCCCAACTCGGTCTGGTTTGTACCTTCAGTACTGCCGTTTGGGAGTCAGAGGCCGGGGGAAAGTCCCGGGGTGTCTTTGCTGCAGGAGGTGAGAACACCTCATTAACCTTGGCTTGGCTTGGCTCGGCTTAGCTCACGGATGGGAAAGTACCAAGACACCCGAGGGTGTGTATGTGTGTGTGTGTGTGTTACGCGTAAAATTGAGAAGTTGCACAAAACTCCCGGAAGACAATATTTCTATTGTTGCCCAGAAATTGCATCAGGAACTGAGCCGGATATGACCATTTTTTTAAAAAAAAGAAAGAAAAAGAAAGGGAGATGATTTAATTTCCTAATTCGTAGGTGAGGGGAATCTTCCTCTGGGAAGATTGCAAGTTTGTTCTCCAAAATTTGGCCTGCAGGAAACTCCCCTGCCTCTCTCAATCGGAGGCCCTCCAATATTGTTCAATATCTCTGGAGATTCTGTCCTCCAGGTCATAGTTATCCCGAAGATGTTTTTTTTCACGAGTTGCCACGTGAAAAAGCATCTTTGGGATAATATTGTTAGGACTACAATTCCCAGCGTTCTCAGCCTGCTGGGAAGAAAGTGGTCTTTGGGAAGGAAAGGACTTGTTCTGTTTAAAGCTCCGGTTAATCTTCCCTGGGGCATTTTGGGTCAAGCTCTGCACTTTTTAATTGCAACCTGGCAACAATGAGACAAGGCAGTTGGCCAGCAAAAAAGGTTCAATCACTCCTCTTTTCACTGGAAGCTGCCCAGAGTTGCTTGGAGGAGATGGGTGGTGTAGAAATGGGATGGGCAAATAATAATAATAATAAAAAATTACTTCTGATCCAGCAAGGCTGAGTAAGTCCCTCCTGGATCTAATTTGGATGCTGTCAGATCCAAAAATGAGCACGGTGTAAATCCAAGTTGTCAATTTATACCTGCGCATAAAGCTATCAAGGGCTCAGTGGCTACATTTACATGACTGACATTGCTTGTCTTTTCATAATCAGGGTTTATGAAGCTCAGGCAAACCGGGTTTAGCACAAGAACCAGACTTCTGTGGATTCAGATAGGCAGGGAAGTGTAAACCCTGCGAAAAGAATGCCTTGCAAATGGGCTCAGAGGCAGTTTACGCTGACCTTCCTTTTGAAAGATTTTAGTCTCTCCACACGTTGCACGAAGTGTCACTTGATGAGCGATAACGCTGTTAAAATTATGAAATATGAAAACCTGGTTAACCATCCAAGGGGCGTCCTCCATTAATAGATGCAGAGAATTCCAAAGCTTTGTCTTCAGAGTTAAGCATTTTATTCTTGTATGTTTCCCCCAAAAGTCTCACCTCTGGAGTGAAGGAAGTGGCATATTTCAACCAGCAGTTGTCTTATTGTGTAACTGGAGACGTTCTCTTTGCACTCCAGATAGGACAATGAGCCTTGGTCATTTGTGGCAGAAGCAGCAGTAGCACGACCGTTCTTTCGGCCTCCACATTCCCCAGGGGTCTTCAAACTTGGCCCTTTTATGACTTGTGGACTTCAACTCCCAGAATTCCTCAGCCAGGCTTGCCTGACATTCCCTTTTTAAGGCCCGTCCTCGTTTTATATTTATGAAAGGCTTGGGCTGAAACCCTTATAGATGGACTCAACAGACTTTTTTAGAAGTTTGTTTTGATGGGGACGCCAGCTGTCTCGAGAGCTTTTGATAGGAAAGGTGGCATAGAGATGGGGCAGGCTCAGGTGCTCAAAGTAAATACTCATTTCCAAAGTCTAATGCCATGGATTCCTCCTGTCACTCTTGCTAAATCCTTCTGGCTGCTGAACTCCTTTGAATGTTGCCCTCTGCTGGTTTTGGTTTGTAGAAGTCTATTGCAGCCTAGAGCAGAGGTCCCCAACCTTTTGGGCACCCGGGACCGGTTGCATGAAGACAGGTTTTCCCGCCGACCGGAGGGGGGTGTGGTTTTGTGTGCTGCCTGCATCTTGCAGATGGGGCTTTGCTTCTTTGTGCGGACCGGTACTGGTCCACGGACTGGGGACCCCTGGTCTAGAGATATACAGTATCATGGTTGGGCACTCTAGAAGCCTCTGGACAGCTGCCCCCAAATTATGCCCTAGACCAGGGGTAGGCAGCCTCGGCTCTTTTATGACTCATGGACTTCAAGTCCCAGAATTCCTGAGCCAGCTATGCTATGCTGGCTCAGGAATTCTGGGAGTTGAAGTCCATGAGTCATAAAAGAGCCGAGGCTGCCTACCCCTGCCCTAGACAGTCAACTTTTCATAGTATGAGAATTGCTAATTACTCTATCAAGGAACCTGGGTCCCAAGAAGAAAAGAAAAAAAGACATACCTTTACCAGGTATTCTTATATATTTAAAGTCAATTCTAAGGTCATGTAACCATGCTGCCCTAATAATATCACCTTAATATTATTGTTAATTATAAAATAACAAGAGAACTAATTGTCATCTTTCTCATCTTTCCTACTACCTTCTCCTCTTGGTATGATTTATTGTTTTCATCTTATGATTTATGATCTATGACTTATCACTTGGTCGTTTAGTATGTACACTGAGAGCTTATGCACAGGAGACAAATTCCTTGTGTGTCCAATCACACTTGGCCAATGAAGATTATTCCATTCCTGTCCTAAAGGGAACTGAACTGGCATCTGCCAACTTTCAATAAGCCCAAACCCAAACAGATACAGGTAGTTCTTGTTTAGCAACCAACTCATTTAATAATAATAATAATAAAGTTGGAAGGGACCTTGGCGGTCATCTAGTCCAACCCCCTGCTCAGGCAACCATGACATAAAGTAACTTTATGACCAATCCTTGTGTTTACAACCTTGCAGCAGATCTGTAAAGGAAAGCTAAAGTAAGATTGTGAGCTCATTTGTGGTTGAACTTAGCATCCCGCTTCACGGAACGACTGAGCTGCGGTTGTCAAATAAGAATTCTCTGTATTCAAATGAGAGCTCCACTAAGCTCAAATCCTGCTGAGGCAGTTCCAATTCCAGGAAATACGTGATCGAGATGCTCAATTCTCTGCCAAAATTGGTCTACTCTGGAAACTATACTCTCCTCTGGTGGGCCCTTTCCTGATGTGGAGATGAGAATTGTGTCCCCTTTGGTCTATGCATCACTACTTGAGCAACACTGCCCTACACTTGCCTGAAGATCTTCCTGGGTCATTATTTCAATCATCCAATGGATGCATGGGTCAGCCTTATGGGTGTTGTGGACTAACACTCCTGGGGAATGAATGCTGCACTTAGAAAGAAGGTCTCATGGTCAATGTCAACCCATCCCACAAACAACTCTTGTTTGAGACAACTGTATACACTCTTCTGTGGTCCCTAAGTAACAGGCGTGACTCTCATATGTCTGACTATCCCCTTTTGAGAGGTTGGGAAAATGACTGGCTTTGTAACAGTAAACTGCTCCTGGTGGTGAGGTTCTTCACATCCTCTGAAGCAAACCTGAGTGAGCTATTGCAGTGTTTCTCAACCTTGGCCACTTTGAGAGATGTGGACTTCAACTCCCAGAATTCTTCAGCCTTCTGGGAGTTGATGTCCACACCGTTTGAAATAGCCAAGGTTGAGAAACAATGAGCTATTCCATTCTGTTAGCAAATACTACTTACTTATGGGGTGGATTTTTTTTTTACAGCTGCATCTTGCAAAGCTCCCCAAAGTGGTCTACAAGTCCGATAAAACCATCACCACCACCTTAATCCCAGAAATCACCTGAGGGCAGAACAATGGGTGGAATCTAGAGAAAGCCAACCTAGAAGGAAGAAGAAATTTAATCAGAGAATTAAATCAGTGGAATAGTTTGCCTCCTGGAGTTGGGGTGCTCCATCGCTGAAGGTTTTTCACAAATAGACTGGACCACCATTTGACTGGGATGGTACACTGTCTCCTGTTCTTAAGCAGGGGGTTGGACTAGAGCATCTCTCAGATCCCTGCCAGCCAGGTGGTTCTGTGTTCTAATTATGCATTTTTCAAATTCTTTGCAAAGACCATCTTTGACGTCTAGGTTTTGCAAACAGTTCTCATGCCTGGAGACGACAGTGATGGCTCTGTTTTAAGACCATGGAAAAAGAAACAGCAGATGTCTCTACTCGAAATGTAATGCGTGTCCCTTTTTTGTTTTATGTTGCAAATGTTCCATTACCTGCACAAAGGCTTTGGAACGTGATGGGTCATCGCAAAAAAAAACCACCAAAAAAAACACCTGCACACAAACCTGGACAATACGTTCTTTAATGGAGAAGAACGCTCTTGGAAATCTTTTCACAATCCTGTGTGCTTCCAGGGGACAATGGAAACCGGAGACTTGCGGAGAAGGGATCAGGCATTTGATGGTGCCTCCCCGCAAAGAGCCATTAAGGCACAGAGGCATCTGTCAAACCCGCTCCCTTACGTAGAGAAGTTGCTTACTTTGCCTTCTTCAGCTTGAAGGGTGACTTTTACTACTGGGGCACTGTCACAACCGTCCTTGGCAAGTGTAGCTGCTTCTTGGGGTAGGTCTCCTCTGGACGTCCCTCAAATTTAGCTATTTTACATGTAGACGCTTACTTGTACGTTCGGCTGAGTCCTGGGAGATTGATGGGGGAATAAAACCTGGGTCTCCCTGGCGCCAGTCCACAACTTGACCACCATCCCAAACGGGGCTTTTCAAAACAATTAGCCTGTCCACCTACTGATCACGTGCCAGTCCTGTTGTTGCCAACTCAGCAATATATCGATCAGTGCCTCTCAAGCTTGGCGACTTGAAGATGGGCGGATGGGTAATCCTGGGAGTTGGAAGTCCACCCATCTTCAAGTCGCCAAGCTTGAGAAACACTGATATGGATACATCCTCTCTTTGACTTTCAGTCTACAAATATTGACAGGAGTATGGATGCGTATGTCACGTTTTCTCTTATTTCCCCCCCACAATAGCACCTTGTAAAGGTTGATAGGGCTGAGGGAGAACCATTAGGCATAAGTCCACCAAATGAGCTTTTTGTAGCTAAGCAGAGCTAAAAGCTGAGATTCCACACTCAATCCAGCCCCTTCCCCAGACGGTTTCCAATTAAAGCCTGGCTGCAGATGTGGGGTCCATCCTAATATTAAGGGGCTTTTGCTTCCATCTGTGTAATCTTTAGCCAGGTTGGCCAGGAATGGGACCTGGTGTCCAATAGTAGGATTATAGCCGTCTCTGGGCGAATCACAAAGGGGAAGGGATCTCTGTCCGAGAACCAGGTCACCTACCTATTCCATCCTAATATTAAGGGGTTTTTGCTTCCATCTGTGTAATCTTTAGCCAGGTTGGCCAGGAATGGGACCTGGTGTCCAATAGTAGGATTATAGCCGTCTCTGGGTGAATCACAAAGAGGAAGGGATCTCTGTCCGAGAACCAGGTCACCTACCTATTCCTATTCCGAGCGACCAGGTTTTCCCAGATTGATCCCTTCCCCGTTATCACTCTCAAGAGTCCCCTAGCATGCCTATAGTTAGGGAATATGGGAGGTGGAATTCCAAACCCTCTTGAAGTTCACCAGCTTGGCAGAGGCAAACATGGTGGACGCAGCGTTTGCAACGGGCTGGGCAAGGACGTCGTATCCATGATGTGGTCATCATGCAAATTGCATGTACTGTGTGTTTTGCATTCCTGTGAAAATGTCATGGCTTGTCCTGGATGTCGTTAACGTGTGTACGTGTGTACGTGTGTGTGTGTGTGACATTTTGCTCTCCTTTCCCCTTCTAGCAAAACAATTCTCATCTTCATAAGTCTCGTGGATTAGAAGAGCCATACATTTTCACAAAGGGACCCCCTTTTTTTTGTCTACTGCATCCACTTGACTCCGTTCTGGTGGAACCAAAACGTAATTTTGTTGGCAGGGGACAACCCACTCAGTTCCCAAGGCCCTCACCTGTGACCTCTGGGCTTCCTCACAGGTTAAGGGTCTCAGGGACAGAGAAGATGCCGGAAAGGAAGGAGAAAAGCAGCAGGTGGAGTCTAGATAATGGGGACCAGGAAAGGAAGGAAAGTGTGTCTTCCACAGGAATGTCCTTAACCTGGGAAAGAAAAGCAGAAGCCAAATGAGATACAACATGCTTCAGAGCTGGTCAGCCAAGAATAAAAACAGGAAGCATAGTTTTAATTTCTCAGGGGCTGGTAGAGGGGAAAAAAAAGCATATCTCACCTTAAGTTACCTGTCTTCTCCTAGTCCTGGGGTAGGCAACCTCGGCTCTTTTATGACTCGTGGACTTCAACTCCCAGAATTCCTGAGTCAGCTATGCTGACTCAGGAATTCTGGGAGTTGAAGTCCACGAGTCATAAAAGAGCCGAGGTTGCCTACCCCTGTCCTAGTCCACTGTTCTTTCACTTTGGTCAAAGCAGAAGGCAATGAGGGTGGCTCCTACTTCTGAAACCCTGGAGAAGCTTCAACAGAGCTGGTCCCCTTTCTCCCCTTAAAAGATTCAAAATGGAAGCAAACACCCTGTTGCTTTCAAAGAGAACTTTTCTCCAAACCCAGATGTGGATTCTGGCCCAGGGGTTTGCAGCCCGGTCCCACATTCATGCCAATCTGGAGTGGATTTTCAATCATCTAATCTTGAGACCGGCAAATATATAAAAAATAAAGAATGATTTGGACATCTGGAAACCAGTTTGCATGCAGAGCAATGAAGGTCTCTACTGATTTCAAGTCCCAGAGATTGGTGTGTGTGTGTGTGTGTGTGTGTGTGTGTGTGTGAGGGGGGAAATTAGGTGGCCAGAAACAGATAGACCAAATGACCCCAGATGTGTTTTAGGAAGCCAATGTTCTGTTTCTCTGCATCAGCAATCCATCAAGCTTGAACGAAACAAACAAACAAACAAACAAATGGGTTCCCGCCATTCTTCCTTCATACCATCACCCTTGTGTCTTCCCTTTGCAGCAGTCGGCAGTTCTGCCTCCCAGGCTAAGGGACAGTTATGGATGCTGAGAACAGACCTTGTTGGAAGAGATTCCTGGAAATGTCTTTTGCAGCTACTAAAAGAAGCACATATCTTGAGTCCCGTCATCATTGAGAAAGCTGAGCCTCACGCAGGGTTGAAAGAGAAAAACCTACTTCCCCGATGAGAATCCAAGATGGGCAGGATCAAAGCTGGTTAGTTAATAAGAACCAGAAGCTTAACAGGCTAAAAAGTAAAAATCGGCAGTGATATGAAAAGACAATAGTAATATGGAACAACGAAGTAAAATGTGACCGAACAGCTGTACCCAGGAAAGGAAGGTGGTTGGGGGGGGGGGAAGAGAAGCAAGCTGGGGGAAAAAAAAGAATTAGAAAACTATTGTGGGCGGTCCACAAAACATGTGAAAAGAATTATTATTTGGAAGTTGTTTTTTTTTAAAGGGGGGGGGGCGCCTCTTGGAGCCAAACTTCGTTCTGTCTGCAGCTCGGTCGATGCCAGAGAGGTTTTCCAAAACTGGGTCATCTGCGGTCCCAGCAAAGAGATGCAGCTGGGAGATTTGGGCGGGGTACAAGTTGACGCTGATCTTGTGGGGACCGGCTTCAGATCACCGTTCTGGGCCCTTGGCAACCACGGCACCTCTTTTGACTCTGAAAAGGCTCCTTGGCTTGCCAAGGAGGTGGAAAGGGGTGGGCCCTTGATTCTGGAATGTTCCAGAAAATGCCCCGAGGATACAGCTGTGGTGTCTGTCCCCCAGTTGCTGCAAATGGCAGAACAACATCCATCTCTTCTTGAGATGGTTTCCAGCCCAATGAAGGACTTCCTGGGAAAGAGGCTGGAAAGAGTTGGGGAGAAGGCAGAATTCCAGTTCAGATCCTTCAAGAGAAATGGTCCATCATCTTTCAGGGTGTCCTTACCTGCAACCTCGGTGCTCTGAGAAGCTGTCCCATTCTTTAGTTCCTGACAGCCCCTCCCCTCCCCCTCCCTCTTGGTTTGGACTGCTCGCCCACCTTGCTTCACACCAACAACCACAAGTCAACACTGTTCTGAGAGAGAGAGAGAGAGAGAGGGGGGGGAGGGGATTGCTCTGGCCAAGGTGCTACCGGTCAGCCTATGAGGCAAAGCCGAAAGTCACCGGCTGAATGTGGCCATTGTGTGCAACCACCGCCAACCGAGCAGCAAACGGCCAGAGGCAGACTCTGGACCCCTGGCTTAGCCTGAGCAGCTAGAAAGCCAGCCAGCCAGCCTTCCTTCCGCACGGCCAAGCTTCTTTTCTTGGGGTTTAAGGCGCTGAGTAAGCTGAGTTCCCTGGACTCCCTTCGCGATGTCGGCTACGCTGGCCAGCCCACCAAATGGGTTAAGACGCCAGGTTATGAGCGTGGGGTGGACCCAGGCACAGGCGAGGGGAATGCAGGAGAAATGAGCCATCATGCCCGACACTCTGCAGTCCGGGCCAGTCCTTCTCCTCCGATACCAGAGAAGGTTTCTGGGCTCGTCTCTTTTTCATTCAGCCGACCAAGCTGGTCTCTTGTGGCGGCTGCCGAAGAGAGCCCAACGCCAGCTCCGTCGTCTTGCAGGAAGCCACACAAAGAACATCAGCCCTCTCTATCTGTGCAGGTTTCCCGAAAGGGCGTCATGCAGATCTCTTCGATCCACAAGAGCATCAATCTTGGCATCCTCTGCAGCTCCCTTAGGCCCGAAAAGCTAACGCGCAATCCCTCTCTATAGCTCGCCCCCCCCACCCCTGCTTCAGAGCTGTGCCCCACATTTCTCTCTTCACAGCAAACTGCCATCCACCCGAAACTGCGGGGTGGGGGCAACCGCTGTCTGAAGACACCCCGGTTCAGCCCCATTACCACCGCCGCCGCCATGCAGACATGCCAACCAGCTGCCCAGCAGGTATCCTTGTCTGGTGCCGCGTCTGCTCTGCCCAAGAGGTGATTAAACCTCTGCACCTTCAGAGCTGTTATACACAGGGCAGCATCCTTGTCACCTCTCTGACAGTCACACCCCTGGTTTTGCACAGAGCCTGCCTCAGTCTTGCCTGCTTCCCCATCTAGCTCTCTTCTTTTTCTTCTTCTTCTTCATGCATTCACCTTGGCACTTGCAGCACACAAAAGCCACCCTCCTCCTGCATTTGCGTTCCACTCCATCCTCTTCACGAACAATACATTTCTTCCTGCCCGCCACACTGCCTGCATGTACAAAATGGCACACGCGTGTGACAGGACAGACCCTCTTCTTCCTGCTTCTCATGCTACCGGCCCCAGCACCTATCTCAAGCCCCCATCTGCCCAGCAAACACGACCCAGGATGTACAGACTCCTCCAGGCATGTAAACACTGGGAGATGGATGGGGGGGGGAAGAGACAGAGACAGAGAGAGAGGAGAGAGAGAGAGAGAGAGAGAGAGAGAGAGAGAGAGAGAGAGAGAGAGAGAGAGAGAGAGAGAGAGAGAGAGACCGTTTGTCCAATCTGTCTGTCTGCACATTCCCCATTCCCCTCTTTCTTCAGTCGCGGTGGGCTTCTCTGAAGCTCTGTGCCCATTTTTAGAGGGAGAGGGAAGAGACCCAGGGTGTTGCTGCGAGAGGGAGGGGAGCACAGGGTGTCTGGGAATTCTAGCTCCTCGGGTGGGTGTGGCCGCCAAGGTTTGTGTCTACATCCAAGTAGGACTAAGCCTTTTTTTGATGCCCGTTCAACGGTGTGCCCATTGTTTGTGGGAAAAGGTGAGGGTTTTGGAGCAGAGGCTTGCTCCCCAGGGTGACCTGGGTGGGTGAGGGGGGGGCATAATATTCCATTAGGAAGGGGCGGGGTGGATGGATGGCAAACCCTTCAGGAAACCCACAGGGGAAGCTGCCAGGCATTCATCTCCTCTTCCGTGGAAAGGGGGGGGGGAGAAAGCAGCACCCCTAAAAGAAATGCCCATGCCACTTCGAGAACAGTTGCCCCAGGTGGCAACTGTTGAAACTGCAGACAAACAGGACTTCTTTCCCTGCTCAGCATCGTTCCCATTTGCCCCCCAAAGATGGCATTTTGCAGCCATGGCAGCAACCTCCCCCCCCCAACACACCCCCTTTCCTTTCTGGGGTCATTGTCCTTCCTCTTCCCCGTCACCGCCCCCACAGCGCCGGCTCCCCACCCCTTTGCGCAGGCTTCCCAGCTTCTGAGCCGTGCCTTGCATGCCATCTGCCACCCCACCCGTGCCAGGACCCTTTAGAGACCCTCTGAAGACCCCTTCTGGCTGCTCCGGGAAAGCTCTTTCCCCAGCTTCTTGTTCTCCATCACCTGTTCCTAGCCCCCCCCCCCGCCCCCTTCCCTTGCCCTGCCCTGCTGGTCCTCTTGACCCCCTTGCCAATTTCACCAGCTCAAGGGCTGCTGAACTCCTGCGCCCACCACAGAGGAAAGGTTAACCTACTGGTGTCTTCTCTGCCATCCGCCTTCCTTGGTGGCCGTCCTCTGTCTTTGGTGTTAGCTCAGCTGCATGGACGAGTCTGCTGATGGATGGATCCTCTCTCTCTCTTCTCTCTCTCTCTCCCCATCACTGCCTTGCTCTTGCGGTACGTGTCTCTCTCTCTCTCTCTCTCTCTCTCTCTCTCTCTCTCTCTCTCTCTCTCTCTCTCTCTCTCTCTCTCTCCCTCTCCCTGGGCCACTGTCTATGCTGTAGCAACGCAATGCGGCTGTTGTCTGGAACGGAATGCAACTTTATCAGACTCCCAGGATCCAGACGGTAGGGAGGGCGGAGAGAAGGAGGGGAGAAGAGGGAGCGGTGGAGGGGAGGAGGGAGGGAGGGAGGAGGCTGGCTGGCTGGCTGGGAAAAATTCAAATAGCAGCCAAGCCAGACAATGAGCAGCAGGTGAGGGAGCCAGGTGTGGTTTTGCCCACAAAACCTGCACTCTGTGCCCAACAGGCACGGGGGATACCGGTAGGGTGCCAGGGACGAAGACCCTGCCCCACAGCTTCGGCTGCAGAAGGCAGAATACACACACACAAACACAGACACCAAGCAAACTCTCCGTGCCAGAAGGGCCAGACATGCTGCGATAGTGCTTTTGCCACAGGTCAAGAGTCTCCTATTGCTGCCCAAGTGTGCCAGGGCCCAGGATGGAAAATGCTCTAACGCTCTACCTGGAATATCGCACGTTCTCGGGGGGGGGCACAGTGGACCATGAAGCAGGGCCAGGAGAGGGACAGTGGGGCAGAAGAAGGAGGTGAAAAGAAGGTGAGGAAGAATCCATGGGGGATTGTACTGTAGGAGGGGAGCGGAGCCATCCTAGTCAAGGGCAGTGTACCTCAAAGAGTATTCAATAGGAAGGACCAATGTAGATAATTGTTGTGTTCTTGCCCCATTCTTATGTTGCTGGAAGTATCTGATCAGCCACTCCAGTCCACTGGATTTAAGGACCTTTGTTCAAATCAAGGCAGGCCATTTTCTCACGCTTTTTACTATGTGTGCAAAACACAAGGTTGCCACATTAAGTGCATATACGGAGGGGGGGAGGGGGGGGAGGGAGAGAGAGAGAGAGAGAGAGAGAGAGAGAGAGAGAGAGAGAGAGAGGGAGAGAGAGAGAGTGCAGGAACCCCACATTGATATACCCAACCTGGCACCGCTTGGAGACAACACAAAGAGCAATTATAGCTCACACAAAGCATCCGGTGTGGAAGTGAAGCCACCACTCTCCGCCCACAGAGCTGGCCGAAAAAAGTCCACGCTCTGTGCCAGTTGGACATGCCTGACCCCCGCGCGTCGCAGCTACCTAGCCCCACACGTGTTCTTTGCAAGGTCTTTGTGCTCTTAACAAAGGCTCCATCCCATAATATAGCTTCCACACCATCCCAGACAGCCACTCGCGGCACACAACAAGGACAAATTCGGGTGGCAAAACAAAGAGCCCTCCGCACGGTTTGTAAAAGATTACCAAACCCGTCGCCACCTCCCAATTCCAGCACCTTTGTGAGCACACAATTGCATAAATTGCCTCGGATAGTGACTCCACCCTCGCCCTCCACATGCAGCAGGAATTCATACCTTTTCGGTCTGCACTGATTCGCTTGGAAGGAGCATCCTCGCCCACCCCGTGTCCAGCTCTCCGAATGTCTGCGAAGAGTCCGAATTCTCTTCCTTTCTCTTGGCTCTACGGGGAAAATACAACTAAACTCCGTTCACCGGTTCCTTTCCTTCCCTACTTTGCGGAATTGCCAGTCTGACAAAAATGTGGCTGGGAAGGGCAGGGAGAAGGAGGGAGCAGAACCACATTGAGTTAATCCAGAACCCATTCCTGCAAGCCATGCCCAAACATCTGGCTGAGCAGAATCACCCAATTTCGACAACAAAGGATGGATTCCAACAACCTGCTGAACTATAAACTACCCAGTCACATTTTGGTCCCCCGTACCATATTGCATCGGTGCCAGCTGAACTCCTTGGCAGCTTAAAAGCACGGAGTGAGACAATCCCTAGTATCCTTGGTGCTTCTCCCCTCCCTCGACGGAGTCCTATTTCACACAACTACTTTTCCAGCATTTTTTGTTCAGCCTCCATTCTTTTCGTCTCCACAAAGATTGTTCCATTCGTATCTTTATCCATTTCCCCCCCCCCCCCAGAAGTCACAATATAGGACAAGGACACCGTTCGTGCCTTGGAAAGGGTTAAACTTCCACCTTTTTAGTCTCAAGCGGGTTCAAACATCTGGCTCACCAAACAGGACACACAGGTGGTCCTCAACTTACCATCATTGCCAACCAACCGAGATCAGAATTTCTATTGTTAAGCAAGGCAGTTGCTAATTGAGCCACACCCAATTTTACGACCTTTTATTTTTTTGGCCATGGTTGTTAAGCAAATCACCTGCAGCTGTTAACAACACGGTTGTTAAGTGAATCTGGCTTTCCCCACAGACTTTGCTGGCTGGAAGCTGGCTGGGAAGGTCGTTAAGTGGCGATCACGTGACCCCGGGACGCTGCAACCATAACAAATGCATGTCAATTGCCAAGTGTCCGAATGTTGATCACGTAATCGTGGGGATGCTGCAATTCTCAGGCGCAAGCACTGACTGTAAATCACTTTTTTCCAGTGCCGTTGTAACTTGGAACCGTCACTAAATGAATGGTTCTCAGTTAAGGACTACATGTACACATGAATGTCCCTGCTCATTCATTCTACAGAGAATGCCAATCCTTTTGTTCAGGGATAGAATGAATGGGCTTTGCAGTGACTCTTTTGCAATGCACATTGTAGAACTGAATTTCGCAATCATCACCACAAAGTTACAGAGTTACATTATAGCATTTCCTCAGCACAATATGTAACTTTGCTATATAAATATAAAGAAGTCTTTTAAAAAATATGACTCGGCAAATGTGCAATTTCCGAAATTAAAGTAACTTTACAAATTAAGGTGTGGTTCCCCCCCACCCCGAGACATTAAAGCTTTGAAAGAGGTCTCCGGGGCCATCATTTTTCTCTGAGCAACAGATTTCCAATGGTTTCCAATTTTTATGTTTTTGGTACTTCCAAAGCCAGCAGAATTTGTGATGGTGAGACAAAGAAATCTCTTTGCACACCAATGGAAGTGACTCCTCTGACACTCATTCTCAATTTTCTTAGTGCATTGGTCTAGTTTTGAATTTAAGCTGACCTGCACATTTTCAGGAAAGAAAGCCAGAAGGAAAGCTAATGGCCACCACTTGCTAGCCTAATTACCCCTGTGCAAAATGTCTATGGAGCATCTCAAATCATCCAGGGTCATGGCTCTCCCCAAAAGGTGACTGGAATTTCTTGGGTTTTTCTTTGAAAATGTTTCGCTTCTCACCCAAGACGTTGCTGAAGAACTGAAGAAGCTTCTCGAGTGAGAAGCGAAACCTTTTCCAAGAAAAAAAAAACACTTAAGTCCGGTCACCTTTTGGAAAAGCTTCTATGCAAAATCGCAACCTAGAAAAAACAAATGCTATAGAACAGATCAATGCTTTGGTACCTGCTCAGTGATCATCGGAAATTCCTGGGCTCCCAAATCAACTCTTTCCAGCTGCAGGAAGTCACTTTTACTTACCCCGATGATGGCTGACGGACCATCAAATGCCAAAAGGACCAGTCTCGTCTTGTCTGTATGGCGATACCTCAAGGAAAGCTAGGAGGCTGTATAGTTATCTCCTGATGGTGTTATTCTCAACCATACAACCTACTACCTCAACATGAGGCACGCAGAGGTCCTAGCAGGTGGAGATGAGGAAGAAGAAGATGGTTCCCCAAGTGCCCTCAGGAGGAGACTGATGAAGGCTGTCAGTTAGAAGATCCAGCTGTAAGAGACTGCAAGGTTTTCACGTAGCTCTGCTATATGACAGAGCTGTTATTCAGACAACACACTTAACCAGCCCGTAAGCCCCTGCAAACACATGGACACCTCCTGACACTGTTGGTTACTTTTCTTTTTATAGTTCAGCTGTGTAAACCCAGCTTGTTTGGACAGCCTAGTTCAATGCATTGGCTTAATTCAGTAACCAGAATAAGTGTGTCGTCTGAACATAACTGGAATAGTCAGTTTTGCCCAAAGTTCAGGAAAACTTGCTGCCTAATGCTTCCAGCAAGTGAAACCGTGTCAAGGGGGTTTTGAATGAAAGGGAAACTCCCTACTTCGAGTTTGGGAGTTTTGATAATACACAAACATGTTAGTTTAAATGAGCATGTGTGTATCTTTGTGCATGGGCACATATACATGCACACAGAAGCCTGCCTGTCTATCTATCTATCTTACTATGTTTATTCTATATCTATCTGTTTATTCTATCTAATCTATCCATTTTATCTTGTCTGTCTGTCTATCTATCTTCTATCTATCTATCTGTCTGTCTGTCATCTATCTATGTTTATTCTATATCTATATCTATTCTAATCTATCCATTTTATCTTATTGTCTGTCTGTCTGTCTGTCTGTCTGTCTGTCTGTCTGTCTGTCTGTCTATCTATCTATCTATCTATCTATCTATCTATCTATCTATCTATCTATCTATCTATCTAACATTTTATCACTGCAGTCTTCTAGTCATCCACAAAATAAAGAGCTTTATATATTTTTTATATTCTTCACCTCCCAGAACTGTGATGAATGGGGGTGGCCTATAAATTAATAATAAACAACTAGATTAAAATACATTTGATAAACATCTTTATAAAATCTGTGCTGTTAGAACCCTTGGCATTTTGTATCCCTGCTCGCATCTACCTGCCGGCAGAGAATAACTGCAGGATTAACCATGGGTCCTACAGCACCTTTGCTCCTCACACAGAGGTCTTGGCCGACTGGCCGAGCGGGGATTATTGCTGACTCAAGAAAAGAAGAGCCCTGGCAGTGCCACTCAGACCCACTTTGAGTGAAGCCGCCTAGAAAACATCAGTAAGAAATAAAATTAATATAATGGGGATTCTGTAACCTTTACATTTTATGCCACTTGGTAACTTTTAAGACTTGTGGACTTCAGCAACCAGAATTCCCCAACCAGCACGTCTGGCTAAGGAATTCTGGGAATTGAAGTTCACCAGTCTTAAAGTTGCCATGTTTGGAGACCTCCGCTGTAGGGCGCTGCAGGCATCTCTCCCACTAGCCACCCCGCTCCCAAAGGCTGTTGCAAAGCAGCCCCTTTTAGCAGGCCTCACCTGCCTCTGGAGTCACATCTTTTTTCAGGCCTCCGATTATTATTATTTTTTTTAAAACAAAAGCTACAATACTGAGAAAGTAAGTTGAACCCGGCGATGGCTCCTCCAGGTCTTCACGCACCTTCCGACGAAGGCTGGAAAGCAAAGGAGGTAGTAAGAGGCGGCCAGAAAAGCTGAGCTCTTGGCAACTTTTAGTGGAAGTGATGCTTACGTTCGTACGCCAGAGAGCAGGTCCGGCGTAGTAACGGCACAACAGGAGAACTTGGCCGAGGTCGACACATACCCACAGACTCGAGCTTGTGTGAAGCAGTGGTACCGCAAGTTCGGATCTACGGGTTTATGGCAACCGGCAAAACCACCGCAGCAGATGAGTGGAAGACCGGTGGTGGGGAAGAGGAGGAGAGTCACCCAGCTGGTGATGTTATCGTGACACCTGCAGGCGTCAAGGAGATAACTATGCACAGAGGAGAAGCAACAGAAGCTGGAGTGCTGGGGGAGGGAAAACACAGACAAGCATGGGGAGGAATGAAAAATGAGAGGGAAGGAAAACCAGGTTGAGGGAATGAGATGGTGGAAGCTCAGCCCTTTTGCTGAAGATAAGCTGATCCTGGAGAGCTCAGGGCCTGGCTGGGAGAATGGAACAGATGACTTTTGTTCGTGGCTAGTCGGAAAGTTGCCTGGATCTTGGCTCAGGAGCTCTCGGGAGCTAACTGTCCACTGACCTGAACAAGGCTGCTTCAGAACAGAAGACCTGACCTTTGAGATGCCTATGCGTCCAGTTTAAATCACCAAGACTCTAAGCCTTCGTATTATGATTTGGTTACAAGTCCAGCTCTATCATTGCTTCATTTTGCATTGGTCTGTGGGCTTTTTGATTAGGTCTAGGACATTCATTGATCGGTCTGTGAGACACACCTGACCTCTTCCAAAAATGAGAACTCATCCAGAGTCCCCAACCCTCCCAGAGCCGCTGTTTCTTCCCTCCAAATTAGCCTCTTCCCTCCTTCCTCTTCCTCCTGTTTCTATTTGCAACCCTTGCTTAGTCCAAACAGGCAACCATCCTTGGAAACTGCCTCCATGCATCTGTTTAACTGCATACATGTATGCACACACACACACATCCTGCATGTGTCCGGCTGCAGATGTGCAAGGCATGTACCACTGCAGGTGTTGGGTGACGTGTGCAACTGCAGGTGTGCAAGGTGTGTGTACCATTGCAGGCGTGGGTGGCATGTGTGCAACTGCAGGCGTGCAAGGCACACACCACTGCAGGTGTGTGAGGCATGTGTACCATTGCAGTGGCATATATGCAACTGTAGGTGTGCAAAGGAAATTTACTACAGGTGTGAGTGGCACGTGGGCACATGGGTGACTGCAGATGTGCAAGGCACACACACTACAGGTGTGGTGACACATGCACAACTGCAGGTGTGCAAGGGATGTGTACCATTGCAGGGTATGGGTGGACATGTGCAACTACAGGTGTGCAAGATATGTGCGCCACTGCAGGTGTGAGTGGCACGTGTGCTCTGCAGATGTATGTGGTATCTGTGTAACTGCAACTTCAGGTATCCAAGCCTCAGTGCTGAAATTTCGCCCCAAACCTCAGTGCATGGCTCCTCCCCTAAGTGTGCATTGCACCAGCACTCTGATTCACTGACAGTGATCGTCGTGCACCCTGCTTGTTCATGCAGATACTGTCCGGTGACTTCTCCAGGGCTTGTCAAAAGAGGAATATTTGCTAAGTGCTGCAAGGAGATATCTGACAATTTGCTTGCACTGACTCTTTTAATCAAATGGGCTGCGTTGCTTCTTAGAGCTTATGCGGCTGGCTTTTCACCTGGTTGTAAACTGCATTGGGGGCGGGAGGGGGGGGAAGGAGGGAAGAGAGATAGGCCACCGTGGGATGCGGTGGAGGAAATGCAAGCCGAATGGTCGGAAAAATAAGCTTTTTGGGGAAAATGCACAAGAGGGCGCTCTCGCGCCTCCAGCATTTTGCTGGGGGGGGGGGGGTAAGGACATTGTAAGTTTAACCACGTAAAGGCGAAGGGAGGCACTTGCTGTGCTTTGAAAAATCTCTCGCAATACAAAGGCAGTGGCTGGATGCTGGCTTAGTGCTGCTACGTTTAGCTTTAACATTTCTGTGTGACCCCACCCTGCACCCAGTTCTCCCCATCTCCCAGGGGAGATGTCACCCATTTGGGGGGTTGGGGCGGGGGAAGAGGGAAAAGCCCAGGACTTTGATCTAAAACGCTCACCTGAAAACATTTCCAGAAAAATCCATTTGCACAGATTTGATTTCAGTTGCTTGCTTGCTTGCTTTTTTTCTATTTTCCCTTCCCCCCCCCCCCCGGGAAAAAAAAAGAGAAGAGAGAGGATTGACAGTGAGGAAATTTAGGGGTGTTTTAATTCCCATGAATAGGGAGAACTTGCACGCAGGCCTAGAGTGGGTATTGATCCTTATCCCTCTGCCTATTCCTAGTTGTTGCATTTACATAGAAGCAGAGCCAAGACGATGAGCTGGAGATTTGACTCAGAAGTTACGAGAAACGCTGCGCTTGGCTGGGAAAAAGCAAGACGCCATTTTACCGGAGGAAGTCGTGGATCTCATGAGGAGACTGGGTCTCGAGGAAGGCCGCTTGGTTAAAAACTGACGCGAACCTCTTGGTTTTTGTCCCAAATCAAGGCTTCTTTTGTCACTCAGACCAGCCCACAAAATAAGCACCTTAAAGTCCCAAAGAGGTTAGCAAAACAAAATTGTTCTTTCTAAGCCAGACAGGCTAATGCTAGGCAAATAAACCAAATTGGCCTAGTTCTCACGACCGTACAAAGGCAATAGCTGAATTTCCTTCCCTTCTCATGTCAAATCACAACCTGCCCGTCCCCCATTTTAATTAGTTGGGTTTGGTTTAGCTTGTTGGGCGAACCCAGCACTGTGTAGGCAGGGCGGCAATGACTTCAGTTCAATTTTGCAAATCACAGGAAGTCGTAATTCTACATTATTCTGAGTCAGACTCTCTGTCTCAAGCACCGGGTCCCATTCTAGGCACCACACCTTCAGAATTCAGACAAATCGAAACAAGCCAGGAACATCAATCAGGGCACCACAAACCAACTCCTCTTTTCAACTTGTGCCTCTCCAACTCTTCTCCGGTCCTATATAGGTAGTCCTCAACTCACAACGGTTGACTTAGTGACTGTTCAAAGCAGGGGACCCTCAAACGTGGCCCTTTTAGGACTTGTGGACTCCAACTCCCAGAATTCCTCAGCCAGGCATGCCTGGCTGAGGAATTCTGGGAGTTGGAGTCCACAAGTCCTAAAAGGGCCACGTTTGAAGACCCCTGGTTCAAAGTTACCACGGCACTGAAAAAAGTGACTTACGACCATCTTTCACACTTAACGACTGCTGCAGCATCCCCATGGTGACGTGATCGAAATTTGGACACTTGGCAACTGACTCATATTTATGACAGTTGCAGTGTCCCGGGGTCATGCGATCACCATTTATGAGGTTCTGACAAGCAAAATCAGTGAAGAAACCAGATTCGCTTAACAACCGTGTTAATCATTTAACGACCGCAGTGATTCACTTAAGAACTGGGTCAAGATGGGTTGTAAAATGGAGCAAAACTCACTGAACAGAAATCCTGGGCTTAATTGTGGCCATAAGTCAAGGACTATCTATAGTATTCCATTAGATTTCTATAATCTAATGAGCGATGGAAAGAATTCGGCAATATGCTACTACCTTGAAAAGAAAAGAATGAAGAAGAACGATAGTTCCCTTCAAATACTGGAAAGGGTGACGTACAGAAGTAAATCAAGATTTATCGTCTTTTACTCCGGAGTCCAGAAAAAGAGAGAAATGGGTTTAAGTTTTAGGAAAGCAGATCCATGGGATGTTTTTTTTTTAAAAAAGTTTCCTAACAATAAGAACAGTTCAACAGCAGAAAATAACGGCTCAAGTGGAGGTGGGTTCCACTGGACACGTTCAAGCGTAAGTTAGCTAGTTGTTGGTTGGGGTTGGTTTGATTTGGTTTCCTGCCCTGAGAAAGAGGTTGGTCTTCAAGGGCTGCTTTCCACGCCTAGGATTTTATGAAGCAGCGCCTAAAAACGAGAGTTCCTGGAACAAATAATTCTTCCTGTTCTAGCTTTCAAGACATAGAAGATGGCTTACTTCTATTCCAACTCATCTGTTCCAAGGGGACTAAGGCACTTCAGTAGCCTTCATTCCTCTTAACTGTGGCGAAGAAAGGACTAAGAGTCATTTCTTCTACCTGTTAAAATCAGCTGTTCTTGTTGTTCGTTGCCAAGTCCTGTCCGACGACCCATCGTGACCCCATGGACAACGTTCCTCCAGGCGTTCCTGTCCTTCCTGTCAGTACCAGTGAGTTAAGCCGCTCTAGGCATTCCCATACAGACACATTGGCTTGAGCTGCCCCCATGTCTTAGCACTGAACTAATATTGGGGTTTGGCCATAATAAATAATAGAATAACAAGAGTGGGAAGGGACCTTGGAGGTCATCTAGTCCAACCCCCTGCTCAGGCAGGAAATCCTGTCACATTTCAGATAAACGGTTGTCCAATCTCTTCTTAAAAACCACCAATATCGGAGCACCCATAATTTCTGGAGGCAAGTCGTTTCACTGGTCAATTGTTCTCACACTCAGCAAATTTCTCATTAGTTCCAGGTTGCTTCTCTCCTTGATTAGTTTCCATCCGTTGCTTCTTGTCCTGCCTTCAGGTGCACTGGAGAATAGCTTGACTCCCTCTTCTTTGGGGCAGCCCCTGAGATATTGGAACACGGCTATCATGTCCCCGCTAGCCTTCTTTTCATTAAACTAGACATACCCAATTCCTGCAATCGTTCTTCGTATGTTTTAGCCTCCAGTTCTCTGATCATCTTTGTTGCTCTTCTCTGCACTCTTTCTAGAGTCTCAACATCTAAATCCATTGGGGCAGTATATTATTTAACACCAAACCACTGCTCCTGCAGGGGCTGAGAAAGGACAGCAGAGGGGAAGTGAGTTCTGCAGATGGATTTTCTGGGAATTTTGATCAGGTGACAGCAGAAACAGGATACTGGACTTCATAAACCTTGGGAATGATCTTTTGAAATTCCTTTCAAGCCAGACGTTTTTATTTGGCTCACCAGGGACACCTGAGGCACTAACTCAAAGTAGTTAATTATGAAAAGAGTGGTTAACTCCTCATTCTTGATTGTCTTACTAACTCAAGCAATTTGGAATAGAGGCTCACCTATATTTTCAGGCAAAGTAAGAAGAAAGGTTTGATTCATGATCAGGTAGAACAGGAAGCCGTGAATCAACCGAAATATGAAAATAATATTTACAAGGTGGGTGGGCTTTTATAGTCAGCAGATAAATGTAATCTTTGTAGCATATATCCTAATAGGACCTATGATCACAATCATAAAGGTGCCGCGCTGAATGATATCTAGTGAAAAAGATTGGTCTAAAGCAGCAAGCGAAACATTTAAATGCACCCCTTTTTCTTGTTTAACACCGAGTACAATCCTTCCTACACATTTTTTTTTGGGGGGGAAGCGGGGGGGGGGGGGGGCTAAAGCCTACTGAAAAATGACTGATTTGCTACTGCTCAGAACAGAAAGAGCAAAAAGTGTTAAGTGCACCATTCCCTGGTGTTATAAACATAAAACAAGCCTTGCTCGATATGGGCAAGAAGGCCATCTGGTCCAAAGGAATTTGGGAAATATTGGAAAGATGAGGCAAGTCACTAATAGGCTTTTGTTAAATAGAAACTAGAATAACTTTTCCCCAAGATGGTGCTTTCCAAGTGTACTTTGAGTTCAAGTCACATCTTTCCAAAACAGCCTGGCCAGAAAGAGGTCAACTCCAACATCAAGAGATCTTCCAAGCTGGAAAGTCTATTTGAAAATCAGTGCTTGGATGAGACCATTCTCAGATGACACCGAGGTTAACATCAGACCAACAATCAAAAAGTAAACAATACCCAATCAAGGATCAGCCAAACAAGCTAACATTAAATAACCCAACCAAAGAACTATCAAGATCACCCCCACCAATACTGACAAAACCCATTCCTTAACTAGGAAACCTCACTCCTTAACTAGCAAGACTCACTCCTTAACTAGCACCGATGATGTTTACCTAGTTTGAGTAATGAAACATCTGCAAGAAAACAACCAAACACATCCCTTCCCAGTCTCAGATAATTTGCCTTCAGTAAATCCCCAGGAAATGACACCACTATATGGTCACAGAGAAGCTGGGAGGGATGGGAGTTGTAGTCCAACACATCCCAAAACAAAGGCACTAGTTTGGGGGAGGCTGGCACAAATCCTAACTCGGTCGAGGCCTGGGAAGTTTTGGATTTGAAAGATGAAAGGGAAAATACATAAATATATAATGCTCTAGCCACGTGAACTCCCAATGCAGGAAAGTAGGATGCTGTGTGCACAGTGGACTGGAACTGTGGTGTAGTGATTAGTGTCGTGGTTGGATGGGATGAGGGAAACTCAGGTCTACTCTCTGTCATGAAAGGTCCCTGGTGATTTTGGGAGAGTGACTCCCTCTCTCAGCTCATTAACTCACAGAGGAGGAAAAAAAGGAACAAGGGTGTCTTATTTATGTTGCTGTAAACTCTGCCAACCTAGCAGTTCGAAAGCACGTAAAAAATGCAAGTAGAAAAATAGGGACCGCTACGGTGGGAAGGTAACAGCGTTCCGTGCGCCTTTGGCGGTCTAGTCATGACCACTGGCCACATGACCACGGAGACGTCCTCGGACAAGCACTGGCTCTTCGGCTTTGAAACGGAGATGAGCACCGGCCCCTAGAGTTGGAAATGACTAGCATGCGTGTGCGGGGGAACCTTTACCTTTACCTTTAAACTCCTAAAGCAGGGGTAGGGAATGATGGCCCTTTGATGACTTGTGGACTTCAGCTCCCAGAATTCCTGAGCCAGCTTGGCTGGCTCAGGAATTCTGGGAGTGGAAGTCCACAAGTCATCAAGGGGCCATGGTTCCCCACTTCTGTTCTAAAGGAATGGTGGTATATATATCCACAAAAGAAAAGTAAATCTTTCTTTACTTGGTGCTACCTTGATGTTCCCCACCTGACAAAAGGGAATATTAGGCAGAGAAGATGGACAAGTCCAATCAAAAGTGTCAGAATATCTTCAAAACAGAGCCGTGGTGGCACAGTAGTTAGAAGGCAGTATTGCAGGCTGACTCTGCCCACAGCCAGGAGTTCGATCCTGACCATATCAAGGTTGACTCAGCCTTCCATCCTTCCGAGGTAGGTAAAATGAGGACCCACAGATTGTTGTGAGCAAATTGCTGACTCTGTAAAATGCTTACAGAGGGCTATAAAGCACTATATAAGTGCTATTGTAATTAAATGTGCAAAATATGGTGTCAATGATGTAAGAAATCTTACCTCTACGCCATTTTTTTGTCTTCCAGGAGGCTGTTGCTAGCGGATATTTTGCTTTCCAACCTATAATAACAAAAATAATAATGACATTAGGAGAAGAAGTTTTCAAAAGAAGCTGTCCAGCTGAATGATAAAGAAGACTCCAGGTTAATCCATTTCCAGTCTTGATACTATGCATCTGGAGTCTAGACGAGGCTTTTTCAAACATTTTTCAGAACTTGGGACCTGTTTTTTTTAAAATTAATGCTAAATTTCAGAATCCCAGACCAAGAACAAAATTCTAGTGATAGAAAATTAAGCTTTTTTCAAGAGATGTTTTTGTTTTTTTCTTAGGAACAGTGTTTGAAAAAAAACCGGCCTACTCAACTTGAGTCTTACACAGAACACAGACAACAGCGTCCTAATTTTTTAAATATTCCCACAGGGCTTAGTTTGGTTCAAAAGCAGAAGCAAAAGGAAAAAGACCCAACAGCATCTGGCTCTTGTGAAATTATGTCCGTCTTCCTTGCATCTTCCTACCTCCACAGCAAAAATTGTGAGAACCCCACTCACAACCTTGTCAGGTAGCAGGCAACTGACCTTAAGACACCAGCACACATTTTAAAGATGAGCAGGCAATTGGAATTTGCATTTCTCACTCAAACCCAACACCCTAGCTGTTATAATTTCACCGGGCTTCGGGGCTGGTTGCAATTAGTCAGTGTGGGTTTGTAGGGAGGGTGAGATTGGTGTGTGGACTGAGACATTTAAGAGATTCTGCACGCGGTCAGAGACAACAACCCTCCAAGAAGCAAATAGTTGAAACCAGAGATGGTGAGTTTATTATGGGGTTTGGAGAATCTACTTAACAGAATAACAGAGTTGGAAGGGACCTTGGAGGTCTTCTAGTCCAACCCCCTGCTCAAGCAGGAGATCCTATACCATTCGAGAAAAAGTTGCTGTCCAGTCTCTTCCTAAAGCCTCCAGCGAGGGAGCACCTATGACTTATGAAATTAAACCGTTCCACTGGTTGTTTTCACCGTTAGGAAGTTTCTCCTTGGTTCCAGGCTGGTTCTCTCCTTGATTAGTTTTCATCCACTGTTTCTTGTCTTGCCTTCTGGTGCTTTGGAAAATTCACGGGAGTCACCCATGAATATCTGAAGTTTGGGATTTGGGATACCTTGGTCTTCACAGCAGGCTCCATTCTGATGATTTTTCTGAGTTAAGAGGTCCAAGAGATATGGAAGTCTCCCTTTGTGGCTCTCTTGATAAGGCACCTTAGCAAGTTGCTGCACTAACAGAAATCTGGGCAAAAAGGATCTCTCTTTTGGTTGGCAGGTGCCATGAGAATGTCACAGTCTAAGGGGCAACTAGGGTTCTCTGAAGTAGGGAGTGCTCCTTTAAACCATAGAGGAAGAAGCACAGGTAAATTTAGTTGGACGCAAAAATATGTAGCTCCCTCATCCCATCGACCCTCTGTTGTTGAAATTCATGATGGACGTGTACATTTCTTCACAGGCCAACTCCCGGAGGAATTTCAAGAGAAAGCAAAGGATTTTTTTTTTATCAGATTAACTCATTATCTAAATGTGTGAATTGGCGAACAAGAGTCTTCATTCTCTTTTTGATATATATAGCATTTTCTTGATGTGGAGGACAATTTCCTCAGCAGAATATGTGTGGGCAAAGATATCTTGGAATTCCAGAGAGGCAACTCTATGCGGAGGTACCGTATGAAGTGACTCGGTATAACCACCCCACTTTTTAGGAAATCTTTATGGATTTTTCATTGCCACCCACCACTTTCTTCAAATGGATCTTATTGTGCGTGGTGAAATAGGGAACCAGAGAAGCATCACGTTTTTGCAGTGATATTTCTGCCCCACAATTTCAGCCCTGCCCTTAACTCTCCCCCATAGCAGCCAAGAATTCTTCTGTCTGGAGGTTGGAGCTGACTCTTAACTACAAAGAAAAGGTCTCCTCCAGAATGATCTGTCTCCTTCAGCTCTTCCGAGAGAGTACCCATCATGGCTGTAACCATCTCCATTCACTTCGCTGAAGACTGTCCTCTGCTCTTTCTTTCTTCCTTTCTCAGAATAGTGGGCTTCTTAAGGGAGGCTGGGTCTTCACGTGTGTTCCCAGTAGGGCAGCTTGAAGAACGGTAAAGGCTTTACGATCACAAATACCGGAACGGATTGAAGTACGGTCAATGAGCAGATAGCGATGGACTCGCACATTCTTAACTTGCTTAGTTCAAGTCCGAAGGACGGCATTCACACACGTTAAGCTTGGTCAACGTAACCCTGGTTTGCAACAGCCTAGCACATGGCGCGAATCTGGCACGTTTGATTGGTTTATGACTCAATTATTGGGCCAACCCGGAAAATGGTCTAGGTCAATAGCCAGATGACGTCCTGCCCGTGAAAAGCAAAGATAGGAAGGGGAGAAATAAAAGTGAGACCTACCTCTTTCTCTGTCTCTCTCTCTCTCTGCTTTCCACTTCCACCTTTCAAGAGTCAGGATGGGATTTTAAAGCTACCGCTTGGGAAGGCGTCCTCATCAGAGCTGGCTGCATTGGGGGAAAGGCAAGGAAGCCAAAGGGTGCAACGGCTCTTCTTCTGAGCGTCCTGGGTGCAGGTGGCCAAGAAAACAGAGCCAGCAACCCTGGGAAGGTGGAAGAAGAAGGCAGACAGCCATAATGGTGGCCTGGGAAGGGGGGGGGGGAGAGGAGGAGTGAGATGCAGTGTGGTGCAAGGAGCAAAAGACCGAGGCAGACAATGGCGAGGAGACAGGGACGTGAGAGCAGAGGAATACTGAGATCTGGGCACGGTGCCACCTCCCTCCCTCAGGCACTGCTGCATCACCAGAGAGTCCGGAGCTGAAGAGGAGAATGCAATATGGATGCAGGCTGGCTGGAAAAAAAAGGGGCCTCTCTGCAAGGTTTGGTGGAGGGGGGGGTGGGGGAAGGAAAGCAAGGAGAAACTGGGTGAGCCAGTCAGCCTCTGAGAGCAATGGAGGAATGAGGTGGGGGGGGGGGAGAGAAAGGGGTGAAATCGCCAAGGAAGCAGAAGCAGAACAAGGGGGCAGGAGAGAGAAGAAAGAAGAGAGGTGGTGACCTGGCCTTCTACCCATCTGAAAACTGCAGGCAGTAGGAACCTAGGGGAAAGAGACAATAGCCCATCTCTCTCTTCCACACCCTCTACCAGGGTGGTTGGGCAATTCCAGGGGGTTGTCTGGATCATTTTCTTCCCACTTCAGGACACAGGCTGGCACAGCCGGGTGCATTACCATGGTTACCTGCTGCCATTGTCTGGCCTTTGGGTCAGTGCCCGACTCCCATTCCTCCTCCCCCCACCCCGCGACTTCCCTTCTTTTCCTGTCTCGCTCTCTCGCTCTGGCCTCTAATGAATTCACATCACGCTGTATTGCGGTATGCTGTGCCAACTTGCCCGCCAGCAGGCTGGCCCCCAGAGTGCCAGCCAGCCAGCCAGCCAACCCTCTGCTCCCACCTGCCTGCCTGCCAGCCCTTCTCTGTCGGCCAACCTGGCCTCAAAATGCTGGGGATGAGCAGCAGGGGAGCTGTGCTCCTTGCCTGTATTGTTATCTGCCAAAGCCTGTGCCAACCTTTAAGTGCCAGGCTTGCCTCTCCCGAGGCCCCCAGGCCCCGTCTTCCTATTTTCTGATTCCAACCTTTATTCAGACAACCTTCCAATTCTGCACCCCCATTCCCCCCCCCCCATTAATTGCCAGCTGCCACCAGGGTACCAGCCTGCTGTTCTGACCTTCTCACCCATCCAGACAAAGCAACTTGAGTTCGCCGGGGGGGGGGGGGAGCCAAACTTCACCCCCGCCTGAAAGCAAAATGCAATTTAGATCTGGGAGGGTCCCTGCCAACACTGCTCCCGAGGTCCCAACACAATGTGTTGGCCCCCTCTGCCAACTTTTGCATCTTCTGCCTCAGCTGCAAAAAGGATCGATCACTCACACACACACACACACACACACACACACACAGCTTCTTTTAACAACCAGGCGGGGAAACAGGAAGATGCCAACGGTGGGGACAACTTGGTAGGTTGTGACCTCTGGATGGCTTTCCAAGCCAGTTTTGGTGGAGGGAGGTATACAAAATGGGCAATAGCCTCTGACTCACCACCCTATCCCTGAAATGGGCCCTCTGGAGCCACCTGGCACCCATGTTCTTTCCAGCCAAGGCCCTAACTTGTTTTCCCCCACCTCCCTTCCTTGAAGGCCAGACTAGCTGGAACTGAAAGACCTCAAGCCCCTGGGTTATCCCCCCCCCCCCGGCAATTCCTTGGTATTACTTTATTCTTCTCCCACGTGTGGGGGAGGGGACTCTCCCCCTTTGCCCCCAGCTGGCACCCAAAGCCTGCCCTGAAATCTGTGCCCATCCTCACGGCAAGTCCCAAAGGTGTTGCCCAAACGCAATTCGGCCACAGTGGAGCCTTCTGAGATCTCCACCTGACCTGGCTGTCCGCCCGCCCCCCGTCCCCCCCCCGTTTCTTACCCTCCACCCCACCCCCATTTCTTCTCCCATCGCTGTCTCCCTCACCCTTTTAATGAAAGTGAAACGGCAGACTGGCTGCCAAGGGAACCTGGGTCGCTAGGCAACGACCGCCTAGGCCTTGGCATCATGCCAACTCACCCTCTCTGGGCTGATCCATTGCCTGTGGCACCCGCCAGCTCCAGCATGGCTCCTCTCAACGCTGCGAGTCTTTCTCCCGCTCAGACCTGACCCACGGCAGCTCCCCTCCCTCCCTGCAGCCCTCTCTCTTCCTTCTCCCCACCTGATCTGCCAGGGTCAGTCTACCCGCCCCGCCTGCCTCCTCTTCCCCTTCGGATCTCTTCTTGCGCTTTCTCCCTGGCAGAAAATCAATTAGTAACAATAAGAACAACAACAACAACCATGCTGTGAGGCTCATACGGAGGATATATATAAAATGCATATATATATATATATATATATATATATATATATATATATATATATATATATATATATATATATATATATATATATGCATTCCAAAACAATTCAGCTTTCAGAAGGAGAAGGCAAAGAGAAATGGAGAATGCCGAAGGCAGCAGCAATATGGGGAGGGGGGTGGGGGGGTGGAGTCCTCTGAGCAGAGTGGCGGTGGTGGGCTGGAGAGCCTTCCCGAGCCCACTGGCGCAGTTTGCCCACGGAAACAGACTTCAGATTCCCTGGGAAACACAAGGCTCCAGGCACCTCCTGCTGCTTCTCTCCCTGTGGTGAACAACCAGCCTGGAGGCTGATGGGGGAATTCCTGAAAGGCCTTAGTCCTCTTACACAACCGCACTGCGGCCAAAGAATTTTTTTTGGGGGTGGGGGGGAGCAGGGAGAAGAGGAGAGAATATAGGCTTATATTCAGGTTTATGTTCCCCAGAATATAAACCCGGGAAAGGGGGGGGGAAGAGTAAGCTTGGGGAAGGAAGGGCCAAGGAGGCAATTGAGGCTTGGAAAACTGCTCTGCTTAGCTGAGCCTCAATGGCGCCCCAGAAAGAGATGGGGCTCTTGCAGACCATGCCATAATTAGTTGGGTGCAGACTAGCTGAAGGGCTGAAGATGCTACCTTGGGGTTAAGGGGGGGGTTGTCCTCATAGGGTTAACTCTGAAGCCTGAAGGGCCTTGGCATTCCTGGACAGAGGGAGGATTGGGGGATCGGAACGGTGGTCCGCCATTACGCAGACGTCCCAGTTTGGCTGCTGGTGGGCTACTCAACAGAGAGAGAAAAACAAGATGGCCCTTCGGATCCACCGCAAGAAATCCAGTTTGGCTTCCCTAGCCTTTTCGTTCGGGGACCCCCGTACTCCCACCCGAGCCCCACCGTTATTCCCACCCCGATCCCACTCAATCCCACAGTACCCCCAAGTGCCCCCCAAACCCATCACCCTATCCCGGCCACGCCGTTGAGCTTTAGTCCGCGGCACCAGAGCTGAACCCAAGATAGAAACTTTTTTTTCCCATTTCCTTTTTGAAAATTGGCACAGAAAAGCGAGAGAGAGAAAGAGAGAAAGGCAAGCCTTTGGAGTGTCACGCCTCACCCTGCTCAGGATGGGTTGGTCTTCAAGGATGCCATCTTCGGGGTTCGAGCGGGGAGATGCCCAGGGTGGTGGGGAAGAAGGAACGAAAAGTGAGAAGACTGTAGGCGAGGAAGCGAGAGAAGAAAATGGAGGGGGTCAAGCTGGCACAGAGGGCGAGAGGGACGACAGGTTGGGAGCCCTGCCAGGGTGTGCCAAGCGAGGCTCAGCTTTTGCTGGAGGATTGGGGCAGGGGAGGGGAGGGAAACAAAAGAGGGAATGGGGCATAATGGCCGAGCAAAGTTGGGAAGGAGGTGGGTACTTTGCTGGGAATGGATGAACGCTCAGTGCCAGCGAAGGAGGGAAGAGAAAGAGAGAGAAGCAGAGAGGGCGGGAGAGAGAGCAAAGGAGAAAGGGACGCTGGGAAAAAAAGAAAAAAAAAAGAGAGCTCTGGGCCACGATCCAACAGCCGTGGTTAACTCTCTCCTCCACCCAACCGGCTCAGCTGAGTTACACAGGAGCTTCCTTGCACCAGAGTAGGAATTACTTCTTTGGCTTGAAGTAGCTGAGATTGGACCAGCTTCTCTAAGCTGTTCCTTTGGTCCCCAGGCTCAGCTGACCAGGGCTGCCCGCTGGGGTGACTTCTCTGGTCCAGATGACAAGAGAGCACCCCAACTGCCCACCTTCTCATATCTACAGAGGTTTGACTCTCTCCAGCAGCGATCTCCGGTGATTATTATTATTATTATTTTGAGACGGGAGGTCCACCCTTCGCCCCCCCGTTTTCATAGAGGACCAACTTTCATTTCTCCCATTTAGAGATCTGCTTCCCTGGCAATCTTTCTTTTTTCTCTCTCCTGTTTTTCTCCGATGTCTCCAGCTATCTTCTTGGTGAAGCCCAGCTACGATTTCAACGCCACTCGCTGGTGCCGAAGTGCCCAGCGGCAGCCATTTTACATCTCTCTCTTTCTCACTCGCCATCCCAAGGCTATTCAGAGCTTTCCCCTTTATGCACCCCAGCTCTTTTTTTTCTTCCCTTGAACACTGGAGAAAGGGAAAGAAGGCCGAAACATGGTTTTTAAGAGCAATGGCATGACCAGCTCCGGGAGTTTAGGAAGTCTTTTCCCGTTCCTAAAAGCCTCTTTGATTTATGAGAGGAATTCCCTTGAATCAAAACTGCCCTGATGCATCCACCAAAGATCCATAGAGCTGACTACCCTTTTGCTAGTGCTGCTCTCCGAGTTTGATGGGTATCCACCACGGCCAGATTCCTCTTCCTCAACTAATGTGTCCAACCTACGGTCACCATTGTGTCCTATGGAAACCATCTGCATACTTGAATTATGAACTTTATGCAGAGCTGAACCATTAGCGGTGGCGCAGTGGTTAGAATGCAGTACTGCAGACTAATTCTGCCAACTGCCAGCAGTTTGGCAGTTCGATTCTCACCGGCTCAAGGTTGGCTCAGCCTTCCAAGGTCGGTAAAATGAGGACCCAGATTGTTGGGGGCAATAGGCTGACTCTGTAAACCAGAGAGGGCTGTAAAGCACTGTGAAGCAGTATAGAAGTCTAAATGCTGCTGCTGCTGCTGTTATTATTATTATTATTATTATTATTATTATTATTGTTGTTGTTGTTGTTGTTGTTGTTGTTATTCTTTCCTGAATCCCTTGCCAATGAAACATACCAACTTGGTTGGCACGAGAGGAGGAAATACATTTTCCCTCCCCTTTTTTCTACCCCATATACAATTTCTAAACCTCTTGATTTCCAATATTCCAATATTCTGCATAAAGAAAGAAGCCCAGCACTCTTTGGGTAAGGCCTAAATGCTGCTGAAGGAGACCATAGTAAGAAACTGGTGCTGAGCATCATTTTAAAAACTCCCTGTTTTAGGTCACATCCTGACCCCAATTCTAAGACACAACTTCTGAGGTTCCCACTCTGCCTTGAGGCCGGAAGATATGTAGGAGGAGACAGGAAAAAACCAAAACAAAACTCAAGAGTCTCCTCAGATTGAATTGACCTCTTCCGTTCTGGATCTTCTCCCACTGATCACACACACGCAGAGACTAATGTCTTGTTATATTTGGATATTACTGTGTTATTTTGTTTGGTAATAATTGATGTTACTTGTTAGCTGTCTTGGAAGGAACTGTCTCCTGAAAGTGGAAGGTAGAACTGAAATAATTATTTAAGACATATATACAGGTAGTCCTTGATCTACAACAGTTCATTTACTGACCGTTCAAAGTTACAACGGCACTGAGAAAAGTGACTTATGACCACTTTTCACACTTATGACCCTTGTAGCCTCTCTTTATGATCATGTGATCAAAATTCAGATGCTTGGCAACTGGCTTGCACTTATGAACCTTGCTATGTCCCAAGGTCATGTGATCACCTATTTCAACTTCCTGACAAGCAAAATCAATGGGGAAGCCAGATCCACTTAACAACCGTGTTACTAATTTATCGCTTAACAAATGTCTGACTTGGCAACAGATATTTGGGGCTCAATTGTGGTCATAAGTCAAGGACTACCTGTAGCTATCCAGGCAGGCTTCTCTAACATTCCTTAACCTCATAACATGTCCACAAAAATGACTCATGGATATTCATTCCTCTGATTATAATCAACACAGGAAATGGTAGAGATTGAGTTGGTGGCAAAATAAAGCAGCTTTTCTCAGTGTACGGGTCTCCAATGAGTTGGACTACAATGTCCATCATTATTGTCCAGGACGAAAACTACAGCTGGATGAAAGCCTCACCAAACTATGGTGTATAGATCTTATCCTTCCAAATATTACTTCTTGAAGGACCTTCTTTTAAAACAATTTTCACTGAAATATTCCAAAGAGACATCAAGAAACTCTAACTTGTCCTTCTCCTTCATTAAACTAAGCTGACAAGTCTATCTAGAGCAGGGCTCCCCAATCCCCGGTCCGTGGACCAGTACCGGGCTGTGACATGCCACCAACCAGGCAGCACAAACAAGCAAAGCCCCATCTGTGAGATGCAGGCAACACACAAAACCAACACACCCTCCGCGTTGTGGAAAAACCTCTCTCCACCTAACCGGTCCCTGGTGCCCAAAAGGTTGGGGACCTCTGATCTACTCACTCTTGTGTTCCAGTGGGAGATCCTAAGCTCCATGCTGACAAAGACGACTTGAAGTAAGCTACTTGTGAGCCAGGACCATCACCTCAGGTTAAAATCTATGCCATGCTTTAATTTAGTTTCATGGTTGCTAAGCATCTGGGCCAAAGAGGCCATCTCTTTCAGGCTATGTCCATCACAATACAGATGGTACAGACCTGAACTCAAGCAGTTCTTCAGTGCTTGCTGTGTCACAGTGAAGGCTGTTTGGGAATCTGTGCTCCAATACTGAGGAGAGTTGTGGAAGTCACACTGCAGAACGGTACAGTTGCAGTGCCTGACTGAATACCTCCCCTACCGCAATATTTTTGTGGTCTAATAGCTCCTGACCCTTCTTTCCAACATGCGTCCCGGATCACAAAAGATGGAATATTAAAAGGACACATGGAAGCCCTTAGCTTCCCTCTTGAGAACAGCACCTGCCCATTCTTAGTACGTATCCAGTTTTAACCAGTTTTGTGAGCATGTGCTCCATTCTTAGGCTGGTGGGTAAAACTTGGAATAGATGGAGTAGAAGCAGCAAAGGCAAGCAGATTGATTGATCCCGCACAAATCTTTCAATCTCTCAGTTGAGGAGCTGAGGCTCTTTGGACAACTTCAACACAATAGCCCACATCACACTATGCCTGCTTCTCCACAGAAATATAGCTAAGCTGCTGAAAAAAAATATTACCTGGCCAAGTCTTAAGGAGATGTTATTTTATGCCTTCATTCACCTTCTACCTGAACGTGCCTAGGCTTCACCATGTCCTTTGATATTCACAGGACCCATTTTCTTTGGACAGATAACATGCTTTGTGTGCAAAACACCTCAGCTTTAGTTTCTGGTATCTCCTTGCTATTAAACGGTCGCAGGTGACAACAATAGATGTATTCTGGGTAGCCATTTAATCCAGTAGTTAATAGTGATCGTGTTTTGACCTGGATTGAGCAGGGATTGCATTTGATGATTTAGTGGTCTCTTCAAACTCTAGGGTAGCATTAAACATACATCTAACCAGGTTAGTTACAAACCAGTAGCACAAAATAACTTGCTTATTTTTAATGCCAGTTAAGGTTTTTGGGAGGCTTCTCGTTTGTGTAAATCTAGGCCATTTGGCTAGATGTGTTAGTTTAGGCCCAATGTATAGCATAAGCTGCCTAAAGTGGGTTAAGTTCTAGAAAGAATTAACTGACATAGAAAATTGATTACTTCAGCAATCAGATTAAATGCACTGAAGAGAACCAGTGATTCTAGGACTGGGGAGACTATCAAGAGCCTGTGACAATCTTCCAGTCTTATTAGATAATACCAGGTTAGGTATCGCAATAAACAGTTTTATGTGTCCATAATCTCTTTGGACATATTACAGTATACACAATGGAGAAACCTGAAGCTTGGTCACCATGACCATGTAGTTCTATGGAAACATATCTGCAATGGCCCTGGAAAGTTCCTTACGCAGCCAAAATATATACAGCCTTCTCAGTTTGCCTAAAGGTTTAGACCAAGGGTCTTCAAACCTGGCCCTTTTATGACTTGTGGACTTCAACTCCCAGAATTCCTCAGCCAGCGTGCCTGGAAGTTGAAGTCCACAAGTCATAAAAGGGCCAGGTTTGAAGACCCCTGGTTTAGACTAATTGAAAAAAGGACTCCACCTGAAATGAAAGCATGTGTCTCTACTATAGAGCAGAACTGGCTGAGGAATTCTGGAAATTGAAGTCCACAAGTCTTAAAGTTGCCAGGTTTGGAGACCTCGGCTCTAATCCTATAGAACATGGATTACTAGGATTTGCATGAAGCCAAAAAGCACCTATTCTCCAAGAAAATATCAAACAGATTAGCAAACATAGCCAATTCCAGAACAGGAATCTTAGTATCACAACCAAGCTGGTGCTAATCATTAGCACAAGCTCTTCTACCTGAAACCCAAAATAGATTTTTAAGAAATGGCAAGGAAAGCTATATAAATTAGATCCTCTGGATATACAATCTTTGTATGAATTTACTCATTCATTGGCATGCAGTACAAGGCCTTGATGGCATATGCAAATGACAAAATGATGTCATCTGAGTGATGACACTGTGACAATAAACCACCTCATTTTGTGTCATTTGCATGATGACATCATGACCCATGTGATATTGTTCCTCTCCCCATGTCTCTAGGACTTTCTTGTCCCAGTGAGTGAAAATAAACGAAATGTTGATAAAAATCTGCTTTTCTACCCAACTTCAGATGTAAAAGGTGTTTTTCCAGAAGAATACATACTGTAATGTTTTATTGAGAAAAATAATAGTTCCCTAATACCTAACCTGTTTACATATTTGATGTGGATGTTTGAACTTTTTTAGGGGGGAGATGGTGGCTAGTTTTATATTTTAAAGAGTGCTAGGAGACTGCCACGAACAAACCACTCCTTACTTTTGAGTAAATGAGAATAAATGCTATTTCTCTCCCCCCACCCCTCCGATTCTTAGCAGGCTAGATGCTGAACGGATAGAGGACAAAGAAGAAAAAGCAATTTGGTAATGAAACCAAAAAGTCTCCAATTTGTCAGTATCACCTCTTGATCAGGAGAACTTGAAATTTTTCTCGCTCTTTTGTGACAGTTTGGAAGGCCTAATAAAGATATTGCCCCATTTATTTAAAAGTAACACATTGCTGAAGGAGCTAAGCTGGGGTTGTGAACTGACTATTATTAATGTGTGCAAACAAGGAACAGGGACACAAGCAGGTGAGAATGAGGCTACAGGGTCCTTACTGTACATTAGTCGATATTCATTTACATTTGTTCTGAACCCACATTTTGGTTTTGGCACAGAGGGACACCAGGGGTGTCTGGAGGATGTGGTCAAGATGGGAACCACGATGGCGTGATCAACATTCTACTTGATTTCTCTGCGCATCGCACCTCAAAAGAAACAGGTGGAGTGTGTTTCACACCATTGTGTGACTACATTGGCTTTTGTAGACATACCTGCAAACTTCCCTGGATGGCATAATTTTGCTTAGCTGCTGCAAACTAACATCTTGAAACACACAAGCTCTAGGAATCTCAGATCTAGATATTTTTAAGCCTTGTCCTATAGAACAGTGTTTGTAAACTTTGGCAGCTTTAAGGCGACTAGAGTTCGACCAGCCAGCATTCTAGCTAGGGAATTCTGGGAGTTGAAGTCCACAAGTCTTAAAAATTGAGATACACTGCTTCAAGGTGTTTTTAGGATACACCTTGGTCATATCCCTGCAAGAGATCCGATTAGAATCGAAGACCAGAATGTGCACAATATTCCTAATAATCAGGCTTGAGAAATACTACTATAAAACATGGAAAATTTCAAACTGTGAATGAATTTTAAGAATACATACATACATATATGAGAAATTCACTGATTCTAATCTCCACCAGCAGTTATAATACGTTTCATTTTGTTTGCAAATAACAGCTATTTACTTAGCATCATGGAGTTTCCTTAAATTTGCCTCAGCAATGTCAAAGATAACACTTCTATTTAAGAAATCTAAAAAAAAAACAAAATTAATGGTCTGTTAGGCAGCCTAATTTTGTGGAGGTAGCCTCTTTGTTTTCTGAAAACTCTGATGCAAGTTAAACAGGGACTCCTTGACTTATGGCCAGTGTTAGCGACCGTTCAAACATATGATGGGAGTCTGAAAAAGTGACTTATAATCCACATCCAAGTACCAACGTCTCCCCCCCCAGCCCTGCAGTCACATATAGGTAGTCCTTGACTTACAACCACAAATGACCCCCAACACTTCTGTTGCTAAAACAGTTAAGTAAATTTTATCTCATTTTCTTTCACAGTTGTTAGACAAATCACTGCAATTGTTGAGTTAGTACAGGGTTGTTGAGTGAGTATGGATTCCCCATTGATTTTGCTTCTCACGTGATCAAAGTTCGAGTGCTTGGCAACTGCCATGTATTTGTGACTGTTGCAGTGCCAGGGTCACGTGATCCCCTTTTGCGACCTTCTGACAAGCAAAGTCAATGGGGAAGACAGATTCATTTAACAACCAGATTATCAATTTACCAATTACAGTGATTCACTTAGCAATTATGGCAAGAAAGGTAAAATGGGGCAAAATTCACTTAACAACTGCCTTGTTTAGCAACAAAAATTTTGGGCTCTATTGTGTCTGTAAGTCGAGGATTATCTGTAGTAGGGATTCTTACTCTGGATTCCAAAAGCCTATTGAGGGTCTGTGAACAGATCTCTGGAGGGTTGTGAACCTGGATTAGAAAAAGATTGCAAGTTTATTCTTAATAACATCTAACTAAAATGTAGCTTTTCATTCAAATAACACATGTAAGCAAGTAATTTGTGGTCTCCAGACTCCAAAAATCTTTGTCAATTTCAATAAATCTCACCACCCAAAATTATTAAGACTTTAAAAAAAACCAACAACCCAAACCAGAGCCTATTTTGTTACATTAAAGTACCTTTTTTCTGCTGAAAGTGTAATTGATAGTCAACAATTTGCACTTCAAAGGTTCTTTTGTCCCTAATATCCATATAATCCATTAATATTTTGATGAGTGTATTTGAGCATACTGGAGAAGAGCCTAATGCTGGGAAAGACTGAGGGCAATAGAAGAAGGGGACGACAGAGAATGAGGTGGCTGGATGGAGTCACTGAAGCAGTAGGCGTGAGCCTAAATGGACTCCAGAAGATGGTAGAGGACAGGAAGGCCTGGAGGAACGTTGTCCATGAGGTCGCGATGGGTCGGACACGACTTCGCAGCTAACAACAACAACGATTTGAGCATAATTGGTTTCCTTTGTAATAAAATCAATGTGTTTTTTTTAAAAAAATAATAATAATTATGTGTTGAAAAGTGCTTTTCTGAGTAGGGGTCTGTAGTTTTCACCAGACTTTCAAAGACATTTGGCACAAAAAGTTTAAGATGCTTGGAGAAACCCCTGTTCTATGAGTTTATCCTAGAAATCACATCAGTAACATGACTCTCCTAGAGGGAGTCCTTTCTGAGCCAATCTTGCAGAAAAGAAGGCAAGTTGCATGTAGGAATTGAGATATGCTGCTAACCACGCACTTGTTTGCTTGACGCATCTGATGCAGTAAAAGGTGAATTTTGTCAAAGCATGTAAGAGCTATGCATCTCATCATGAGCCCTGGTGGCACAGTGGTTAAAATGTAGTACTGTAGGTTACTTCTGCTCACTGCCTGCTGCCAGCAGTTCGATTCTCACCGGCTCAAGATTGACTCAGCCTTCCATCCTTCCGAGGTCGGCCAAATGAGGACCCAGATTGTTGGGGGCAACAGGTTGACTCTGTAAACCGCTTAAGAAAGGGCTGTAAAGCACTGTGAAGCAGTATATAAGTCTAGGTGCTATTGCTGTTTTGATTCTGTTTAAGCCTATGTGACTCTATAAACACTGTGACCCCAATACGGGTAATTCTCAATTTACGACAGCTCATTTAGTGACCGTTCAAAGTTACAACGGCACTGAAAAAGTGACTTATGACCGTTTTTCACACTTACAACCATTGCAGCATCCCCATGGTCACATGGTCAAAATTCAGACGCTTGGCCACTGATACATATTCATGACGGTTGCCCTGTCTCGGTGTGTGTGTGTGTGTGTGTGTGTGTGTGTGATGGGATCCCCTTTTGTGACCTTCTGACAAGCCAAATCAATGGAGAAGCCAGATTCACTTAACCACGTTACTAACTTAACAACTGCAATGATTCACTGAACAACAGTGGCAAGGAAGGTCGTAAAATGGAGCAAAACTCACTTAACAAATGTTTCAATTAGTAACATAATTTTGGGCTCAATTGTGGTCGTAAGCCAAGGATTATCGGTACCTCAGTCACTTAAGCAGGCATATACATAGAATGAAGGCTACTGCTAAGCTTGTGTAAGCCGCCCTGAGTCTTCGGAGAAGGGCGGGATACAAATGGAATTAAAATAAATAAAATAAATAAATATGAGTAGTCCTTGACTTGCGATCATTCATTTAACTATCAAAGTTACAATGGTGCTGGAAAAAAAATTGACTTACATCCAGTCCTCACCTTTATGACCGTCTCAGCGTCCCACACATGATAAAAATTCAGACACTTGACATTTGGCATGTATTTATGACAGCTGCAGTGTCCCAGGGTCACTGGAAGACCCAGGTGACTTCCAACAAGCGGAATCAATGGAGGAAGCCAAACTGACTTAATAACCGCAGCAAAAAAAAGTCATAAAATTGAGTACAACTCACTTAATGACCACATCGCTTAGTGACAGAATGTCCGGTCCCAATCGTAGCTGTAAGCCAAGGACTACCTGTAGAGGGAGGGGGAAAAAACATCTTGCTTACAGTACTGACCTCTCCATTATTTCAACCATTTCAAAATCAGCCCACTCTCAACCCCCCTGAAACTTAAAAGCAAGTCCTTTATTTTATTTTATTTTCAAATGCTGTTTGTGCAAAGGGAGAAAAGAAAGCAGCAATTAATATAGGCAAGTTGTATGTGCTTGTTACTTTGGCCCATTTTGTTTTAATTTTTAATAACATGAAGCAGATTTTGGGAAAGTTCAGTATATTCGCATACCTTGTGTTGAAAAGTTAATTAGTAGGGAATCCCAATGTCCCCAGACCAGATTGGACAGTTGGGGCAGCTATTTCCACATTCTTGCCACAAAATTATCAGGAGTTGGACCCAATTCAAAAATGACTTTACTTTTTAAAACACATGACGAAAACTGACTTTTTGCTGCCCAGTAAACAGACTTGTGATGAACGTGCATTTGACCCCCTGTTTATAACCTCAAGGGCTAATACCTTGTTTTTATCATCAAATGAAAACAGAATCTCTGTCTGTAAATATTGATGATCTCCACACCAACGTATCTTCAGTGTATAAGGTATACATTTAGGAGCAAAAATTGTTCCTATTTCTCCCTCATGTTCCTGTATTAATAAGGAAAAGCTAATAAGGTAATATTTCTTCCAATAAGCTTACCTTTTAGAGTACAGTCACTGAAAAATAGGAAGTATATCTGCCTCTCAGATTTCTTTCTAAATTTATTTATTTGCAAAACCCAAACTATGGGCTAAAACTGCAGTGGCTTCCTTCCCATAAAACTTTTCAGCCCAAAGCCCAAATGAAACCACCTTAAGAGGAAGTTCAATGTCTGAACCTGATCTGTTTGCCCATCTAATCCAGTGATTCTCAACCTTGGCTGATATTTCTAATATGCGGACTTCAGCTCCCAGAATTCCCCAGCCAGCCATGACCAAGGTTGAGAAACCTTGATTCTAATCTAATACTTTCAGTTCTGTCTAAAGAAAACACCCATTCTCTTTAAGATCTAAAATGAAAACTTTTCCCAGTACTGTCTATGGCAGGGGTAGGCAACCTCGGCTCTTTTATGACTCATGGACTTCAGCTCCCAGAATTCCTGAGTCAGCATAGCTGACTCAGGAATTCTGGGAGTTGAAGTCCATGAGTCATAAAAGAGCCGAGGTTGCCTACCCCTGGTCTATGGAGATTCTCAGTCATCCAGGTCATAGTTATCTCAAAGGCGCTTTTTCACGAGGCAACTGGATTTCCTTTTTTTCCTCTTTGAAGATGTTTCGCTTCTCCTCCAAGAAGCTTCTTCAGCTCTGACTGGATGGTGGGGAATGGAAGGATTTATCCAGTCAGAGCTGAAGAAGCTTCTTGGAGGAGAAGCGAAACGTCTTCAAAGAAAAACAAGAAAGTCCAGTTGCCTCGTGAAAAAGCACCATTGGGCTTTCCCAACTGTAGCATCTTCCAGATCACCTTGGTTAGCCCCCCAAAAAGCTCTTATGTTCTGCAAGAGAAATGCTCTGTCATTCAGCTCGGACCACTCCCCTTGCTGGATCCCGAAAGAACATTGTGGCTTGCTTTAAGAAGCGGCAGCTTTGCTTTTCGATCTGTGGAAGTGTAAAAAGACAGGGCTCCTTTAAAGAAAGCTGGAAGAGCTGCCAAGTTTCTTCTCTCAAACCACTTCCAAGGGATCCACAGTTCCGAAACAAAGTCAAATATAACACTATGCATCTGCAAATTATTATGCTTTTTAAACAACGTGGTTGGAAATTAACGTAAGAGCTCGGAGACCTGCAAAGCCACTAAAGACCACAAAGATGGCAATGTGAGATCTTCACCTCCTCACTTTGTGAGGCCAGACACTCCACATCCTTGACCTTTATCAGCATTTGCCTCTGTCAAATACACAAACAGAAAGCTTGCTGCTTTCTGCCTTTGTCCCAGGGAATATCTGGATTGGAATAAAACCAATTTCCATCTCCAAATTATCTGAATTTTTAAAACACCAACATGGGGATCACATCCTAGGGTCAGAGAACTTTCTCTCCCAAATTGGAGCAGTATATATCAAACGACGAAAAGGGACTTTAAGCTCTCCTTCCTGGATTTTTTTTTTTAATATATTGCTTCATTTTTAGATTGTACTGCAGGCAATCCTCGATTTACAACAGTTCATTTACCGTAGTGACCGTTCAAAGTTACAACGGCACGGAAAAATGTGGCTTATGGTCATAAATCATGTGATCCAAAAACCAGACGCTTGGTTCCCAGGTATGTCCACTGTATCAGAATTTTGATCGCGTGATCATTGTTATTTATATGTGCCCTGTTCACCGCCCTGAGTCCCTCGGGAGAAGGGCGGTATATAAATTTAATTATTATTATTAATAATAATAATAATAATAATAATAATAATAATAATAATAATAATAATTGGAATACTACAACGGTTGTAAATGTGGAAAAGGGTCATAAGTCACCTTTTTCCAGGGCCGTTGTAACTTTGCTCACTAAAGGTAGTGTTTTAAGTTGAGAACTGCCTGTAATGAACTCTTCTGGCATCCTACAAACATCACAGGAACAGCCCACTGCCCCATAATACTTTTGCACGGAATGGCACCCTACCAAACTTATGACATACAGGTATCTTAAGATGCTGCAAATTCCAGTTTTCCTCGCAACAGATTCACCTGGTTTACTTTTCCGGCACTCACACTGAAGGATCAGGAACGTGAACTCAAAGGAAGCCTTCCTGCAAATTTAGCTCGTTTAGGGCTACTTTTCATTAGCGTCAGGCCCTCTTGCCCAGACAAGCCTTTTTGGAAAGAACAACGAGAGAGAGAGAGAAAGGAGGAGAAAAAAAAGGAGAAGAACTAACTTGAAAGAACAGGAGGTCTCTGAAAGGCTGGGGAGCACAGGTCACGGGTGGGTGTGGGGGGGGAGAGGGAGACTCAAAGCCCCCCTCTCGAAGGGCTGCACCAGCCAGTGAAGAAGCCTGGGGAGGGGGCCGAAGGGGGGGGGGAGAGAAAGTCTTCTGCAAGTGATCAATTCACACAGGGGGAGGAGGGGGAGAAGGGGGAGAAGCAGCAGGGGGGCAGTTGAAAAGGACAGAAAGGGGGGCACCTGTGAGGCAGGAGAGGGACTTTTGCAAATGAACAGCTCAGACCTCTCTGCTAAAGGTGACCGCCTCTTCTGAAGTGGGGAAAAAAACAAGGAGGAAAGAATGAGGGGAAAGAAGGGGGGGGGAAGGAACGAGACAGAACAAAAAGGAAGACAAAAGAAGGCCCACTCTCCAGACTGGCCCACCACTGTACAGGACCTGTTCAATGGAGCTTGGCTTCTAGTAGAAAAACAGGCCGCCATCCTTGGCCCAGACCCATTAGTTACAGAAATGTCTCGTCCCTCGCAAGTTTCATCTTTAGGCAGAGAGAGAGAGAGGCCTTGCTTTTTCCTAAGTGGGAACTAGCAAAGGAAAGCCACGGGGCCTTCTCAGTGGTGAGGCCTGCTCTCTGGCAACGTTTCTCTTTCAAATACAGGTAGTCCTCGACTTACAACAGTCTGTTTAGTGACCGTTCAAAGTTATAATGGCACTGAAAAAAGCAACTTATGACCATTTTTCACACTTACGACCACATGATCAAAATTCAAGTGTCATCTTGGCAACCGACTCGTATTTATGACGGCCGCAATGTCCTGGGGACACGTAACTTACCTGTTGCAACCTTCTGACGTGCAAAGTCAATGGGGAAATCAGATTCACTTAACAACCATATTGATTCACTTGGCAAAAAAAGGTAGTAAAATGGGGCAAAACTCACTTAACGAACGTTTAACTTAGCACTTTGGGGCTTAAACGGTGGTCTTAAGTCGAGGAATACCTTGTACAAGCAAGCCCTTTCTCGACTTTCCCTTCTAGTATGGGCTTCTGCTTTTGTTTTAGCAAGTGCCTGGAGAAAAAGGCAGTTTATGAGATGTCATCAACAGCCAAGTTATGGCTTAGGTTCTACTCTGAGATATGAAGCTGGCTTGTAGCTTTGACTTAATACCAGCAGTAACAACGGCAACTACTATTAACTGTAATTGCTATAGTTCTTTTTTGTTGTAATTCTTATATGAATCCTAGAAAAGCCTGTAAATTAATAATCTGAACTCTAGGGCTATGAGGGAAAATAGTGATAGATAGATAGATAGATAGATAGATAGATAGATAGATAGATAGATAGATAGAACAAAATATTAGAAGCAGAGGGAGTGAGAGAGACAGAGACAGCGATAGAGATAGATGGATAGATATGGGACCACTTTTGCCTTTTGCAGCAGTTCCCATACAACTAGCAATTTCGCTGAAATAATAAAGGAAGGGAATATAACAACTGCTATCAATGAGTGACAAGGCGTTTTCCCTCTTAATTTATTATTTATTTTATTTGTATCCCACCTTTATTCTTTTTACAAGGCAGCGAACATAACCAATACACCTTCTTCCTCCTTTTTCCTCCACAGCAACAGCCCTGTGAGGTGGGTTGAGCTGAGACAGAATGACTTTGCCCAAAGTCACCCAACTGGCTTTCAATGGCTAAGTCGGGACTTGAACTCACATTTTCCTGCTTTCAAGCCTGGTGCCTTAACCACTAGAGTCCAAACTGGCTTTCCGTTAATACCAACTAATTGGGCTAATCTGTGAGGTACCTCAAGAAGCATTACAACTTTCTCCTGCTAAGCTGTTGTGTTCAGTCTATTGTGTTACAAAGAAAGGAGAAAGCAACAAAAACGTTTCTTTCCAACCCTGGGAAGAATAATAGAACTAAACAAAATAAATAAAAATAAACATAGAGCATTAAGCCTCCTTGTAGGATTACTTCAGGAGGAGTGTGTCTTCCTACTTTGTTGGAGAATTAAAGTACATCACAGCCTTTTTGCCTCTGCTGGTAAGAAATCACACCTGTGAAGGTCCTTGTCCCACTACCTGGAAAATACTGTGTAGAAAGAAGCATTTGGCCTCTGTACAAGTAGTCCTCAAATTACGGCCACAACTGAGGCCAAAATTTCCATTGCTAAGCAAGACAGTGGAGTGAATTTTGCCCCATTTTACAACCTTTCTTGTCCCAGTGAATCAGTTATGTTACTAACATGGTTGTTAAGTGAATTTGGCTTCTCCAGTGATTTTGCTTGCCAGGGACACCGCAACCGTCATAAAGATGAATCAGTTGCCAAGCATTTGAATTCTGATCAGGAGACCCTGGGGATGCTACAATGGTTGTAAGTGTGAAAAACAGTTATTTTTTTGTTGTAACTTTGAATGGTTGCTAAATGAATGATTGTAAGGTGAGGACTACCTGGATTCATACCTTCAAGTTCCTTGATATTTGCAATAATTGAACTAAGTTATGACTGGTTCTCCTTCCAGTTAAAAAGTCTCACAGCTCAACTTTTAAGGGGTAGTAGCTATTTTAAAGTTCACATCTTATCCCTCTTTTTCCTTCCATACCTTTTCTCTCTCTCCTTTGAGGACTAACTGACAACCCTTTTAAATCAAGGCAGCTGCTGCTTATTGTCAGTTGAGGGTTTCTACATGACATCTCAACATTTGTTAGAGTAAAAATAGGTACACTTAAAAAAAAATACATGTGCTTTATATTTGGGAGAAGAGGCAGGGACTAGAAATGGCTTCTGGTGAGGCCCATAGCTGGACCAACAGGCAAAAGAAACTTTGCTTTGACCTGCTGGTTTCTCTTGCATTTAAAAACAAAACAGGTTTAGTTCTTGCACGATTGCCTCCCTATTATGCCTACCTGGTTCCCCAAGCAATATTATTTTGCAAATTTTGAAAGCCATGAGAGAAAAGCAAACTGGTCGGAAGTAAACCCAGAAGCATAATCTGCCACCTCCCCCACTACACCTTTTTTTTTAAAAAAAAGTCCGAATTCCATTGTTATCTGCAGCAAGTCTAGTCAGTACGAAAATAGGAAGCGGTTGAAAAGTATATTTCTAGTTCTTATGAATTCCACTAATCCCCTCATCCTCGTTCCAAGGCAGTGGTTGATTTTGGGGGGTTTTTTTGGTTTTTTTTAAAAGATGGTGGAAAAATCTGAATTTTTCCTGCATGCTTTAAGACACAAAAGAATCGGAAAGGGTGTGTGTGTGTGTGTGTGTGTGTGTTGTGTATATTAATGGCTCAACAGAACTGGAAGCTGAGATACAGGGACTAAGATCTAGATCTTAGTTAGGCAGTACTGAGAGTTAGGCAATATTGATGTTACAGGAACGAAGAAATCCTGTATTCCTAGGTCGTACTAAGTAAATTGGAACAGAAGAGTTTTAGCAAAGTTGATGAATGAGAGCTAAAAGGGGAGGTGGGAGTGAGGGCTGGGCCTGGAAGGGTTAAGGGGGAGCTGAAGCCTGTGTTAGGCCTTGTTGCCATGGCGGCAGACTGTCTCATTGGCACTCCCTGACCCCTGAAGGGGGATCTTGGGGAGGGGGAAAAAGGCTGAGACACAGACACTCCAGGCGGAGTTGAGGCAAAGTCTCTAGAGAATCAGTCTAACACCTGATACTATAACAGTACAGCCACAGGCCCCCTCCCCACGTGCATATGTGTGTGTGTGTGTATGTATACACACACACACACACACACAGGGCGTGCATGTGTTGTATGCATGCTAGCTGGCTGGAAGACACCCGCATGCAGCCAGGAAAAGGCTTCAGAGCCAGGTGGCAAACTCACACAGATATTTGCAAGGTTATATATGCACGCTACCCACTGATGCAGACAAAGGGTAACAGGGATGCATACATCGCTGGTTGACGGATGCGCAAGCACAGATGAATGACAATGAATTACAGGTTAAAAAAAAATCCAAATGCAAATTGCAGGGGAAAGGGGCTGGTGGGTTGTAATGCTCTCTCACACAGCCTCAGACTGCAAAATCACGGGCTTGAACTCCCACACCTTTAGGGCAAATGGTATATTCCCATGTTCAATGGTACATGAAAGACATGGTCAGTAAAAGAGCCAACAATTTGGGAACTCAAATGAGGGGGAATAAAGATAACTGAGCCCAGAGCAGGACAGGGGATAGCAATATGGCAAGGAATGCCAAACACCTCCATATTTATTGCCAATACGAGACAGAAATTCTGGATTCTCAGCCCTGTTCAAATGTAGATCTTCCACAGATTAAAATCCACCTGGTTAATTTCTCCCCACACCAGCCTTTGGCTTGGCTTTATTTGACCCATGTTAGCCATTTTCTTACACTCAAACTGGACACCAGACCAGGGTTTGATTTCTGAACTGATTGTTGTTCTGACTTCTACTCTTTAAATTCGGTAAGGCCGCCCAGAATGCACCGAGGTTCAGATGGTAGATAAAACTCCATCCAATAAAATAAAATAAATAAATAAGGAGTGAAGCAAATGTCACCACAGATAAAAAGGCCTTTTGCTTCTTGACACTTACTGTGCAATAAATTGTGCATGACAAGTTTGATGTAAGCACTATTAAGTAAGCACTGTTGTGCTTACATCACTGATATGGCAGTCTCATAGCATTCTCCCAGTCCGCACACTATGCTAAGCCATGTTAGGTTTAGTCATTTTGCAGAATACGCCACGATTCACACAATATGCTAAACCCTAAATCCTGGTTTCCAAACCATTACTATGCTCAATAAAAGCCAAAGCAAATATGGTATGGCTTGTGGTATCTTTGGTACTCTGAGCTTGGTGGTTGTTGTTTTTCAGATGTCTCATTACCTGACCAGGTAACATCATTGCCATGTTACCTATCAGGCTAATGAAGTGTCTGCAAGCAAATGACCAAGCTCAAAGAGCATCAAGAACTCCACGGTTGAACTTTGAACTACATGTATTCTCTGGCTGGGGAATTCTGGGAGTTAAAGCCCACAGGACTTTAAGTTGCCAAGGTTAGATGCTCCTGTCCTACAGTATTTTCAACATATCAATGGAATCTTCTATTTTCAAAATCCACTACCTGTGGCTCAGAACTATTTAACTAGGCTGGCCTGGCTTATGGGAAATAAGGCCCCAGTAGCAATGTCCAATCTTCTGCAAATTATCCAGACAATAAAGCTCTTTCTTTTTCTCTCCAGAAAGCAGTGTCATTTCATCACTCAGCTCTTGAAGACAACATTAGTCAGCTTAGCTGCCAGTGGAGGGAACAAAGTTTAAGATGGGAACTCCATTCAGATTTTTTTGGATTAGGTTTCTCCAGGTTTTTTTGGGGAAAATTGAGCAAAAAGCCTCTTGATTAGAAAAGCAATGTTTGTTTTTTTTAAGGCAAGAGAGCTTTACGGATGGTCAGTTTGCCAAACCATTGTTTGTGGCATAAATCACAATTAGCCAAATGCACACAACTTGCTAAGTCATAAATTGTGGATTATAAGCCACAATGGCAATGGATGTGGAGCAGACCAAGTAAGAAGCAAACGATCTCTTCTGGCATAGCATGAGGTATGAAACTGGGCATTGTGTCTGAGCTAAGCTCAAGCAAGGGAATCCTTTCTCCACAGGTATTAACCAGCCCCTTTAATAATAACCAGATGGATGGCTTGAAAACAGAGCCTGGAGCCTTGTGGGTATGTTTAGCCAGTGCAGGAAGCTCATCCACATCAACAGGTAATGACACCAACATGAACAGGCACAGGCGACAGGCAATAATCACACCAATGCTGGAACTTCATACTTGTAGCAAGACATCTGATTTGTGTAGAACCAGCCGTCTGTTTCCTCTGCTTCCCCACATGACCAACCCATCATATGCCGTCCTTCCTCAGCATGGCTTTCCATATGCGTCGGAGCCCACATTCCTTGCCAAGATGGCTGAAAGTTGGGAATGCTGTGTAGGAGCCCAACACATCTGGAGAACAAAGACAGGGAAAGGTGGCATCTGCAAAAGAGAGCACCCCAATAACCAGTCCTGTTTCGAGATAACTCCCCTACCATCTTGTTCCATGCTCAGCATCATTAACAACAGTACTGCCCCAAACAGAGGAGAAAAACCAGAAGAAAAAGGTCAGGGCTCTTAATAGATGCACCTAATCATATTCATATATACCCAGACTATGCTCTGCCACTTACAGTATTTTCCCTTGCCCCAGATTATCTCCTCTTCAGTTTTTCAGACCACCATAAAAACCCCAATTTCCAGTTAAAAACACTCTGGCATCCCCACAAGCTCAGGAATCAGAGGCAGCTACCTTTCCAATTAATGTCCTTTTTATTTTACACGAAACCTTTGGGGGGAAGAAAAAAAAAAGACGGTGGCTTGGCTAGTGCTTGGGTCTGAATCGGGGACCGCAAGACAGAAGAGGAACAAACCAGGCATCCTTAAGGTAGCCTTCTCCTCGCAGAGAGGTTTTATAATATAAGCAGACAGGCCCAACAATTAAATGGTTCCCCTCAGTTCCTTCCGTGCAACTCCCAGACAGTAGAAAGAATACAAAAATGAAGGGTGGCTTTGTCAGCCTTTGCAAACGGGATGCACTGGGCCTAATATAAAGAATGTTTGTTAGTAAGAATTGATAGATCTTTCGGCCTTTTCTTTTAGGGCCATTTCTTCCAGCGCCTATCCTGATATTACTGTAAGAGGAGGAAACTGTTTTTCTTCCCTAAACTGGAACTGCAACCTACAGATTACCAACTATTTGGGGGGGGGGGGGGAGAGAAGGGAAACCCACAACAGTAGTCGTTATACATATGCTCTCTCCCTACTTCTGTCTTTCTAGACAGAGGTAAGCCAGGGAGGGTTTAAAACTAGGAGCACATACCCTCTCCGTTCATGGTGTGCTAACACTAAGGACGTGAAGATGCATCCCAAAAGGTGGTGCAAGCAAAGAAGCTGGAAACATGCAGAAAGAAGAGACAGACAGGGCAAGATGGAGGAGGGGTCGTGCTGCAGACCTCATCTGGCTACATTTGGCATGAGCTGGCAGAAATGGAGTATATACAACCTGGCAGAAAATGGTGCAGTGGTGAAATGGATGAGTACAGGCGGAGGATGAGGAAGCAAAATATCCAAGGTTAGATTGTGGGCTTGAGGATGGATGCAAAGGACGACAGTAGAAGGTTGCAGGGTATCACACGGAGGAGGCTAAAGAACGAATGAGGATGGATTAGGAGGAGGAGGTCCCAGTTAGAAGACGCCGAACGAGATCAGTTCCCCTCCGTGAGGGAGGTGGGTGAACAGGGAGACACAGAAGGCGGTCTCTCTGTTGCGACGAGTGAGAACGGGGAGACAAAGGTGGAGACGAGGCGATGGCTGAACTAAATTGATGGACATGCATTACAGGAATGTCAATGTTTCAGCCCAGATGGGGAAACGAAGGCAGCGTGCCACTGCAGCCATGTTTGGGCATGGGACAGATTTCAACCCCGAAACCCAGACAAAATCTACTTCTTCGCTCTGGGACTCTGGCTTCAGCTCATGGTTGTGAGAATAAGGCAACCCTTTCCGCCACGTTCCTTAAATCTCCGAAATCGCCCCTCTTTTGCCAGGTCTCCAACTAACCTTCCTAATACAAGCTAGAATAGATTAGAAAACTCTGGTCTGCAACCGTCACCCACATGGCCAGGAGGCTAGAAATGACTGGCACTGTAGCTTCACAGATCCAGGAGGCATTGGTGGTGGCTGTGCTTGCAACAAAGAGAAATGTGAAGGAAGCCTTGGCACCGTCTACTGAATGAGTGCTTTGTCCCATCTTCTATAAGCACAGAAGAGATCACTTCTGGGAAACTTAAAGAAAAGGTACGGAGACTGAGAGAGTGAAGGGAGGAGGAGGAGGAGGAGGAGGAGGAGGAGGGGGACAGACAAGATGATGGGACTGCTGCAATGTTTCTCTTCCTTCCAGTTTCCTCCCCCCCTCACACCTGCTTGGTTCCCACTTGATGGCAATTTCTCCTTACTGGTTTCACACATGCACACACAAGCCATTGTAGAGCTGACCAGGAGGTCCAAGTTCTGGCTCTATGATGAGAACGAAAGCAGGGGTGGGGGCAGTGCTGAGGTTGGGTCTAAGACTGCAAGCTTGTATTTCTCCAGGTTAGGGGGGGGGAATCGACTGTACGTGCATGCTTTGCAAAACCTCCAGCAAACAACCTCTTGGCCATACAGCTGTAAGGGTCCCAAAATCTATCTTCTCCAAAGTCTGACATCAAAGGATACCCTGTGCATACAAAACACATCTCTCTCTCTCTCTCTAACTCAGTTATAATTTCCCATGCCCAAGATCTGGCCTCAAAGCATTCAGTAACAAGAAAGCTTATCCAAACATACCAATCAAATTACATCTATGGGCAGAGATAAATGAGCACTTGGGTTTCAATAAGTAATGTATATATGCACATTCGTACCACACACATCAATACATCAACTGTTAAGCCCAACAGGAGAACATGGCACCTTTAAGGGAGGGCAGTTATTGTATTTAATCCAAACTAATCCCCCATTCACCATCCGCATTAAAGATGAAAGATGCCAGAGACCATATTTTTAACTTTCAGCAAACAAGTATATCTTATTCCTCTACAAAGGATTGGATACAGGACTCGGTTACCACGTAGAATAGGGAGAACAATCTTTTTGGTAATCAGTCACTGCTCTGAACTCATTCTGGGTGGGGCAAGGATGTGGACCTAGAATTATTTCTTTATAGCGCTGCCTTTTCTAACTGCATAAAAATTATTTTAAAGCTTCCGCTAGCACCGTTCTGTAAGTCTCCTCTACCTTCCCTACTCCTTGCCAGGTGGCTGGTATCTCCAAAAAGAGGAACAGGGATGAAGGGCCACCTACTCTGAGCTTTCATTTTTTTCTACCTCTGACCTAAAGGGAGTAGACCGAAAGGCATAAACCAAGATTTAAGGGGACAGTCTGCATTTCCGTTCACAAATGATGGAAGTCAGCACAAAGAGGGTGACATTCATACTGAAGTGATGGGCCAGAGAGAAGAGCACCGACAGAACTCTATGAGAATGCAGGGAACACCTGTGTGGTGCATATGGAGATAGAAAATGCTGTAATTAGCAATGCCAACTGGGTCTGAAGCAATGAGGTTAAGAGATATAGAATCATTTGTTCCTCCTGGCAAGAATCCACACGATGCTGGTGATTTTCTCCTCAAAAGTGACTGTGCAAGACAGATCCTATGGGTGGGGAGCCCAAAGACGATATCCCTGGATGATGCCCCACCCTGGAACATTTGAGCAGAGGCTGTCTGTGCAAACTCACGCATGCGCGCAGAGGAGCTGGCACCTCTGATGAAGAACATATGCCTCTGTAGCCTTGGACTGCAGATGTGTTTATGAACATGGGTTAACTTTCCGGAGGGTGCTCGCCTGGCTAAGCCATGTCTGCTGTAGTGTGTGCCCATGTAACATTTGCCTCTCTGTGTCGAGGGAAGGAAGAAAAAGGAGAGGCCGTTTGGGAACAGCAAGGCTTCTGGGCAGAAGAGCAAGGCTTCATTACATAAAGGGGCATGAGCAAACCACAGCGTCTCCAGCCACTACCAGCATGGTGCAGGGCTCCCCTCCCCGTTTATAGCCCCTAGACCTTGCTCTCCTCCTAGACAAACTGATTTATGCCGAGGCAAAACTCTGCCAATGAATGGAGGCTCCGCGGAGAGAGACCCCTGACCTCGCCCGTGACCTCTGACCCTGTCTGGCTTCACAGACAGGCTGCAGCTGGGTCTCTCCCCCTTGACCCTTTAATTCCAGACCTGCCCTGCCCCACCAAGGAGCCCGCCAGACATTAACCCTCTAAGTGCTGCATCCATCTCTCTCTCTCTCTCTCTCTCTCTCTCTCTCTCTCTCTCTCTCTCTCTCTCTCTCTCCTAGTTGCTCTTGGGAAAAGAAAGGGGAAAAAAAAAGCCGATGCAATACTGGAGCTTAAGCTATGCACCATGGAGGGATGGCTGCAATTTTGGAAGTGGAGATTTTGTGTTCAGCAGCTCATACTTCCCACCCCCCACCCCCACATTTGGACCTTGGGCTACTCCATTTCAGCAGTCCTGTGCTTTAACCTAAAGCCACGCTCTCCAGCCCCACGCTGCACCTGCCCTCTGCATTCGGAGATCATTCGGTCTGCCAGGTTCCAGTCCACACGCACTGAAAAGCGTACCCCCCCCACTCCACCCTGAACCCCGAGCAATCTCTGCTCTTTCTCTCCGCCCCCCACCACCGCTGCTGCTCCTCCTCCTCTCCTGTCGCACTCAACCTCCACTCCTCCTAAATCTCAACCCCTACTCAGCTCCACGCATATTCAGGAAGATCGATATCCCCAGCGTCCCTGGCCACCCTCCTCCCGCCCCTTCTCCTGTTCTAAGAAGGGTAGGTTAGGGGCAACAAGTAGCAGCAAAATGTACAGTCATTGGAGATGGGGGGGGGGAGAGAGAATGGAGCTCCTCTGCCCCCCCCTCCCCCATTCCTGCCTGCAACTGCAGAGAGGTGCATCTTGGGATGAATAAATTACACGGGCAGTGGAATGGCAAGCACAATTCAGGGACAGAGAGAAGACAAGCAAAAATAGGGGGGGGGGCAGAAGACAGAAAGAATCACCCCTGTCTGCATTAATCCCTCTCCCCTCCCCTCCCCTCTTAAAAAAAAAGGCTAGCATCCCAATGGTCTGTCACTCAGGAAGTCCAAGGCATAATCAGATAATAACCTGTAATTGCTTGAATTCCTCTACAAGCATCGTACTAAAAATCGTTTAAGGCCCCAATTCCAAGACCCTCTTCCTCTGCACCCCCTTGCACACACCCCCTCCACCTAACTCTCCTCAAAAGGAAGGGGGGGCACCTATTTTCTTTCTCCACACACACCCCAAACTCCCATCTCTTTTTTTTCCTCCACTGCAGTCCAGAAAGGATCCAAGCACCTATTTGGGATTCTGATTGACTTGCTCCATCGGTGGGGAATGGCGGGTGGGGGGGAGGCAAGATTCTTTTCAAATCTCAAATTCTGGTCATGCAGGGCAGCAGCTTATGGCTGAAACAGGCAGGCAAAGGACCAGAGGGTTGTGTGTGTGTGGGGGGGGAAGGGTTCAGACGTGCTGTGACCCTTAGCTTGCAATCGTGGGCACAGCTTTTGGAGAACTTCCTTAAAGGAAAATCCAAGCAGAGCCTTCCACCACCACCCCGAACCCCCCCAGTTTGCTCCAGACTGTTTCTGCTCCACTAAAGAGAGGCCGGAGAGGGAGAGGGAGTTAAATAAATCCTTGTAAAAATAATGAACCTGGGTGCCCTCTTAGCTTTTTATACAGCCTCAACTTCCTTCCTTGGTAGAGCTTCCCATTATCTGCCGCCCCGCCACCCCACCCTGCTCACCTACCTGATCCGCTGGGAGGAGGGACTGCAGTGGTCCATCCTCCCCCCCCCCCCACACACACACATGCAGAGCTCCCACAAAGTGTGCATTGTGGCGGGAAGATGAGGGGGGGGGAAGAGAGAGAAGAGATGCAAAAGAACAAAGAATGTGTGTCTTTAAGGTGCAGGGGCCAGGAGTTGGGGGAACAGGGGGGCTGCGTCTATAATTCTGGAAACGTAGGAAAGATCCCCCTCCCGGGCTTCCAATTCTCTCTTCAAACTTGACCTCCAATCTGCTTCTCTTTCGTTCTCTCTCTCTCTCTCTCTCTCCCTCCCCCCCCCACCCATCATCATTCCAGGCTTTTTGCACAGGAAAATACACAGTGCAAGAGGGCTGAGTGGAAAGGGGCCCCCGCAGGGGAAACGGGGAGGGGAAAAAAAAGGGGGGGCTGTCCAGCCAGGAGCTGTTGCTGCACCTGCAGGGGAGGGGGAAAGTTGCCCCCCCTCTCTCTCTGTTCTCTTTGCATCTATTTATACAACAAACCCACCCACCCACCCACCCAAATGCAGAGAGGAGAAATTCCTTTCCCTTCAGGTCCAAGGACTGAAGGGCAGGGTGGACGGGGGGGGGCGGGTGGGGGGGGCGCACATGGGTGCAAGGACGAAGCGGGAGGGGGGGGCTCGCCCAAAGACCAGGAGAAAGCAGCAAACGTCTGGAAGGAAAGAGCAAGGGGGAAAAAGTTGGGGTTGGGGAGGGAGGCGAGGAGATGCAGCCCAAAGCAGGCGACCTCCGCTTCTCTCTTTCCGCGCCCCCCCCCCAAGGAAGACATGGGAAAGGTGGAAAAAGGGAGGGTGAGAAGAGGGCGAGCGGGAAGTATAGGGGGGTGGGTGGGGGGAGGTTAATGGTGGTGGGAAGGAAAGCCGAGTGACAGAAGCCGGCGAGGGCGAATTTGGGGAGGCGGGGGGGGGTTTCGAGCCGCGGAGCTTCTCGTGGGAGAACGGCCCTGCTTCAGCCCGCGGGTAGGAGCAAGGGAGCAAGGTAGGAGCAAGGTAGTAAGGTAGGAGCAAGGTAGCCAGCCCGGGAAGGCGAGCAAGGCAGGCTGGAGGGTGGGGGGGGGGGTCTGCGGAGGGCGACGGCGGACGCGTTCCCCCCCCCTCCACGGACCCCGCTCAGCGCCGGGGAAGCAGAGGCGGCGCGGGGGCTGCTTCCCCCGCATCTGGATAGCGACCCTGGCCGCGCACTCACCTGCATGCAGGGTGCCCGAGCCGCCTCCTCCTCCTCCTCCTCCTCCTCCGCCGCCGCCTCCTCTTCTGCGTCTCTACCGGCAACCAGAGCAAGTCTCCGGGGCCCACCAGCGCTGCATGCTGGGACGGCCTCTTTTGGGGGTGCTGGTGATGTCATTGGTTGCAGAGGGGGGGCGGGATATTAGATCCCCCCTCCCGGAAAAGCGGGGCGGGGGGCGCGCTGGGGAGCGAAGAAAGGAAAGGCGAGCCGAGCCAGGCGGGAGCAGCAGCCGCCGCCGCCTCCCTCCCTCCCTCCCTCCTTGCCTGCCTCGCCTCGGGCTGGCGGAGTTTCGCCACTGCGGGATCGCGAGAAGCCGCTCGGCGAGTGCGGGATCCGCTGCTTCTCTCCCCACCTCTCTCCTCGGTCCGCAATGCACACCCCAAAGCCAGCGGGGAATGTCTCTCTCTCTCTCTGTGTGTGTGTGTGTGTGTGTGTGTGTGTGTGTGTGTATGTGTGTCTGGTGGGGGTGGGGGCTGCGCCGGTGTGGAAGCCCCTCCGCAGCCAGCCGGGAAGGAGGAAGGTTGAGCCTCCCCGGGTGGGTTTGTGTGTGTGTGTGTGTGTGTGGTGGGGGTGGGGGTGGGGGCTGCGCCGGAGTGGAAGCCCCTCCGCAGCCAGCCGGGAAGGAGGAAGGTTGAGCCTGCCCGGGGTTTGTGTGTGTGTGTGTGTGTGTGTGTGTGTGTGTGTGTGTGTGTGTGGTGTGGTGAAGAGAGGAACAGCCGGCTGGATCCAGTCCGGGCGCTTTTTCTTCTGCTCTCTCCATTGCGGGGTCGAAGACGAAACCAAGCGATGAGCATTTGGAAGTGGGGGGGACGGGACGGTGGGAGTTAATTTATAAATGCGATCGATGCTGGGTTTTTTTTTTTACTTCCCCGTATTGGATCCCTCTGGGAGCGCAGGCTTGCGAGACTGCCTCTGGGCATGTGCGGAGCGCCCTTCCCTCCAAAGCTGCGGCTAACGTGCCCCACCGTCGTCCCCTCTGCTTCGTCCTCCCACATCTGGCCCGTAGCCAACACGTAGGTTAGATTGGGCGCGGGAGGGGGGGTGTCTGGATCGACCCTCTCCTCCTCCTCCTCCTTCCTGATGCTGCCATGCAGGTGGGCAATGAATGCAACCGGGAAGAAAAGGCACAGGGATTAAGCAGAGGTCCTGTCCTTCCGGATGGACACCGTCTGTCTTCGAAAAAGGAAATCCTAAAATGCTCGGGCTTCGTTTCAGTTGCTCTCCACCCCCCCATTTCCCCCCCCTCGGAACAATCTGCAGTCTACTCCAGGGGTCTTCAAACTTGGCCCTTTTATGACTTGTGGACTTCAACTCCCAGAATTCCTCAGGCCCTTTTATGACTTGTGGACTTCAACTCCCAGAATTCCTCAGGCCCTTTTATGACTTGTGGACTTCAACTCCCAGAATTCCTCAGGCCCTTTTATGACTTGTGGACTTCAACTCCCAGAATTCCTCAGGCCCTTTTATGACTTGTGGACTTCAACTCCCAGAATTCCTCAGCCAGCTTTGCTGGCTGAGGAATTCTGGGAGTTGAAGTCCACAAGTCATAAAAGGGCCAAGTTTGAAGACCCCTGGTCTACTCCACTCGATCCATCCGAAACGAATCACTTCCACCCGATTTCTCTCCAGCCTTTGGATTTGCAAGTTCTGACATAGGATCTAATTGGCTACCGGTCTGATTAGACTTGTGTCCTCTTTTAAGTTAGAACATGCTTCGACATTTTTTTTTTTATCTTCCATGTGACAGATTGTAGTTTAGCCAACAAGATCCCAGATTATAATAAGGAGAAACAACAGGACGCTATTAAAAAATAAATAAATACGACGTTTGTATTGCAAAAAAAACAACAAAACAAAAACACCTTCTGACTTGACGCAGCAAGGACGCATATGAAACGATTTTGAAGTCCAGGAAAATTCATCTGAACCAATCTTGTCAGTCTTGTCGGTTTGAAGATGTGTGAACTTCAACTCCCAGAATTCCCCGGGCAGCATTGGGAATTCTGGGAGTTGCAAGTCCAGCTGTATTCAAACTGCCAAGTTTGAGAAACGCTGGTCTAAAGAAATAACTTAAAGATACACACCTCTCTAAATACAAACTAGGCACTGCATGAAATGAACCGCCACAGCAAACCTGAAAGAAATATCTAAATAAATGCCTCCCATACATGTCAAGGTAGTTGAGAAGTATTTGCAGCTATCCAGAGCATGTGTACCTTGAGAAAGGGAGGGGCTTCAATTACAAATTGGTGGCCACCATTTTGATTTTTTTGACACCTCCCACTCTGAACACCTGGAATCAGCCTCTAAAAAAATGGGAGCCTTGTAGCTCAATTACACATTTCTGTCCTGTAGTAATTCAATCTACATTTCTAAATCCCATTATCCTTTGTCTCTGGAGAATAGGAGCAAATTCACATTAGAAGCAGATGCCTGAAACTGCAGCCAGTTATATCTGTTTCTTACCAAACTTAAAAGTGGGCAGGAAGCAAACTTCTCCAATGGAGGTTTGTTTGTGTGTCTCTTTTATGTAATTTGCATGGCCACTCACCTCAATTGCAGGATTGTGGGCGATTAAAAAGAAAATGGAAACAATAAGCTATTTTACTTTTTGTGTTTGGGATGGGATTTTTATTCTTTTTAATTTTAATTTTTGAAGATATTTTGCTACTCAGAGTCCCTCATTGAGCTGGGTGGCTATATAAATTAAATAAATATAGACAATGGTAGGTAACACAAAATAGCAATTTAACAAGGAATACTGACCTCGTTATAAGGCCCGTGGATATGAATCGCTTAATTCAAATGGTTTCATTTCTCAAAAAGTTGCCAGGAGGTGGGGGGGAGGGGAGAGGATGGATTAGATGACATCATTTTTATTTTTCTCTGGGAAACTATTACCCTTCCACAAAGCTCCTGATAAGGTTTCAAAAACAAAGAACGTAATCTGTCTCGCTATGGGATATTAAAGAACAAAGAAAGAATAGTTCTTAAAAGCCGAAAAAACTCTCAATGGTTTGCTGTCATTATTACTGCATTATTATATTTTTGTCCCACCTTTTTCATAAAAAATGTTTTAGCCAGCTGAAGGCAACAAGCACGCCTACTATTCCTGCCTCCTATTTTCCTCACAACAACAACCCTGTGAGATGGACTGGGCTGTGAAAGATGGACAGGCCCAAAGTCACCCAGCCAGCTTTGATGCTTAAAACAGGACTAGAACTCACAATCTCATGATTGGCCCACCGTCACCCAACTGGCTTTCATGCCTAAAGTGAGACTAGAACTCACCATCTCCTGGCGGTTGGCCCAAAGTCACCCAGCCAGCTTTATTGCCTAAGACAGGACTAGAATTCATCATATCCTGGTTTGTACCCTGGTGCCTTAATCACTAGACTGGACTAAACCAGCTCTTAGAGTTTTGACAGTGATTGATGTTTATATGTTACTTTTATGTAACGGTGTAGGGTCTACACATATGCTGTATATAGTATGTTTTAAATGTGTGTTATGTATGCGTACACTTTGAGAGAAAGCAACTAAATTTCATTTTTTCATGTGTGCCATTGTGCCCACAGGAAAAATGACAATAAAGGTTATCTTTTGACTCTGAAGATTTATTTTTTTTTTGCAGGGGGGGAGGTAATTTCATAAATGGGGTGCTAATGCACAACAAACTATTTCTTGGTCACATCCAGCTCATATCAGATGGCATTTGGGGTTGGGGAGTTCCCCTGAAGCTGAATAAATAGGCTGAGGACTAGAGGCCTTCAAAACATGGATCCTAAGCTTCAGAAAGATTTAAAGGCAGTGGTGGGATTCAAATTTGTGAACAACCGGTTCTCTGTCTGGATGCTGCTTCTGGAAGTCCATCCTGGGCCCGGACAACAAAACATTAGCTATCGGTTTTGCCAAAGTGCTGCCAGCTGGCTGAATCCCACCACTGTTTAAAGGTAAGTACTGAACTTCCCTGTAATGTTGGGTGGTGGTGGTGAAGGGGGAGAACTAGTCTGGGAAAACCCAGATTTATGACCGACCTTGACACGAGGCATTCTTTTAGTTAGTAAGGCAATTGTTAAATGAATCCATCTTCCCCATTGACTTTGCTTGTCACCAGGTCTGCAAAAGGGGATCACGTGACCCCGGGACAGTGCAACCGTCATAAATATGAGTCAGTTGCCAAGCGTCTGAGTTTTGATTATGTGACCGTGGGGAAAGCTGTAACGGCCGTAAGTGTGAAAAACGTACGACATTTTTTCGGGTGTCATAAATTTGACCGGTCGCTAAATGAACTTTGGTAAGTTGAGGAGGACCTGTACTTTAGCCCCATTTGTGTGTGTTGTTATTTTGCTTAGCCTAAGCGGTTTCAGTCCCAATTTACATTCGTTGGGCATTTCAACGTGTGTTGCGATGGTTCAAGTCATTCCTTTGAGAAGCAGATTAGTCACACAAAGACTAATGACTAATAATAATGTTTCTTTGAGGTGTGATAATCATGCCGTATACGTTCCTTTTGCACCTGGGATTCAGTACACATCGCTTCACATCATGGTTACGAGGCAGCTGGGTGTTTTTTTTTCCATCTTCTGTTTTGTATGGGTGCGTGCGTGCCTATGTTTGTGCGCATGCATTTATTTATTTATTTATTTTAATTTACAGAGATGAGTATACGTATGTGATGTAGTGCTTAAAAGTGTAAGAACCAGGCCTGGTATTTTCAAATCCCTATTCAGCAATGGACGGAATCGTTTTGCTTTCCTTATTAAAAAATGCTGCACATCACTTGCTTATTCCCCCCAATTGTGGCTTTCTTCCTGCTTTCCTCGGGATTCTGGATCAGGACATAGGCAGGTATCAAAGAAGGGGACTAGCTTTTAAAAGTGGTGCTTTAACAACCTGTAATATTACTGGCCTAGCATCTAAGCTTACTTGAGGGTAACCTAACACCATGGGGTTATGCTTCGCAAACCATGTTTGAGCAGAAGGTGAAGTACATTTCATCCTCAAGTCAGTGGTTAAGGGTGCTTTGCCTGATTTTACAACCTTCTTTGCCACAGTTGTTAAGTGAATCTGGCTTCCCCATTGACTTTGATTGTGTCAGAAGGGCACAAAAAGGAATTATATAACCCTGGGACACGGCCAATGGTCATAAATATGAATTAGTTGCCAAGTATCTGAATTTTGTCCATAGGGTCGCGATGGGTCGGACACGACTTCGCAACTAACAACATCTGAATTTTGACCACCTGTCCATGGGGATGCTTCCACGGTTGTTAGTGTGAAAAACGGTCATAAGTCAGTGTTTTTCTGTGCCGTTGTAACTTCGGTCACTAAATGAACTGTTGTAAGTTAAAAGGAAAAAAAAAGAGGAGAAGAGCTCAAACAGAAGAGAACAATTAGAACGAAAATAGATCTAGTGTGAATCAGGGATAGTGCAGCTGGTTGCCATATTCCTCCTGTTCATCCACCCCAGAGCATTACATTTTCCTATTAATAAGGTAAAGGTAAAGGTTCCCCCGCACATGCGTGCTAGTCGTTTCCAACTCTAGGGGCCGGTGCTCATCTCCGTTTCAAAGCCGAAGAGCCAGTGCTTGTCCGAGGATGTCTCTGTGGTCATCTGGCCGGCATGACTAGACACCAAAGGCGCACGGAACGCTGTTACCGTCCCACCGTAGTGGTCCCTATTTTTCTACTTGCATTTTTACGTGCTTTCGAACTGCTAGGTTGGCAGAAGCTAGGATGAGTAACAGGCGCTCACTCTGCTACGCGGCACTCGGGATTCGTCCCGCCAAACTGCCGACCTTCTGATCGACAAGCTCAGCATCCTAACCCACTGAGCCACCCTGTCCCCTTCCTATTAATGCTTGATGTCACATTTAATTGATAAATGAATGATGGGGGTGGGGTGTCCTTTGACATTGGTTTTTTTTTAAATGCACTTGAAAAATGCAACTGAATACGAACTTTATGGTGGGCTGGCTCAAATAGGAGAAAACACAGCCAGAGCCTGAAATTGGGCAGAAGCCCACACAACTGGCATAAAGGACAGTTTCCTCTTTCCCAAAATGCTGGAACGCTAAGCAAGTGCTTTCTTTGGCCTGGTGGCACCCGTGGAAGCTTTCAACTAACAGAAGTACTGTAAAACAGAGTTTGAAAGGACTTTAGAGGTCTTCTAGTCCAACCCCCTGGTCAGGCAGGAAACCCTATGCCATTTCAGACAAGTGGTTGTCCAATCCCTTCTTAAAAACCTCTAGTGTTGGAGCACTCACAACTTCTGGAGACAGGTTGTTCCACTGATTAACTGTTCTAACTGTCAGGAAATTTCTCCTTAGTTCTAGCAACGAAGAGATTACTCCTTCTGCAAGAATCACCAGATGGTTCAGGAACCAGAAGGTCTTCATGGAGGTTGGCTGATCCTTCTCCAAATGAGGAAGAGATCAGAAATTTGAGGGACTGGCAATCAGGGGTCAGGCCCCACACAGTTTGGCAAGGCAAGAGACAAGAAAAATTATGCATTTCAGGCAGTTATCTTGAATTTTATCCTGGGGGTAAGTAGAGGAACTTGGAAGCCCTAAGAGGAATTTCCTCAGCCGGCTGGGGAATTCTGGGAATTGAAGTCCACGTGTCTCAAAGTTGCCAAGGTTGGGAAACCTTGCATTAGAGGGAGTTTTTACTAAAGCAGAATCTCTTTTTTGAGTGATTTGAAATGCTTCTTCCATGCTGCTTGCAATCTCTCCAACGAATGAAACCGCTTAAGAAATAAAGAAATTTGATCTTTCTCTGATTTCTCAATATCAGTTGAGAAATAGTCAATTTACGGCCAGTAAGTTTTATTTTTTATTTATTTATTTTTATTTTAATTCCATTTATATCCCGCCCTTCTCCGAAGACTCAGGGCGGCTTACAAGCTTAGCAGTAGCCTTCATTCTATGTATATGCCTGCTTATTAGGGCTTTCACACACACACACACACCCCAAGCGGCATTATTACAAAGTCAGCTTAATTGCCCCCAACAATCTGGGTCCTCATTTTACCTACCTCGGAAGGATGGAAGGCTGAGTCAACCTTGAGCCTGGTGGGACTCGAACCTGCACTAATTGCAGGCAGCTGGTGTTACTTAAGGAGGCATTAGCCCTCTGCTCCACCAAGGCTCTGTTGAGTTGGTATGACTGCCAGCAAACCAAGGTTCTTTTAACAATGAATAATACATTCCTTTTTTGGCAAAGCTAGTGAATTTCTTTATGTCATCGTCCTAATGGTGGGAAGGGAAATGAAGTGAAATAAAATGAAAAAAGGGAAAGGAAGGGAAGGGAAGGGGAAAGGGATGAAGGGTAGGGAAGGAAAGAGAAAAGGGAAGGGAAGGGAAGAAGAACGAAGGGAAGGGAAAGGGAAGCAGAAAGAGAAGGGCGAACTTTGAAGCTGGACCACTTTTACCAAGGGATGCTACTCAAATCCACCTTTGATCTGAAGCCCAAGACACCATTTTTAAGTTCCAGGTCCAAGTTCCAAGTCCTGCCTTTCCTTTGTTTTTTGCCGTCTTCTGGACTTCTTGCTAAGCTAACATGCTGTTGTTTGCTCTGGTTTATTTTTAGCCATCCAATTGGAAGGACAAATGGAAAATAATGCTGAATAAAAGGGATTATTATCGTTGGCTTGAAACGGGACGGGCGTAATTAACAGGGGACAGAACTGGAAGAAACACGGCAAGGCAAACTCTGTATAAGTAAAAGCTAGTCCGAGATTTTTATTTATTTATTATTTATTTATTTTTGCCTTCTCTCCTGCTGCTGGCCTCCAGGATGCCCTGGAGTGCTGCTGAACCTCACAATCCCCCAACAGAGCCCCAGGTTCAGTGTAAGGCAGATTAGTCCCGTGTTGATCAAGTTTAATGTGTTTATGGGTGGCAATTGGCTTCTCCAGCAAGGTTTAATAGGGTTTACGGCTGGGGCAAAGACCTTTGATGTTTAAAGAGGGAGAATAGCAGGTAGTGAAAGGCAAGGGAGCTCCTGTACAGAGTAGAAATTCAAATTCTGCAAACTCATGGAGAGGAAGCACAGCCAATCTATATACCTATGGATTTCCTAGAATAGCAAAGTTATAGGTACAAACTCCTGGGCTGCATTAACAGGGGGATAGTCAAGTCAGAGGGACGCGGTGGCTCAGTGGGTTGGGACGCTGAGCTTGTCGATCAGAAGGTCGGCAGTTTGGCGGGTCAAATCCCGAGTGCCGCGTAGCAGAGTGAGCGCCTGTTACACGTCCCAGCTTCTGCCAACCTAGCAGTTCGAAAGCACGTAAAAATGCAAGTAGAAAAATAGGGACCACTACGGTGGGTAGGTAACAGCGTTCCGTGCGCCTTTGGCGTCTAGTCATGCCGGCCACATGACCACGGAGACGTCCTCGGACAAGCGCTGGCTCTTCGGCTTTGAAACGGAGATGAGCACCGGCCCCTAGAGTCGGAAACGACTAGCATGCATGTGCGGAGGAACCTTTACCTTGACCTTTTTAGTCAAGATCACGTGAAGTATTAATACCACTTTCTATTCCACACTTGGAATATTGCATCCACTTTTGGTCACCACAATCTAAAAAGAAGATGTCGAGACTCTAGTCTAGAAAGAGTGCAGAGAAGAG
>NC_139523.1:19629850-19744850 GCF_947247035.1 Vipera ursinii | reverse complement strand
CTGAGTCAACCTTGAGCCGGTCAGGATCGAACTGCCGAATGTCCGGCCTCTAGCAGTCAGCAGAATTAGCCTGCAGTACTGCATTCTAACCACTGCGCCACCAGAGAAATTGTGGTCGTAAGTTGAGGACCACCTGTATAAAGCCAACGGTGCCAGGCTGGAACCCCACGCTAAGTCAAGGGCTGGGTTTCCCAGGTCTCTGAATCACCCATGATCGACCCAAGAGAGGACAACGCAGCTCTCCAGGTAAGCACTGACCATATTTTCTGGACCGCTGGAGTGACAAGTTTGAGCAAAGGTAGCTCTCGTGTCTGGAGCAAATGATTAATGTAACGGAAGCATCTGCAGGAGGCCCTGGCAAAGGTGAGTGATTCTCTTTCTCGCTGCTCCTCTGTAGCAATCATTGCCCCAAACCCTGATTGTTAAAAGCCGAGCATAACTGGGAACATCACCACGATTTAATGTTTTAATTATTCCAAGCTGCCTGAAGCATTTCTTTCTCTTTTTCTTCTCCCTTCTGCGGGAGAAGCCGACTATATAAATTGCCTCAAACTACTGACACACAAGGCTGAACTTTACACTTCTCCTGCACGGCTGGGTTAAAGGTGGGACCACAAGTCAACTTATAAACACAGCCGGGACCAGAGTCTCCACGGCTAAGCAAGCCGATAGATAGTTAAGTGAGCTGCACCTGATTTTTACCACCTCTTTTGTCACGGTTGTTAAGTGAATCACCGTAGTGGCTAAGGGAATCTAACAGTCGTTAAACAAAGGCTCCAATACACTTTTTTTTTCCTTTTTGCATCAGAGGGATCCCGCAATTGTAGGCCTGCCTTCTCCCTCACCGCTGCTACGGTGTGGCTGTCTGTTTAACAAGGCCCCTTCAAAACTCAGCAGTAGCACGGACACGACATGAAAATGGCTTGTCTACTGAAGCAGCAGCGGATGACTTAGCAAGCTCAGCCAGCCAGCTGCATCCACCCTTGGCAGAGGTGCACAGATTGGAGAATCTGACCGGCATTGCCAACCGTTCCCAAACAAGGTTGGTTCCCACCAGGTTGACCTGGCCAGGCCCAAATAATGAGACTCTCCATTGCTGATATTATTTTAAGAGACCCCCTGGCTTTCTCTGCTCTGGAAAGCAAATCCCATTGCAATCTGCAAGGGAACAGAACATACCTAGAAACACTAAAGGATGCAACTGGTTTTCTCAAAGGAGTGACCCGCTTTCTTAAGGTAAAGGTGTGCCCGGAAGGAGGAGGGATGAGCAGATTTTTCCAGACATCAAACATTGCCAGAGCAATCTCCCAGCCACCTCCTCCTCCTCCTCCTCCTCCTCCCTCTGCATTTCTGCCTAGTTGCATCTGGAAGCTTCTTAGGAATTTCTGGGTCCTGAGCTTTCCCTGCTGTTGCTCAGCCTAGCTCAGGGGAGGGGTGAGCCAAGGACACCGAACCAGACAGCCTGGGTCCTGCCCACATTTGAAAAGCACTGATCCGATTGGTTGGTTTGGGTCTTCAAAGAACTGCCCAGGAATGCAAGTATCCTTGATTACTAGGGGGGGGGGGGAAACCCCCAATTATCTCTTTTCTTTTTAATAGTGAAGATATTGGGACTCTCTCCAGTATGGCTGAAGCCTCGCCTTTTCTTAGCCTTTGCTCAATAGGATGACAGTCAGGGGTTTCTTTGGAGGAAAACAAGCTACCCCATATTTGGGCACCTAGCAAAGGAGATATCTGTAATTGCTATTTAATCTTTAATAGGTCTACTAAAGGGCGTTTGCTAATGTCACACACCTCCCCTGTCCACAATGAGGCCTGGGGTGTGTATGTTGTTGGTTGACTATCTTGGCTTGATCAGGGCTTCTTCCGAAGCTCGTGAGCGTATATAATAGGGGTCTTCAAACTTGGCCCTTGTGTGACTTGTGGACTTCAACTCCCAGAATTCCTCAGCCAGCGTGCCTGGCTGAGGAATTCTGGGAATTGAAGTCCACAAGTCATAAAAGGGCCACGTTTGAAGACCCCTGATACATAATAACAGTGGACAAACGAAATGCAGGTAGTCCTTGATTTACAACCATATGCGAGCCCACAATTTCAGACGTGATGGTGGGCCATCATAGGACTTTACAACCCTTATTGTGGCAGTTGTTTGAGCAAACCCTACAGTTTGTAAATGGACTTAGCCGACATGACATAAATTGTGATCACACGTTTGCGGGACATTGCAAATGGCCATAAGTGCAGGACAGAGGAATTCTGGGAATTGAAGTCCAGACATCTTAAAGAGGCCAAGCTCGAGAAACACTGGGCTAGGTGATCCAGGGAATCTGTTCCAACTCCACAATTCTGTGTGTTCTACGGTACCTTGCACCAAAATCCTGCTTTGGAGAAAGCTGACCCTGAAGCACAGTATTTTTCCCCTCCCTTAAGCAACTGGGAAAGCTTCAATTTCCCTTCCCCCCCCCCCCAATTTCTCCCCGGACAAAGTGATGTGGGGTGAAAAGGCGGGGTGGTGGGGTGGTGGAGCAGTCAGGAATAAATGAGCAGAGCTTTCTTTCAAGTGGAGGAGAAAAAGCTGTCGATTTCTGCCTGCAAGGGAGCCGGTTACTGACGGGTGTTAAAAATGATTCCAAGGTGGCATATCGGAGAAGAACAGGAGATATTGTTATCTCCCCCAGGGACAGAGAAGTGTTAGGAGAGGGGAGGGCTTGGGTGGAAAGATTAGGCCACAGCTTCCTCATACTGTCTGGAACTGGATAAGGCTTCATGTCTTATTTTTGTGCTTTTAAATCCAGAAAACACACACACACACACACACACACACACACACACACACACACAGAGAGAGAGAGAGAGAGAGAGAGAGAGAGAGAGAGAGAGAGAGAGAGAGAGAAATAAGAATGATACTCTTCTGCATTCCTATTTGGGGAAAAAAAGATAATACAGGTAGCCCTTGACTTACAAGAGTTCACTTAGTGACCGTCCAAAATTACAACGGCACTGGGGAAAAATTAACTTTTCGATCATGTGATCAAAATTCAGCTGGCTTGGCAACTGGTTCCTATTTATGACGGTCGCAGTGCCCCGGGGGGGTGTCACGTGATCCCCTTTTGCGACCTTCTGACAAGCAACGTCAATGGGGAAGCCAGAATTCGTTTAACAACCGTGTGACTGACTTAACGGCGACAGCGATTCACTTACCAACCGAGGCAAGAAGGGTCGTGAAATGGGGCAAGACGCAGTCTCACTTAGCAACAGAAACGTTGGGCTCAAATGTGATCGTAAGCCGAGGACTAAGCTGTACAATGGTTTGGTCTGGTGAGACTCTTGGTGCTTTGATCGATGATGTGCCATCAAGGTGGCCTTGACTCCCAGTGACCCTCTCCGTGACCATCTCTCTAACGTGATCCTTCTGATGTTCCCCAAATCGCCACTGTAGCTGAGTCCATCCTGCTTGCTGCCTGTTATCTTCTTCTCTTTCTGTCTATGGAGGTTCTCCGCAATCCAGGTCGTGGTTGTCTCGGAGTGCTTTTTCACAAGCCTTGGTGGAGCAGTGGGCTAATGCCTCCTTAAGTAACACCAGCTGCCTGCAATTAGTGCAGGTTCGCGTCCCACCAGGCTCAAGGTTGACTCAGCCTTCCATCCTTCCGAGGTAGGTAAAATGAGGACCCAGATTGTTGGGGGCAATAAGCTGACTTTGTAATAATGCCGCTTGGGTGTGTGTGTGAAAGCCCTAATAGGAAGGCATATACATAGAATGAAGGCTACTGCTAAGCTTGTAAGCCGCCCTGAGTCTTTGGAGAAGGGCGGGATATAAATGGAATTTTAAAAAAAAAGTGGACTTGCTTGCTTTTCTTTGAAGAGGTTTCGCTTCCAATCCGTGAAGCTTCTCCAGCTCTGAGTGGATGGTGGGGAATGGAAGGATTTATACTCCTTGCAGACAGCTGGTCATTCGCCTTCTTTCAGAAAGTTGCAGGTTATACAGTATTTAGAAGGGATCTTCCAAGCTTCTTTCCCTTGTCTCAATTTACCAAATGGTGCTGTGTTCTCCGTTTGTGCAGAAAAGACAGGACCTCCTGTCTCCCTGCTTTCTAACCCGGAACAGAAAGTGCTGGTGACTTTGCTGTTAGTTTCACTACAGGAGGTCAACCAAGGACACTAAGGCTGTAGTTTGCAGCTGACACCCCTGTACAAAATGGAGACTGGCTTCTTCTAAGTGGGAAAATGAAATCAAATCAAGGACTGCCTTACGAAGCCCTGGGGCAAACCACGTTCTTCTAAGCCATGGAAGACAGAATCCAGAAGTGCACATTTGAGGCTGCATATATTTGTAGCTTTGCAGAGCACATCTTAACTCTGCATTGCCTTAGTCAGTGATGGGTGTCTACAGCTGCTTGAGTATCCATACATGTGATCCAGAGGTTCTAATGATTACAGATTCACGTGGGTGCCAAGACCGAGTATGTGATGGTGCAGGATGAGAGAGCAATGAGCTAGGAGCATTTCCTAGACCAGAGAAAACTGGATTAGGCAAATCGAAGAGCATGCTGGGAATTAGGCTGTGATTCGGCTTAGGTATGTGTTTGTGATGAATTTTGCAAGGAGCTTATATAGCCTTGTGATGCCAGCATCATTGCTTAGATCAGGGGAGTTGCTGTTTTTTTGGAGATTTTTAGATCTCACTAGAGCAGGGGTGTCAAACTGCCGGCCCGCAGACCGGACCCGTCACGTGGAAGCCATGCCCACCCCGTTGCCAGCAATGGCAAAACAGTCCCGATACGTTGCGCGGCGTCACGTGACGTCGCGAGTTTGCCATGTCTGCACTAGAGTCATTAAAGTTACCAGTGTTGGGTGGGAATTAGCTGGTTGTACGTCAGCAATCACAAAGTGGTGGTTATTGATGCCAGAGTGAAAATCAGCTGTATCCATGAGCATGTTTACAGATCATGAATGCTGGTATGGATATGAGACAAAGTCATCTCTTCACACATGTAAAAATATAGAACTCGACACCCAGATCCAGTGGTGGGATTCAGCTGGTTCACACCACTTTGGCAGAACCGGTAGCTAATTTTTTGTTGCCCAGGCCCAGAATGGACTTCCGGAAGCGGCATCCACATAGAGAACTGGTTGTTCCCATATTTGAATCCCACCACTGCCCAGATCCATAAACTTATAGACCACTTTTCCTCAACCTTTGCAAGATTTAAGATGTATGGACTTCAATTTCCAGAATTGCTGGCTGGGGAATTCTGGGAGTAGAAGTCCACTTGTTTTAAAGTTGCTGAAATTGAGAAACACAGACATAAATACTGAAGATACTGTCTCATCCAGTAGGAAGGACAGGACTCATGGCTGAGTTCACATGTTTTGCCAAGCTAGGGTTTGATCCCATGTGGTTTGTTAATTCATTCGAAACAGGCCTCGTTCATACAACGTGAGCATCCCAAATCAATCTCATTATGGTTTATGAGGGTGCTGTTGTAAACTGAGGCATAATCTTAGCGTTACTCCAGAGTTAATACAGTAGGAAGCTGCCCCTGCAGTTTACATTCCTTCCAGCAGAGGGAGAACGGAGCCGCAAGGCAATCTTTGCTTAGTGTCTGCCTATTGGGACCATCACGTGGTACACAATTCCTAGGACTGGACCATTTCAGACTGCAAGTGGGAGAATTACATGTTGAAGGTTTTGTACATAAGCTTCACCCTCTGGATAGAGAGATGGTATAGCCCAGAAGGGACTTTAGTCTACCTCCCCACCCCCTTTATTGTTTCCACGTTTTATCTTACGGGGAGTTTTTAAAAAATATATATTTTACCATATTAATAACATGTAAACTTGGGTGAATGGACTAGCATATAGGATAATTTTTATTTTGTTTGGGGTTGGGTGGGCAGTTTTTGTGCTTTTTATGGTTGGTTTGTGAGTTGCCCATATATATATATATGCATACACATATAAAATCATTCATTTTTTTTCTCTTCTCAATGCAAGCTGTTTTAAGGGTGTTCTGATCTTTTTGAGGATGGATGTGCATTTCAGATTGGTCCAGGGAGAACATCTCCTACAACACAGACTACAACACAGTTGCACTGTAAAACAGAGTTTGAAAGGACTTTAGAGGTCATCTAGTCCGACCCCCTGCTGGAGCAGGAGACCCTATGCCATGTCACGTAAACGGTTGTCCAATCTCTTCTTGAAAACCTCCAGTGATGGAGCACCCACAACTTCTGAAGACAGGTTGTTCTACTGACTTATTGTTCTGACTGTCAGGAAATTTCTCAGTTCTAGTTGACTGTATCTTTAATGGCCTTCCACCTTATTCTGCCCTCAGGCGCTTTGGACCAGGGGTCGCCAACACCCGGGCCATCAACCAGTACCGATCTGTGACCCAATGGGAACCGGGCCATGCAAGCAAAGGGCGAGTGCAGAAAACTTCATTTGCCCTTGCAAAGTCATCACCTTTCGCCCCCCCCTTTGCCGCCACTGTTGCTGCCAGTCCGTGGAACGGAAAGATTGGGGGCCCCTTCCTCTCTGTGAGAGCCCCTGAAGTGCTGAAAGACTATCCCCTCTAGTCCTTCTCCTCATTAGGGAGAGAACAGTCCTGATTCTTCCCTGAGGCGATTTGTTTCAGCAACACCTAATGCCTAAGCAAAATTATAATGTTATCCACGTGGACTTCCAACAATAATTACCAGTAGATAAGGTGTCTACACAGGCTTTGGTCTACACCAGTGTTTCTCAGCCTTGGCTGCTGGTAGATGTGTGGACTTCAACTCCCGGAATTCTTTGCTGGCTGGGGAATTCTGGGAGTTGAAGTCCACCCATCTCCAAGCAGCCAAGGTTGAGAAACACTGGTTCTACACCTCCCACAGATAGTATCGTATCTGAGTCTATGGCTCATTTCAGCAAATCCTCGTTGTTGTTGTTGTCAGTTGCGAAGTCGTGTCCAACCCATCGCGACCCCCATGGACAACGTTCCTCTAGGCTTTCCTGTCCTCTACCATCTTCTGGAGTCCCTTTAAGCTCACGCCTCCTGCTTCAGTGACTCCATCCAGCCACCTCATTCTCTGTCGTCCCCTTCTTCTTTTGCCCTCAACCTTTCCCAGCATGAGGCTCTTCTCCAGTGAGTCCTTCCTTCTCATTAGGTGGCCGAAGTATTTGAGTTTCAAAATCCTCATTGTTCTGTTGGAAAAAGTAGATTTGGAGCAAGTCCATTCCATTAAAAGCATTAGTGGGGATTGGCCTCATGGCTGTAGCCCGTCTTCGCCAACGAGCAATGCAGGTGTATACCTGTGTGTCTCCCCAGTGCCAAAAGCTGCAAAGAACCGGAGGGCATTTTCAGCCTTCCAGGGTGAAATGCCCCAGCTGCTCACTAGTTTTTCACCAGCAGCCTGCCATGAAGGCCACAGGTCAACCGGGTCGCAGGGGATCAAAGAGGCTGACCCCTGTGTCGTTGCTGTTTTCTATGCTTCAACAGAAGCCACCAAACCAACAAGCAAAGGGAAGGCGAGAAGATTGCAAAGCCTCAATCAGAATAGAGCCAGAAGGGACCTTGGCGGTCTTCTAGTCCAACCCCCTGCTCAAGCAGGGGACCCTGCACCATTCCAGACAAGTGGCTGTCCAGTCTCTCCTTAAAAATCTCTAATGTTGAAGCGCCCACAACTTCTGGAGGCAAGCTGTTCCACTGGTTAATTGGTCTCACTGTCAGGCAGTTCCTCCTTAATTCCAGGTTGCTTTTCTCCTTGATTAGTTTCCATCCATTGTTTCTTGTCCTGCCTTCTGATGCCTCCTTAGCTAGGACAGTGTGAGTGGTGTCAGCTTTAATCCCATAAATTACGCAAGGAGGACGAGAACTGGGCAAGGGTCAGGGAGAACTCGAGGATCCCGACGGAGGACAGGAGCAAACAGAACTGTTTGTACACGTAGAGTGGAAACCATGTGCCTGGCTCTGTGTGTTCAGAACGGGCACTCCAAGGGACAAGTGTTAAGTACTGTAGTGCCTTAATGTCACGGGATTTTCTCTCCCTCTGCTGTCGGACGTGGGTAACACATTGAAATGTTGGGCATCTCGATGCAAATTTGCTTTAAGGCCATTTCACCGACCCCCTTTCCAAAACGCAAATCTCGGAGAGCAATAACTTGGGAAGAGGATGCCAGGAAACGTTGCCCTTGAAAAATGTACAGGCATCTCTTGACTTACAACCATTCGTTTATAGGAGATTCTTTGAAAAAGTGACTTACAAGCAGTCCTGGTCAGCTTTTAAAGAAGAGATTGGACAACCATTTATCTGTGAAATGACAAAGGGTTTCCTCCTTGAGCAGGGGGCTGAACTGGAAAAGCGGCCCCCAACTTTTTGGGCACCGGAGACCGGTTCACTGGAGAAAGGTTTTTCCACAGATCTGAGGGTGCAGGGTTTTGCTGCATGCTGCCTGCATCCTGTGGAGGGGGCTTCACTTTTTCGCGTGGCCCGGTTGCTGACATGCCGCGGCCCAGTGCCGGTCCACGGAGCCGGGGTTGGAGACCCTGGGGCTAGAAGACCTCCAAGGTGCCTTCCAACTCTGTTATTCTGCAGCCAGCCAGTTTGGTCTAGACCAGGGGTAGGCAACCTTGGCTCTTTTATGACTTCTGGACTTCAACTCCCAGAATTTCTGAGCCAGCATGGAGGAACTATGGCCCCCTCAATGACTTGTGGACTTCAACTCCCAGAATTCCTGAGCCAGCATGGCTCAGCTTGGAAACCTCTCCCTTTCCCCTCAGCATGGCTGGCTCAGGAATTCTGGGAGTTGAAGTCCACGAGACATAAAAGAGCCAAGGTTGCCTACCCCTGGTCTAGTGGTTAAAGGTACTGGGCTGGAAACCAGAAGGCTGTGAGTTCTAGCCCAGCCTTAGGCATAAAGCCAGCTGGGAGACCTCAGCCCATTTCCTTTCTCTCTCTGTGTCCTAGGAAGAAATCAATGGCAAACCACTTCTGAAACATCTTGCCAAAGAAACTGCAGGGACTCATCCTGGCAGTCCCCAGGAACCAAAAAACAGACTCAAAGGCACAAAAATACAGGTCGATCTTGTTTAGTGACCCCTTGTTTAGTGACCATTCAAAGTTACAGCAGCAGTAAAAAGGTGACTTTTTATCACACTGCAGCATCCCCACAGATAAGCTATAGAAAGCTCACAAGGGGAATTGAAACTCTAAAATACTCCTCCAGCTTTTCACCTCAGATGCTGGTATGGCGATGTTTACTTCCTCTGATGCTGGAGATATTGTGTAAGAAGCTTTCATGGCCTCAGTTATCACTGCAGCTTCTACCAATTTTTGAAAAAACCCTCTATGACAGGGGTCTTCCAACTTGGCCCTTTTATGACTCGTGGACTTCAACTCCCAGAATTCCTGAGCCAACATGGGGGAACTATGGCCCCCTCATGACTTGTGGACTTCAACTCCCAGAATTCCTGAGCCAGCATGGCTCAGCTTGGAAACCTCTCCCTTTCCCCTCAGCATGGCTGGCTCAGGAATTCTGGGAGTTGAAGTCCACAAGTCATAAAAGGGCCAAGCTGGAAGACCCCTGCTTTATGAAAATCACCCTGCCTGGTCTCCATCACGCCATCTTAGGGAGGGACTGTCCACGAGTAATTTTGAAAATCACTTTTTTGCATCCTGAATCTCCTGATGGTGGTGATTCGTTTAAAAACGGTGGCAAAAAAAGGTCTCAAAACTCCCTTATGACAACTGCCTTGCTTAGCCATGAAAATTTTGAGAAACACTGCTTTCAGCTTTCTTTAAGATTCTATGGGGTTCTTAGACATGTCCTTGCAACAGATCCCACGGGAATTTAAGACCCGTATATGTTTAGTGTTCGTAATAAACAGAATAAACGGAAGCCGATTAAACGGAATAACAGAGTTGGAAGGGACCTTGGAGCTCTCCTAAACCAACCCCTACTCGGGCAGGAAACTCTATACCAGTTCTGATAAATGGTGGTCCAACGTCTTCTTAAAAGCCTAACGTGATGGAGCACCGCCAGTGGGCTAATGCCTCCTTAAGTAACACCAGCTGCCTGCAATTAGTGCAGGTTTGAGTCCCACCAGGCTCAAGGTTGACTCAGCCTTCCATCCTTCCGAGGTAGGTAAAATGAGGACCCAGATTGTTGGGGGCAATTAAGCTGACTTTGTAATAATGCCGCTTGGGGTGTGTGTGTGAAAGCCCTAATAAGCAGGCATACACATAGAATGAAGGCTACTGCTAAGCTTGTAAGCCGCCCTGAGTCTTCGGAGAAGGGCGGGATATAAATGTAAATAAATAAATAAATAAATAAATAAATAAACTGGTGGGTTGATAATGGATCGATCCTAACTTGGAAATGCAAAAAAAGGGCTGCGGAATGCGACCCTCTCTCTCTCTCTCTTTTTCATCTGCCTTAACTACCCATATGTTGTACAGGCAGGATTCACAAACATAATTCAAATCTTGGGTTTGAGAAAGTTACTCTGATGAGGCAGTAGGAGCCTGGCAATTAAAGGCCCTTTCTTTACATTGGGGAAGGGAGCTCAGCTGTATGCCAATTTTTATCCAGAAGGGGGCAGCACAAACCAATCAGAAAGCAAAGAGAAGGACTTAACATGCCACGCCCTCTGCTTTCTGATGGACACTAGGCTAAGTCCGATCTATATTCAGCTTTCTTCTCCCTATGTAGGTAGTCCTCCTCCCCTTATGACCACGACTGACCCCAACATTTATGTCGCTAAGCAAAATATTTCTTCAGGGAATTTTGTCCCGTTTTACGAGCTTTCTTGCCACAGCTCTTAAAATGAATCACTGCAGTTAAGTTAGTAAAAGAGTTGCAATGTCAATCCGGCTTCCGCACTGACTTTCCTTTTCAGAAGGTTTGCCACAAGGGGATCAAGTGACCCGGGGACGCTGCGACTGTCATAAATATGAACCAGTTTCCAAGTGGTCCAAATTTTGATCGCGTGACCAGGAGGATGCTGCAACAGTCGTAAGTGTGAAAAACGGTCAGACGCCACTTTTGTTTAGGGCTGTTGTAACTTTGAACAGTCTCTAAACAATTGGTCGTAAGTTGAGGACTACCTGGATTACTACATCATCTTCGTCGTCGTCATCATCATCATCATGTCACAATAAAAAAAAAAAAACACCCAATATGTAGCTGTATACATTACAGGTAGTTAACTTAAAATCACACTCGCAACCGGAACTTCTGTTGCTAAGAGAGGCAATTGTTAAGTCAGCCGCACCCAATTTTTTAAAAACTTTTTTGGCCATGAATATTAAATGGTTGTTAAATGAAGCATCTGTTCATCAAGCAGATCCAGCTTCGCCATTGACTTTGTTGGTCCAAAGCCTGCACTCCTTTTGAATGGTTGACTCTGGCAACAAGCTCGTTGTACCTTCTGGGAAATGGTTCTTAAAATCCTAGGAATCTAAGGCAAATAAGACTTTCTTGTGGCTTTCCTTGCCAAACTTCCTGATAGCAACGTGAAAACAACGCAAAACAAACCAAGGTAGAAGTGCTCTCTGTGACATGAGCTCGGAGGCCAAGTTCAGGTCACACCAATAACTTTGTATTCCATGAACCAGAAGCAAAATTTCTTTGCCTATTCAGGTTTCCAATATTTGAGGGGCTGCCACAAAGAAGAGGGCTCAACCTATTCTCCAAATTCTCTTGTCCACCTGAAGGTAGGACAAGAAGCAACGGGTGGAAACTAATCAAGGAAAGAAGCAACCTAGAACTACGGAGAAAATTCCTGACAGTTAGAACAATTAATCAGTGGAACGACTTGCCTCCAGAGGTGGTGAATGCTCCAACACTGGAGGTTTTTAAGAAGAGAGAGGACAGCCATTTGCCTGAAATGGTATAGGGTTTCCTGCCTCAGCAGGGGGTTGGACTAGAAGACCTCCATGGTCCCTTCCAACTTATTCTGTTATCCACAGTCTGTCCAGCCTATAGCCTGGAGTTGGAAGACATTTCCCAATTTGCTTCTAAGATTCTAACTGAATAATAGAATAACAGAGTGGGAAGGGACCTTGGAGGTCTTCTAGTCCACCCCTCTGCTCAGGCAGGAGACCCTATCCCATTCCAGACAAATCGTTGTCCAATCTCTTCTTAAAAACCTCCAGTGATGGAGCCTTCCCACCCCCTCTAAGCAGAATCCTTAGAGCCATGTTTCTCAATCCTGGCAATCTTGGCCGACTGGGGAATTCTGGGAGTTGAAGTCCACGCATCTTAAAGTTGCCAAGATTGAGAAACACTGTCAGTGTGCTGCAGCTGCCAAAAAAGCCAACAAAGGGCTAGGCTGCATTAACAGAGGGATAGAATCAAGATCACGTAAAATGTTAATACCGTTTTACAATGCCACACTTGGAAAACTGCATCCAGTTTTGGTCACCAGGATGTAAAAAAGATGTTGAGACTCTAGAAAGAGTACAGAGAAGAGCAACAAAGATAATCAGGGGACTGGAGGCTAAAACATAAGGAACGGTTGTTGGGTATGTCTAGTTTAACGAAGAGAAGGGTGAGGGGGTGATATGATAGCAGTGTTCCAATATCTCAGGGGTTGCCCCAAAGAAGAGGGAGTCAAGCTATTCTCTGAAGCGCCCGAAGGCAGGACAAGAAGCAACGGATGGAAACTAGTCAAGGAGAGAAGCAACCTAGAACTAAGGAGAAACTTCCTGACAGTGAGAACAATTAACCAGTGGAACAACCTGCCTCCAGAAGCTGTGGATCCTCCAACACTGGAAGTTTTTAAGAAGAGACTGGACAGCCATTTGTCTGAAATGGGATAGGGTTTCCTGCCTGAGCAGGGGGTTGGACTAGATGACCTCCAAGGTCCCTTCCAACATTTTATTATTATTATTATTATTATTATTATTATTATTATTATTATTATTATTATTATTATTATTATTATTATTATTGGTCAGAGAGTTTGGCTTGGAGGGTGGGTTTTATTTTTCTCGGCTTCACCCACTGCTCCGATGTGGTGCTGAGCTCAGCTGGGTGGGCCCCGTCTGCCTTTGGGTGTCGCTTCATTTGCCTCGGTGGGACTGTTTCCATTCCCTCAGTTTCCTGTCGTGTTGCCAGCCACATGTGTCTCTTCCAGCCACGGCAGCATCAGCAGCAGGTGCTGCTGGAGTTTGGCTGCTGATCAAAATCAAAATACCTCCTTTGGGCTGCACCCAGAGTGACCTGGCCACAGCTTATCGCAGCTATTAATAGCTAAGGGCCAGCCATGTGTACACACCCTATGGCTTGGGGCGGGGTGGGGGGGAAATATTGAGGTTTCATGGGTACGAGAGTAATCCTTCCCCGGCTCTGGTGTCATGCTGGGTGTTGACGGACGAGTGCCATGTCTTGCCTTCCCTCTTTCCTTTACTTCCCATTCCTTCATTTATAACATCTCCTTTCAAAGTTGAATGATGATGAGTGGGGGGAAAAGGCTTATAAACCATGTAAAAATTAAAATAAAATTTGCCACAATATTGTCTCAGTGGAATTTGAGGGACATCTTTCTTGCAGGAAAAAAAGAAGGGCCTGAAGTTATTTATTTGTCATATTTTAATAATGAAAAGGAGGGCTGTTTAATACTTTTTTTAAAAAAAAAAGTTGAATGATGTTGTAAAAAAAAGTTTTACAAAAGAATGTAAAAAATAAAACACAATTTATTTTATAAAATCCCTTCCTTGGCGTTTTATCCTAATTTTTTTTTATCCTCAGGCCCAGCAAATGTTATGAACCAGCACCTGGTCGAAGGCATCTCTAATATAAGGAAATGTGGAAAGTACGCTAAAAATACACAGATATTTCTCAACTGACAACACTTCCTTGAGGGAAGTGCATTGCCTTTTCCCCCTAAGACCCTTTCCCTTTTAAAGAGAAAGTTCCCTCCTTGTCATCTTGTCAAGCTCTGATCTTCTGCAGAAGGATAAGATCTACGCTTCCTTTCTCCAGACTGTTGTTTCTCCCTGCAGATTCATCGTCAAGGACTGGTAATTTCCCGTAGTCTGTGGCCTCTGGCTTCCAAAGCTTGACTCAGCGGCTGCCCAGATCACTCAAACCAGATGTTTTCTAGCAACTGAAGAACATGTTTCCAAACTAGGGTGGACCGAAGGAAGACTGCAGCGTCATCTGCTTCAGTCTGCGTCTTTGCAGAACTCAGGACTAAGTGAGCCAACTTGCTCTGTACATCGCTGTCTCAGATTTATGCCAAGGGTGAATAATCCACTTCTTGTATGGGAAATAGGGAGGGGGAATGAAGAGGAGAAGGGTAAGGGGATAAATGTAAAGGCAGACTCATGAAGAAGGGAACTGTCTTCACTGGGACATTAGAAGAATAGAATAGAATAGAATAGAATAGAATAGAATAGAATAGAATAGAATAGAATAGAATAGAATAGAATAGAATAGAATAGAATAGAGTAGAGTAGAGTAGAGTAGAGTAGAGTAGAGTAGGGTAGGGTAGGGTAGGGTAGGGTAGGGTAGAGTACAGTAATAGAATAGAATAGAGTAGACTAGAGTAGAATAATAGAATAGAACAGGGGTCAGCAACCTGAAACAGTGAAAGAGCCACTTGGAACCGGTTTCCTCACAAAAGGAAAAACTGGGAGCCGCAAAAAATGTGTGCGCATGCGCGTACATGCGCGCATGCGCAGAACAGGGTTTGACTGAAGAGTGGAGCCAAGGCGAGATATGCACCTACCTTGCATATTTGAATTGATTGGTTGAACTTTTTTAGTCCCACTTTTTTTTTTGGACTGCACATGGCAAAGGACTGGGAGCCGCAGGGGATGGCTGAAAGAGCCACATGCGGCTCCGGAGCTGCGGGTTGCAGACCTGTGGAATAGAATAATAGAATAGAGTAGAGTAGAATAATAGAGCAGAGCAGAGCAGAGCAGAACAGAGTAGAGTAGAGTAGAGTAGAGTAGAGTAGGGTAGGGTAGGGTAGGGTAGAGTAGAGTAGAGTAGAGTAGAGTAGAGTAGAGTAGAATAATAGAATAGAATAGAGTAGCGTAGAGTAGAATAATAGAATAGAGTAGAGTAGAGTAGAATAATAGAGTAGAGCAGAGCAGAGTAGAGCAGAGCAGAGCAGAACAGAACAGAACAGAACAGAACAGAACAGAACAGAATAGAATAGAATAGAATAGAATTGGAAGGGACCATGGAGGTCTTCTAGTCTAACTCCCTGCTTAGGCAGTAAACCCTACAATATTTCAGACAAATCGTTGTCCAGTCTCTTCTTAAAAAATTCCAGTGCTGGAGCACCTACAACTTCTGGAGGCAGGTTGTTCCATTGATCAATTGTTCTAACTGTCAGGAAGTTCCTCTTTAGTTCTAGGTTGCTTCTCTCCTTGATTAGTTTCCATCCATTCCTTCTTGTCCTGCCTTCAGGTGCTCTGAATAGGATGACTCCCTCTTCTTTGTGGCAGTGCCTCAAATGTTGGAACACTGCTATCATGTCACCCCTATTCGTTCTTTTCATTAAAGTAGAGATACCCAATCCCTGCAACCATTCTTCATATATTTTACCCTTCAGTCCCCTAATTATCTTTATTGTTCTTCTCTGCACTCTTTCTAGAGTCTCAACATCTTTTTTTATATTGTGGCGACCCAAGCTGGATGCAATCTGTCCCTTCTCTTCATCTGTCCCAAATGGTGGCAGAATGGCAATTTAAGATACATCTGAATGAGACTTTCTCATCCAATTTCACTTGGCCTTTTGGTCACACTAAAATCTTATTTGGTTGCCAGAGACCATGTCATCTGCTTGTATGTATATGAGCTGCCAGGGACCACTATCCAGTTCTCTTTGTCCATCACAGTCAGTTGAGTGGGCACGTGCTCCAGGTCCAATCAATTAAAATAATGTCATCTTGCAGGACCCAGGAAGTGTGCCTACTGCCCTCCGAAATGATTTTCCCACAGATAATTGGGTGGCTTCCACCCTTATGTCATTCAGAAAACCCAAAGATGCTTTTTCACGAGGCAACTGGACTTTCTTGTCTTTCTCTGAAGACGTTTCGCTTCTCATCCAAGAAGCTTCTTCAGCTCATTCAAAAAACTGTTGAAGAACTGATTGTTCTCCCAGGCTTGGGGGGAATAGGGTAATCGCGGCACCTTGATTTGCCTTGTTTTATTTTGATTTGACCTGTATTGGTTTGGCTTTGGTTCTGGTCAACTGTATTTTATATGAGGGTGGATGGATGGATGAACGGACAGATGGACATGATGGAGATGGAGATGGATAGCTAACCTTGGCTAGTGTCCTTCGAGAACTTGGCAGCTTCCATTCTCACCCACCATGCTATCTTCATCCTCTAGTGCAGTGTTTGTCAACCTTGGCAACTTTAAGACATGCGGACTTCAAGCTGGCTGGGGAATTCTGGGAGCTGAAGTCCACACGTCTTAAAGTTGCCAAGGTTGACAAACACTTAGCTAGATCTCAGACTGGGACTCACTGAATGTTGTCTTTTTCACAAGACAGTGTCCTAATGCAGAGGCCCCCAACCTTTTGGGGTCCAAGGACCGGTTCCGTGGAAAGAGGTTTTTCCGCAGACTGGAGGCACCCCATGGATGGGGCTTTGCTTGCTTGTGCGGACCGGTTGCTGGCATGCTGCGGCCCAGTACCGGTCCACGGACCGGGGGTCGGGGACCCCTGTTCTAATGATCTTGCTGGATTTACTTTTCAACCACAGTCAAAGTGGTGAGAATTTGTTGCTGAGCAAAGCAGCTGTGGTGTGCCTGATTTTACCACCTTTTTTGCCATGATTGTTAAGTGGATCATTGCAGTGGTTAAGCCAGGGGTAGGCAACCTCGGCTCTTTTATGACTCATGGACTATGCTGACTCAGGAATTCTGGGAATTGAAGTCCATGAGTCATAAAAGAGCTGAGGTTGCCTACCCCTGGGTTAAGCGAACCACGTGGTTGTTAAACCAACCTGGCTTACCCCATTGACTTCCCCCATTGTTGGAAGCTGGCTGGGAAGGCAGCAGGTGGCGATCATGTGACCCCAGGATGCTGCAACCATCATAAATCCATGTCAATTGCCAAGGGCCCATACTTGGTCCATGTGACTGTGGGGATGTTATGACATTGTAAAAGGGAGGCCCGGTGGTAAATCACCTTTTTTTGGTCCCACTGAAACTTTAAACAGTCGCTAAGCAAATGGCTGTAAGTTGAGGACTATCTGTAGCTACATATGTGGCTGCAGGAAATTGCTGGGGGTGGGTAGTGGAAGAGAGAGAGAGGGGGGGGGGTTCTCCCTTGAAAGAGCAACATGATTAACAGAATAACAGAGTTGGAAGGGACCTTGGAGGTCTTCTAGTCCAGCCCCCTTGCTCAGGCAGGAAACCCTATACCAACTCAGACAAATGGCTGTCTGTTGTGACTCAGGGCCAGCCTGTGGGCCCGACAGCCGGGTCCGATGTATCGGAGGACTCAGATGTGGGGGAGGAGGGAAACGAACCGGCTGATGATGATTTGGAGACTTTGCAGAGTCCTCAGCCGGGAACCTCTTCTCAGCTGCGTGAGCCCGAGAGTGCGGAGGATGATGACCCACAGCTGGCCCTGTTCAAGGACGCCCGACGCAGGAGGCAGACGAGCAGGGACAAACAAAGGAAGGCTATGGGACTCCTCGGGAGGAGGCACAGGGAGACCACGCCCTGAGCTCTCTATAAAAGAAGTGTTTGGGGAGGGGCTAGTTGCTGAAAGCAACTTTTTCGTTTGAGAAGTCAAGCTCTTGTATTTTTGTAACAGTGTAATTAAAACTTGGCAGAAGCCTTTTGATCTTGGACGCTTTCCAGACTCTTCCTTTGATTAGGGGTGCGAGAAGAGGGCTGGTTCAGAACAGTTTGCTTTCAGCCACCCACCCCTTAATACTACGATGGAGCAGCTTCTTGCCGAGAATGTCCAGCTCAACCAGCAACTCACCTTGCTGGCCACTCAGGTGGCACAACTGCAGGCTCAGGTACATGCTGCCCCCCCACCCAGGAGGAAATGTCAGATAGCTATGCCGGATAAATTCGCTGGTAATCCAGAACTGTTTCCTGCCTTCCTGGGACAATGCCAGCTTTATATCAGCGTGAGAGCAGCTGATTTCCCCACTGACCGAGATAAGGTGGGATTCGTGTTGAGCCTTCTGTCGGGAGATGCAGCTCGTTGGGGCACGCCTCTGTTGGCACAGCCTAGCCCTTTGTTGGATAACTTTGGGGGGTTTTGTGACCATATGCGCCTCATGTACGAGGACCCGATTAAGGCACAGACGGCCACCCGACGCCTGAAAGCTTTGAGGCAGGGTCAGCGCCCTCTACAGGCCTATATCAGCGATTTCCGGCTGCTTAGCCAGGATTCCGCCTGGAATGAGGCTGCGCTCGTGGATGCCTTTCAGGATGGCTTGTCAGAGGAGATGTTGGATGAGCTGGCCCGCGTGGACATTCCCTCAGACCTGAATGGGCTGATCCATCTTTGTCTGCGGATCGATGCCCGGCTGCAGCAGCGTAAGAGTCGCCATGCCACCCCACAGACCCCTGCCGCCCCTGTTGTGCGTGAGCCCCCGGTCCAGAGGGAGGAGCCAATGGAGCTGGGTGCCGCCAGGTCCCGTCTATCGGTGACGGAAATGGACAGACGACGATCGGAGGGGTTGTGTTTTTACTGTGGGGACCCTGGACATTTGGCTGCTTCTTGCCCGAAGAAGCGTCAGCGGGCGTCAGTGACCAAGCCTGCCCCGAGAAAGTCCCCTGCTTTGTTATCGGGAAACGGCCCGAGCCCGATCTAGACGGTGTGAAAGATCGGGCGACCCACAACATCCACACCGAGCGACGCCGTTCCGACGGTGCCTGTGAACCTCCACGGCATTTGATTTTGGAGGCACGTCTGATCCTCCCTGGCAAGTCAGAGGGGATTCCAGTCCATGCCTTAATTGACTCTGGGGCTACCACTAACTTTATGGATTCGGCCTTTGTGGCCAAATGGGCTGTTCCCCAGTGTCCAGTGGATCCGCCCATGCTTGTGGAGACCATCGATGGTCGAGTGCTCCTGTCCGGGCCTATCACGGCCGCCACGCAACCCGTGTGTATGGCCATCAGTACCCATGTGGAGGCCATTCAGTTCTACGTCACTTCGGATCTGCACTTCCCCGTGGTCTTGGGACTGGCGTGGCTCCGGGCGCATGATCCACAGATCTATTGGTCTCAGAACTTGGTCACCTTCCCAAGTTTGCAGTGCGTGGACCACACCCGCCATATCTGTGCCGGCCAGGTGGAGGGTTCCTCAGGGGTTTCCTTGCCTCCCGAACTGTCCGACTTTGCTGACGTGTTCAGCGAGTCAGAGGCGGACCAATTACCCCCGCACAGGCCCTACGACTGCTCCATTGACCTAGTCCCTGATGCGCCTCTCCCAGTGGGGCGTTTGTACTCCATGTCGGAGCCCGAGTTGGCTGCATTGCGGGACTTCCTGACGAAGAACTTGGCTCGTGGTTTCATCCGGCCCTCGTCCTCGCCAGTGTCTGCGCCCGTGCTCTTCGTCAAAAAGAAGTCGGGCGAGTTACGGCTTTGCTGTGACTACCGGAAACTCAACGCTATCACGGTGCGTAACCGCTACCCGCTGCCCCTCATCCCCGAGCTCTTGGACCGACTCCGGGAGGCTAAGATCTTCACGAAACTGGACCTGCGTGGAGCTTACAACCTCGTCAGGGTTCGGCCGGGTGATGAGTGGAAGACGGCGTTTGGTACTCGCTATGGACATTTCGAGTACACGGTGATGCCGTTTGGCCTGACCAACGCCCCCGCTGTGTTTCAGCATTTTATGAATGACGTCTTTCGGGATCTGTTGGACCAGTTTGTTGTGATTTACCTGGACGACATCCTGATTTACTCCCCGTCGCGTGAAGCGCATCATCAGCATCTCCGTCAGGTCCTGCAGCGCCTCCGGAATCATCGGCTGTTTGCCAAGTTGGAGAAGTGCCAGTTCTACCAGGTGACCATTGATTTCTTGGGTCACCGCATTTCTCCTGAGGGCATCGCCATGGAACCGAGTAAAGTTGAGTCGTTGCAGAGTTGGCAACCCCCGCGTCGCGTGAAGGATATTCAGCGACTTCTTGGATTTGCCAACTACTATCGGACATTCATCCCTGGCTTTGCTGCCTTGACAGCCCCCCTCACCCGGCTCCTGCAGAAGAAGACTCGGTTCCAGTGGAACGCCCCCGAACAACAGGCGTTCCAAGCTCTGAAGGACGCCTTCATGAAGGAGCCCATCTTGAAGCATCCTGACCCGCAACGGCCGTTTGTCGTGGAGGCGGACGCCTCCGACATTGCCATTGGGGCCGTGTTACTTCAGGCAGCGACGCCCAACGGTACCCTTTTCCCTTGCGCGTATCACTCACGGAAATTGAATCCCTCGGAGCGCAACTATACCATCTGGGAGAAGGAGCTGCTGGCCATCAAGGCGGCGTTCGAGGCTTGGAGGCATCATTTGGAGGGGGCGCGGCATCAAATCGAGGTCCGGACGGACCACAAGAATCTGGAAAGCCTGCAGACCGCTCGGAATTTGAACCAACGCCAGATCCGGTGGTCCCTCTTCTTTGCGAGGTTTGACTTCCGGGTGCGGTACATACCAAGCGGGCACAACCAGAGAGCGGATGCTCTGTCCAGGAAGCCCGAGTACACCCGAGTGGAAGACAAGCTTCCGCCCAGGACCGTGATCCCCGTCGAGTCTTTTGCTGCGGTGCGGGAGCCGGTGGATATACGGGCTCGGATCCGGGAGGCGCAGCAGCAGGAGGCGTGGGTGGCTCAGCGGAAGGAAGAGGTGGGGCCAGATTCGCCTTGGTCGGTCACGGATGGACTCCTGTATTATCGTGACCGGCTCTATGTTCCAGGAGGGCCACTCAGGGGACTCGTCCTCAGCCAATGTCATGATAACCCGGCTGCGGGGCATTTTGGCCTGTTCAAGACTCTGAACCTGGTCTCCCGTACATTCTGGTGGCCCCGAGTCCGACACGATGTCCAGTCTTATGTCACCTCCTGCGTCCCATGCAGGCAGGCCAAGTCAGCGACAGGGGCCCCGCCTGGTTTACTGCAGCCTTTGCCAACGCCCAAGAGACCCTGGGGGGCTGTGTCCATGGACTTTCTGACGGGTCTACCCCCATCCTCCGGCTTCACGACAGTGTTTGTGGTGGTGGACATGTTGACCAAGATGGCGCACTTCATCCCCTGTCGCGGCTTACCGTCAGCTCGCGCCACTAGTCGCATGTTCATCCAACAGGTGTTCCGGCTGCACGGCCTTCCCGATAGAGTCGTCTCCGATAGGGGGGCCCAGTTTACAGCCCGCTTCTGGCAGGAGTTGATGCGGGCGTTGGACATTAAGGTTTGCCTCTCGTCCGCGCATCATCCTCAGACCGACGGGGGTACCGAGAAGGTCATCGGCATTTTGGAGCAGTATCTGCGCTGCTACGTTAACCTGCAGCAGGACAATTGGGTGGACTATTTGGCCATAGCCGAGTTTGCCTTTAACAACTCGCAGCACACCTCCACGCAGATGACACCGTTCTTGGCCAATGTGGGTTATCACCCTCGGTTTTTCCCCCTTTCTCCCGTGGACTCACCGGAGCCGGCAGCGAACGAATTCATGGCGGAGTTACAGGCGATCCATCGGTTGGTGCGACGGCAGCTGGAGAAGGCCAAGGCCGACTACAAGAGGTTCGCCGATCGGTCGAGAAGGGATACGCCTCCATTATCGGTGGGGGATCGGGTCTGGCTGTCCACCAGGAACCTACCATCCACTCGGCCGGCGAGGAAGCTGGACCACCGTTACCTTGGACCGTTCCCAGTCGAGGCCGTCATCAACCCGGTCGCCTATCGTTTAACTCTGCCACGTTCCCTGCGCGTGCACCCCGTCTTCCATCGGTCCTTGTTGGTCCCCGAACAACCGGCTTGTCCACTTCGCCAAGCGGAACCTCCCCCATCAGGACCTCGTGATGGCGACAGCACCCCCGAGTACGAGGTCGCCAGCATCAGGGATTCCCGCTGGCTGAAAGGTCGCTTCCAGTACCTGATCGAGTGGAAAGGGTACGGGCCGGAGGACTTCACATGGGAAGACGCGACCGCCGTTCATGCCCCTGCGTTGGTGACTGCTTTTCACGAACAGTTCCCATCCCGACCGCATCCGGATCGGCAGACCCGGGGGAAGGGCCCTGCGGTGCGGGATAGTGTTGTGACTCAGGGCCAGCCTGTGGGCCCGACAGCCGGGTCCGATGTATCGGAGGACTCAGATGTGGGGGAGGAGGGAAACGAACCGGCTGATGATGATTTGGAGACTTTGCAGAGTCCTCAGCCGGGAACCTCTTCTCAGCTGTGTGAGCCCGAGAGTGCGGAGGATGATGACCCACAGCTGGCCCTGTTCAAGGACGCCCGACGCAGGAGGCAGACGAGCAGGGACAAACAAAGGAAGGCTATGGGACTCCTCGGGAGGAGGCACAGGGAGACCACGCCCTGAGCTCTCTATAAAAGAAGTGTTTGGGGAGGGGCTAGTTGCTGAAAGCAACTTTTTCGTTTGAGAAGTCAAGCTCTTGTATTTTTGTAACAGTGTAATTAAAACTTGGCAGAAGCCTTTTGATCTTGGACGCTTTCCAGACTCTTCCTTTGATTAGGGGTGCGAGAAGAGGGCTGGTTCAGAACACTGTCCAGTCTCTTTTTAAAAATTTCCTGTGTTGGATCTGGAGGCAAATTGTTCCACTGCTTAATTGTTCTAACAGTCAGCAAATTTCTCCCTAGTTCTAGGTTGCTTCTCTCTTTGGTTAGTTTCCATCCGTTGCTTCTTGTCCTGCCTTCAGGCGCTTTGGAGAACAACTCAATTCTCTTTCTTTGTGGTAACCCCTGAGATATTGGAAGGCTGCTATCATGTCACCCTTAGTCCTTCTTTTCATTCATACTCAATTCATTCAACTGTTCCTCTTCTGTTTTAGCCTCCGGTCCCTTAATCATCTTCCTTGCTTCTCTCTGAACTCTTCCTAGAGTCTCAACAACTTTTTTTATATTGTGGTGGCCCAAAACTGGACGCAGTATTTCAGGTCTGATCCTTGACTTCTCTCAACCTTACAATGATGAAGAGATCAAATCACACTTGCTTATTTCCTTGGAGGGTTACAGGGCAGTGGCAAATTAAGGGTCTCTGGGTGGTAGGGTTGGGAAAGGTTATGACGGTGGCCCCGCAAGCAGTGCATTTTTTTTTTCCTTTTTATTATTTTTCTTTTTTTTCAACTTGTCCTGGGTACAGGTAGCCCTCAACGTATGACCATAATTGAGCCCCAGATTTTTGTTGCTAAGCCAGACATTTGTTAAGTGAGTTTTGCCCCATTATACGACCTCTCTTGCCAGAGTTGTTAATTCAGTTATTGACATTGTTAAGTTAGTAACACGGTTAATGAAGCGAATCTGGCTTCCCCATTCGCCAAGGGAGATCACGTGACCCCGGGACACTGCAACCGTCATAAATAGGAGTCAGTTGCCAAACTGCTGAATTTTGATGACGTAACCAGGGCGATGCTGCAGTGATGACAAGTGTGAAAAACAGTCACTTTTTCCAGTGCCGTTGTAACTTCGAACAATCACTCAAGGACCTGTTCTAAGTTGAGAACTATCTGTATATTTTTAGTGTATCTTCTGCATTTTATTGTGTTAAGATTCAGATTGCATTCTACCAGGTGCTGATTCATAACATTTGCCTGGCCTGAGGGGGTGGGGGGAAATGAGGATTCAACACCAGGGAATGGATTTTATAAAATAAATAGTGTTTTATTTTTACATTGTTTTATAAAACTTTTTTTTTAACATCACCGTTCAACTTTTTTTTTAAAAAAATATTAAATAGCCCTCCTTTTCATTATTAAAATATGGCAAATAAATAACTTCAGGTCCTTCTTTTTTCCTGCAAGAAAGATGTCCCTCAAATTCCACTGAGACAATATTGTGGCCAAAATAATAATAATAATAATAATAATAATAATAATAATAATAAAAGATTAGAGGTAGCAGGTGCAAATTTGACCCACCCATTGACTGTCTTTCCAGGAGAAAAAAGAATCAAGGAAGGCAGAATTTTTCCAGCTCTTGTCACACAACTTGTAAACCTTTTGTGTTTCTTTTGTAATCAAGCTTTCACAAAGCCTAAGACGATTTTTTCCCCTTTTTGCAAATAATAATAATAATAATAAAAAAGCCACAAACAACTGCTTTAAAATTACTTAGCATCCATAGATGCCAAAAATCTGATCTTAAGCTTCTGGTAAAACAAGGGTTTCTCCCACCACTGCTGCAGAACTTCAGGAGAACTTCATTGATCAGCAATGGACACAACATTCCCATCTTTGCATTCAACATTCCCATCTTTGCATTCATCAGCCTTTCAGTGCAATTCAGTAAGTCCCTATGCAGCCCACACCCCCGTGTGATGGTGCCACCCAGTGGCTCCATGCAAGAGGTGGCTGCGAGTCAAAAGAGTACCTGGGCGCTATAAGTACTCCTGAAATGAGAAGACTCAGCAGTAATAAATACATTTCGGATCGGGAAGCATTCCTCAGGACAGGAGAACAGAGAGGACAGCAAGTTATCCCTCTCGTGTTTTGTTGGATAAAATAAATATCCTCCCTGAGAAACACACATACACAAACACACAGACCCCACCCCCCTCCACTCACAGCTCCTGTACCATCATTTGGCTTAACCCTGGATTCGAGAAGAGAACCAAGGAGTCTAAACTTCAGCCGAACAAGAGACATCTTGAGTTTAAAAGATGAGAGGGAAAGAGTTGGATTTCCCCCTTGAATTAGAAACTCTTGGTTCTGACCCTGGAAATCCTTCAGTTAAGTTGCTCCGTACTGTCGACAGCTTAGATGAGAATCTAGCATTCTGGAGAACTTTGCCCTCTTTCCTGCTCACACTTCCAGGCTGTAGAAGTCCATTCGCTTTCGGCAACACTTCTGGATCCATACCCAGTAAAGCAGGACCATGAATGTCCAATAGCCCAAGTAGATGGCCAAGCCAGCCAGCAAGTACAAGATCTCAGTTTGTTTGGCTTCTGTTGTCCAGTCGGCCAAGGCCTCTTGGTAGATAGTGTAGATCAAGCCGCCCAACAGAAGCAGACCCCAGATGGAAACGGGCAACAGAGGCATGTAGTTGCCCACCATTTTCTTCCGGCCTGAGGTGCCCCAGCTGCTCTTGTTCATGGTCAAGATGGCAAAGTACTTGGCTGGAAGCAGGCCTCCCATGTAGAGGACGGCGTAAAGGGACATGAAGAGCATGACCGGGTTACTTCTCAGCCAGCAAGCGTAGAGGGCCTTCACACACGCCACCAGCTGGACGCAGAGCAACACCCACAGCACATCCCACAGGTTCCCCCCATAGAAGAGCCGCAGGACAGTGGCTGTGACGAAGAAAGGGAAGATGCCAGAGACCACGGACTCATAAGTCATCCAGAGGTGATGACGGTGCCACCAGAGGGCGTTGTAGAGCCATTCCCGGAAGTACGACTTGGTCCAACGGGTTTGTTGAGCCAGCCAACGTAGGAATAAGGATGGGGTCTCCGAGTAGCAGCGGGAACGAGCTGTGTATCTGGTGCAAGGGAAGGAGGCAAAGATTAACATGGGAGGAACAAGACACAACTTGATTTGGCTCGATTATGGTCTTTGGTACTTCCTGCTCTGGTCCTTTCCTGATCTTGGCTACACTAGATATGTAGGGAACTAAATATGTTTAGCCTAACGAGGAGAAGGATTGGGGTGACATGACAGCTGTCTTCCAGTATTTTAGGGGCAGACACAGAGAAAGACTTACTCTCCTAAGCACCTAAGGACAGGACAAGAAATAATGGGTGGAAGCTCATTTAAGAGATCTAATCTGGAACTAAGAAGAAATTTCCTGACTGTGAGAACAGTCAGTCAGTGGAACAGCTTGCCTTCCAGAGTTTGGGATGCTCCATGGCTGGAGGTTTTCAAGAAATGATTGGGCATCCCTTTGTCTGGGAAGGTATAGGGCAGTGATGGCGAACCTTTTAGAGACCGAGTGCCCAAACTGCAACCCAAAACCCACTTATGTATCATTGGGTGCTGGGTGGGCGTGGCCCATTGGGTGGGCATGGCTGCGGTGGTAATGGCAGACTGGGTGGGACTAAAAAGTTCAATCACTCAATTCCAACTTTTTCTTTTCCTGCGAGAAGTTGAAATTGATTGATTGAACCTTTTTTTTTCTTGCACACGGCGGCAGAGGCCTAAAGAGAAAAGGTTTTATAAAACCCAGCTGAAGGCTTAGGACTGGGGCGATGGTGCGCGTGCCCACAGAGAGGACTCTGCATGCCATCTTTGGCACCCGTGACATAGGTTCGCCACCACGGGTATAGGGTCTTCTGTCTTTGCCAGGGGTTGGGCTAGAAGACCCCCAGGGTCCCTTCCAGCACTGTTTCTAGATGAAATCTTAGTCCAAAACACACAATGTGGGAACTGAAGGACAACATGGTGAAGATTGGCACAAGAAATCCATCTCATTCCTAAAATTCTTGGTTTGCAAAGTGGGAAGGACAGTGTTCTTCTACCTCAGGGGTCTCCAAACTGGCAACTTTAAGACTTGTGGACTTCAACTCCCAGAATCCCCCAGCCAGTTGAAGTCCACAAGTCTTAAAGTTGCCGAGTTTGGAGTTCCCTGTTTTACCTCATGAGGTTATTGTTGTAAGAAAATGAGAGAAAGGCTATGAAAAGATTTTTTTTCCATCTGAATTTGTATGCAACACACTAAATTAGGTGGAAAGGGGTTGAAAAATCTGTAGTTCAAGTTGTTACAGAATTTCAGCATTTCTCTCTACAAACTGAATAGCTCCCTTTTCATATTAAGTTCATAATAGAGTTTCCTGATTTGGACAAAGCATTTTACATAAAAGCAGAAATTAAGTTCATTAACAGCAATTGATCATATTGTATGTAACTTAGCAATATAGTCTGGGGATACCAAAAAGTATTGTGTGGGTGTTAAGTGCACAGCAGAAGCTTAAGTAATTCAAGCTTGAACCAATTTGATTTCCTAAAAATAACACTTTAAAAGGAATAATGTTTGGGGAAAGATTTATTAAATCAGCTCAGATTTATTAAATCATGCTGGGTGAGGAATTCTGGGAGTTGAAGTCCACCCCACTGGTTGAAAAAAACAGTGCTGTAAGTCAAGGGCTTCAACAAATGAAGTGTTGAAATGGGAAGTCCTACTTGCAAAAACAAATTAGCATCCTAAAGGAGGCAGAGGAGGAGAGGTCCCGGGCCTTATGGAGGGAAGGAACTGGATGAGGCTGTCAGCAGGCCCAGTGGAAGAGAGAGAGGCTTTTGGAGTAGTTGGTGGCTGGTGGCCGCAGCGTGCTCCAGGGATGAAAAGGAGCAAGGCCTCTTTAAGGAAAAGCCGGAAGAGGCAGGATCAGAAAAAGGAAAGGAGGCGAGGTTGTCATGCAAGAATACAAGTTAATTTGAGGGTTAATCCACACGGACCTCCATTTCCATCTCTCCTGTTTGCCATTGTTCGCTCCCTAGAGACTAAAATGGATGATCTGAAACTTGAGCTGGCCACAAACAAGGAGTGTATATGGTGGTGGCCCTTTGAGAGCTGTATGCAACAAAATTTCATTTTGATGTATGCCGACTGGTGTACATTCAAAGTGACAATAAAGCTGTTGTTGTTGTTGTTGTTATTATCTTTTATTCATTACACATGAACCTTTTCAACTGAACACTCAAATTGACTGGCACTGATGGTTGACACGGGCTGCTGCCAGCATCCTAGGTATCAACCAGGTACCTCCTTAAAATGTAAGATGTTCCGAGTAGCGCAGTTTTTTTGTAGCTTTGCTGGAGTTATTGCAGGAAGCTGCAGGTTTTTTATGTGTTTTGCAAAGTTTTTGGACATAGTTCCCAGTTCCCGATGACAATGGGTATCAGTGTTACACGTTTCATCCATAATCACGCAGTTTCAATGGCCAGGTCATCATCATCATTACTACTACTACTACTACTACTACTACTACTACCTCAACCAACTTCTCGCATTCCATTCCATATTGTCCCTATTCCACGAGACACCCAGATTTCCTTACTTGGTGGCATAGCCAATGCTCAACATCCTGTTGGTGAGATGTCTATCATCTCCAAAGGTGCAATGTGTTCCAAGGAACTTCTGATTGTACCAGGACTCCAGAAACTGCTGTAGGAGGTCATTACGATATAGACCTGATGCAACCAATAAAAAGAAGGGATAATATTTTTTTTTTAAAATGCAGTGGATCAGGGAAATACATTAAGAAATATGCAGTGGATCAGGGAAATATATTGATCTTCCCAATATCGCTTTGTGACTTCCTTAGAGAAAGGACTTAGACATTGTTTACAGTGGAAACCTTATATCAAAGCCAGAGGGGAATTCAGATTTTGGCTTTGACCATGTACGTGCCGATGCTAAGCTTCTTGAATAAAGATTCTTTAAGGTAAACAATGCCTTGAAGTTCTTTGAAGAGTTTCACCTGCCGGAACCACGACACCTTACCTAAGGGACCGCTGATGCAGGAGACACAGTTGAAATAGGACTGGCAGGCTCGCTCAATGTTGAAAGCCATCCAGTAGCGCAGGCTGCTCATGAAGCTGATGTAGGAATCGGACAGGTTGAGGATCCTCACATCTCCACCAACAGCCCCATAGCTTTCGTTTGACTCTAGCACCTTCACCAGTTCTAACGTTGCTTCTGGTTCCAACTTGGTGTCAGAGTCACATACCTGGGGGGAAGCCAAGAGATTAGTCTGAACTAAGACACCCCTTCAACTTGTCAAGAAGATCTGCATGGCTGGAACCTAGATCCTGGCTCCAGAAGAATTCTACAGTTGACCTCTTCTTTCCAAGGACCGGCTGAGATTGCACAGTCCTTGCAGGAGAGATGCAGCATCAACTGATAATTTTCCACAGATTTTGCAACTTCCTTTGGTTGCCATATAAAGCATAGTGTACATACATGTACAAGCCAGCCCAAAGGTCACAGTAAGATCAGAGGTACACATAGACTGTATTGGTCCATGAGAAGAATCTTGGGAGTCAGGAGGAAAAACTTCCGCCAAGACCAGGGGTAGGCAACCTTGGCTCTTTTATGACTCGTGGACTTCAACTCCCAGAATTCCTGAGCCAGGCTGAGTCATAAAAGAGCCAAGGTTGCCTACCCCTGGCCTAGGCGGTAGTAGTTCTCTGAAATCTAAATGGTGGTTTCCACAAGAAGTCAAAGCCATGAGTACTAATACTATTTTTATTGTAAAGTTAGATGTAGATTCTTGCAAGTCTAAAAACACTTTCCCTTCCCCTGTCTTTACTTTCCACAGAATTAGTCCATTCTGAGATCTTTTCTCCAACCCCATTTTTGCTTTGGACTCAGATGTCTTTTATCAGACCATTATCTAGGCCAGGGGTCTCCAAACATGGCAGCTTTAAAGACTTGTGGACTTCAACTCCCAGAATTCCTCAAACAGTCATGTTGCCTGGGAAATTCGGGGAGTTAAAGTCCACAAGTCTTTAAAGCTGCCACGTTTAGAGACCCTTGGTCTGAGCAGTGGCTCTTCCTCCTGTCTCCCAAGCTTATTGTCACAGCCATTGCATCACAATTTTCAGCAAACAACCAAGTGCAACCTATCTCATTTATAACTGATTAAAGAGATAAAAAGTTTACTTCCTCAGTTGCCCCATCGGTAGAATTGGGATGAAAGATATCTAATCTTGGAACTGCTGCATACGCAAAAGAGGAAATGCATGATTTGTTTTCCAGAAAATCAAGATTACAGGATGAAAGATAAAGCGGCTGAAGAGATAAAAGGGAAGATACCTTGTGGAAAGTAATTCATGAAGTTTCGTTTAGGGATCAGTCAAGGTGAGCGAGGTTCCACCACTAGAGTTTGTGGGGAGCATTTTAACTTCCAGCTGTAATGGTTGGATGTGGTGGCAAATGGGTGGGCTGCCAGAACTTACATAATTACCACACTAGAATCTGAAACCCTAGATCAGGGGTGGGGAACCTTGGCTCTTTTATGACTTGTGGACTTCAACTGGCTCAGGAATTCTGGGAGTTGAAGTCCACAAGTCATAATAGAGCCAAGGTTCCCCACCCCTGCCCTAGACATTGTAATTAATGAGATGCCAGAAATCCTAGCCCAACAACAGCAGATGAAAGATACGCAAGTTTCAAGACCCCGAAAACACCCGGGTGCTTAATTGCTTGGATGAAGAATAATGGCTAGAGCCATTTCCCTCAACCACGTACCTTCCAGATGTGCCAAACTATAAATCCCAACACGCCCAGTCATGATCAGATGCCAGGGTAAATTTGCCAGGACATCTGGAAGAGACTCATTAAAAGAATGTTGGGATAAGATGTTGATCTGGGTTTCAATTCTCTCCTTAGCTCTGAAGGCCACTGCATGTTTTGGGGCGAGGCACTATCTGTCAATCTTCCGGAAAGAATAAAAATGAAGGGGAATAGACCGTATTACACCCCAAGCTCCTCAAATGGAAGACGAGATAAATAACATAGTATTAGAAAAGAATAATGATAATAATAATAATAATAATAATAATAATAATAATAATAATAATAATAATAAAACAGTTGGTACCTGAACATAGTCCACTGAATTCCCAAGGGCCTTGAAAGCTGTGTACATGACTTCTCGTTTCCCGCCCCATTTTTGCATGATGCAGACACATCGCTTGGTGCGGATCAGTTCTTCCACCACAAGTTGCCCAGGGTCTTCCATATCAATCTCGGTGTAGTCAGAGGGCTCATCCCCAGTCTGGTAACCACTATCCCTTTTCTCCATATCCAACTCAGGTTGATGGTGGTAGTTGTTCTCCCAAATAAAAGTGCCCACATCTTCTCCAGCAAAGACATCTTGGAACATATCCATCATGTATCGGTCCTCGCTGCTGTTCCCATCTACCACCATGATTATCCGGAGTTTCTCTGGGGGATACAGGGTTGCCTTGACGGATTGAAGGCACTCGCGGAGGTAGGCTGGGTCCTCCTGGTAAGCTGAGATGGTGAGGGCCACAGTCTTGGTATAGCTGCACGAGAGCGAATCCCTCCTCATCCTCTTGTGCTCCAGGAAAGCAAAGAAGCTTTGGATGATGAGGTGGAAGGTGAGGAAGGCTCCATAGAGACCAAACGCCATGATGTGGTATTGGTCAGCAACCAGCTGGATGCCCGTAATGTAGGCCCAGGCCAGAACCGATAATATGAGCAAGGCAAAGCCAATGGTGAGGGTCCGACGTCCAGTCGAGACAAAAAATTTGGTGGCTTTGGAAACATCCATCCCTAGAGGAAGAAAAATAAAAAAAACAACAACAGGGAAGTGAGTAATCTCGGTTTTTAATGATACAAATTTAGTACTTATCAGGAGGAACAGGCACAAGGTGCCATGTCACAAGGACATCGAAAATGCAAAATACAATCCTCAACTTAGATTTCAGTGAACCACTTGTAGAGGGATACAGCAACATTTTTTCTGTGTCGGAGTTGAATTTAACTACGGATTGGATCACCCCCATACTAAATCATCAATCATGTCTCACAAACGCGCATGGCCAATTTCATACACCATGATGCTAAAGGGTAATTTAGTTCAAGGGTCTCCAGCCTTTGCTGGCTGAGGAATTCTGGGAGTTGAAGTCCACAAGTCTTAAAGTTGCCAAGGTTAAGGACCCCTGATTTAGTTGGTTTGTATGTGTAAACTCCCATCCATAAACGATGTATGGTTTTAATATGATTGTACATGAGGCCATCCTAGCCTCTTTCAACTATGATTAGAAGAAGCTCTGACTTTGTACGTGTACAAAACCCTTCGTGACTGAACTGGCTATTTAAAAGATTGTAGAATAAGGTCAACTAAAGCTCAACCATCCAACTACTAAGAGTTGCAATTCTTCTTCCTGTTGACCCACAAGGAGAGGGGGCCATTGGGATTTTCCATTAGGAACAAGGCTTGAGATGCTGCCCTCCCAGCCTGGGTGGGTACCTTCTTTCCAGGCTGCGCCCACCTCAAACATCACTAAGCTAATTTCCTGGCACAGTCCCAGAACATCAGAACAAAGTTGTTAAAAATATATTTATAGAGCCAAGAAAGGGGCGTTGCTCCAAATCAGAGCCATTGGCAGGAATGGTTCACTGAATAAATAAATGACAAAGTATGGAGATGGTATGCATTATTACCCCTTGTGCATACACGTGTGTGCTCTTTCTTACTTAACCCTGCTTAAGAGACTATTAAAATCTTTTCCCGAGGTTCACCACTAAGGGCACAATTGCATTTTTATAGGGAAGGGCCAGCCTTACAATTAGGATAAAGCTGTTTCCTCGGGCAGCACCTATGTGAATACCAAAGATGAAAAAGGAAAACCAAACCTGGTTAGTTTATCATGGTTTATCTTTTTTGCAGAGATGATGGATGGATTTTCTGCTTTCTGATGGAAAAAAACACTACTTTGGTTAGTCTTGGGCAGGGGTAGGCAACCTTGGCTCTTTTATGACTTGTGGACTTCAGCTCCCAGAATTCCTGAGCCAGCATGGCTCAGTTTGGAAACCTCTCCCTTTCTCCTCAGCATGGCTGGCTCAGGAATTCTGGGAGTTGAAGTCCACAAGTCATAAAAGAGCCAAGGTTGCCTACCCCTGCACTAGAGTAAACTGGCTCTAACCCTAATCCTAACCCTTGATGAGGGTCTTAAAGGCAAAGTTCCTCTCTTGTTTCACTGTCTGACCCAAGTCTCAACTTCTCCTATTGCCAAGCCACCACGTGCAATTACAACATTATTAAGGGTTAGTGGTAAGTACACATGACCAACTGTGCACCAATGCATGTGTTTGAACAGTCATGTGAACATACTGCGAGGAGCTGAAAGAGGTGACTTTGTGTTGTTATGGAGAATTCCATAGCAACATGCCTTGGGCAGCATTGTTGCTAAGTCAGGCAAAATTGCAAACTCTGAGCCAAGAGGAACACCAATCCACACTGACCTCAGTTCTAAACCTGGGAGGTAGCCTTGTCCCAGCCACAGTCTCCCACCCTCCCACTTGCAAGATAAGAGATCATCTAAGATGCTTTTAGGATTGTTGACCTATTGGCTAGGTGAGCTTGTAGCCCAAGCTAAGGTCTACCATTTTCACCTCTCTAAAAAGCTGCTGTTAATGTCTCCCTCTACTGCAATGTTTTAATAAGAGCCAGTTGGGTATAGTGGCTAAAGGCACAGAGGTAGAACCTGGGAGACTGTGAGTTTTAGTCCCACCTTAGGCACAAAGCCAGCTGAGTGACTTTGGGCCAGTCACTTCCACTCAGCCCTAGAAAGGCGGCGATGGCAAACCACTTCTGAAAAATGTGGGCAAGAAAACCGCAGGCGTTTGTTCAGGTAACTTCCAGGAATCAAAATCAACTTGAGGCCTTATGTCAACACAGAATCTCCCCCCCCCTCCCCAGTAGTCATGTGCAGCTTTTATGACTCCTGGGTGAAATATATTATCTGCAGATCACCAGTGATCAAGCAGATGGAGAGGGATTGCACACTTAGTCTCCTGCCCAAATATAAGCCATCCTCTAAGTCAGGGGTAGGCAACCTTGGCTCTTTTATGACTCATGGACTTCAATTCCCAGAATTCCTGAGCCAGCATAGCTTGGGAATTCAGCTCAGGAATTCTGGGAGTTGAAGTCCATGAATCATAAAAGAGCCAAGGTTGCCTACCCCTGCTCTAAGTGTTTCCCACCCCTGGCAATTTGAAGAAGTGTGCACTTCAACTCCCAGAATTCCCCAGCCAGCACCTTCAAGTGGCCAGGGTTGAGAAACACTAAATTAATAGAATATTGATGTAGCAAGAAGGATAGCAAAGCTGCAGCTCCTGAGATATGGCTGAACTTCAGCTTCTACCTGTCCCTGCCAGCCAGGGCTGAGGAGAAGACAACCTAGGGTGTTTCAGTTTAGAAAGATTAAAAGGTAAAACAATAACATATTCAACTTGTATGCCACCCAACTCTGAAAGACTCTGTGAGGGGCTCACAGCAATCAAACAAAGACTAGGAAATTAATAAAAAAATAAGCAATAAAGATAAAAGATGGGAAATGTGATGAATCAAGGGACCGACTCCCCCCTTGCCAAAGGCCTGGAATGAAGAACTATTAAAATAAAATCAGTTTTTCCATCTGAGGTCTAGGAAAGTGGGCTCTCTGGAATGGTTTTGCAGCCCATTTGAGAAGCGATCTTCAAGCTTCATTCCCAACACTGACTCAAAAATAATATCCAAACCAAAGCCATGGCAGTCTATACAAAATTCACAGATGAGAAGACACAAAGCAATTTTTGGACCAAGTCGGATTCTTTGCTCATTTAGTCTTTGCCAACCCTGATGAGAAGTGGGAGCCTCTGGTTTCGGTATAATGCCAGCTTGTCCAGAGAAAGACACACACTGCCTCTCCCCATATATTTTTTTTGTACCAACCGAGAGTTTTGGTTCATCTCCCCAGGCTGGCGATAGTGGCTGGCAAGAATAACTTTTTGGCTCCGGGTCCGTTTTTTCAAAGCAGCGTTCATAACCTTCACCTGCCTTCTCACTGGTCTGGGTCTGCTAGAAACGTTTGCATGAGTGATCACACCCACCCACCTATTCTTTGCCTGGGGAATGAATGAATCCAGACTCGCAGTTCCAAGAAAGACACACAATCCGTCATTTTGCTCAGCGCACCCATCAAGCAAGAACTTTCCCTGTACTGAAAGGATGAACAGCCTACCTTAAAAGCAACGACGACTTGGAGATGAATCTCGGTTGAATAACCTTCCCCAAGCACCACTTAAGCGTCTTTGTGCAGGGGTTTTAGATGCGGATGCTTCATGTTTCCAACTTTTCCTTAATATTATATTTTATAAAGAGATGCGATTCAGGGTAGGTTTTTTTTTTTTTTTGCTTTCGTTGGCTAATACGTCCGCTTCCAAAACCACCTTCCAGTGGCTGAAACGTGCAGGACCCGAACCAGGTTGGAGCGCTGGGAGAAAGCGCGCTCTGCACACGCTCAGGGGCACAGTCATCCTCTAGCTAGGCAGCCCCTAAAAACAGACCTTTCCCCCCCCCCACCGCTCCCCAGGGCGCCAACTCGGACGGTGGCCAAAGCAAGGGGGCTTGCAGAACCGCGCAGCATCCCCCCGGCCATTGTTGCAAAACGGTGTAAGGCCGGAGGAATTCAACCCCGCTACCGAAGCGGCTCCGGGGAGCGACTGAATCCCCGGTCCTCCCGGGTGCGCCTCCAGCTCGGCCTCCCCGGCCCCTCTCCAAGACCCCGCGGGCCCGTCCGCCCGTCCCCGCGGCCAGTTCTTACCTGCGGCGTCCGGGCGTGCGAAGAGCAGCCCGCGCAGGACCCGAGCTGGCTGGCCGAGAAAGCGAGGCTAGTTGCGCGCCTGGCGGGGGAAGCTTTTGAATCGGGAGGGGCGGCCTCTTCCCTGCGTCAAGGCTGGGCTGGGCTGGGCTGCCTTGGAGGTCCTGCCCCATTCCTGGGCTCCGTGCTTAAGTCCGGCGTCTTGGGTTGGGTAGGTGGGTGGGGGCCCCCTAATCCCTCGGCCAGCCGGCCGCCCCCCCCTACCCACCTCCCTGCCGGGGAACACGCCTCTGACTCATTCGAGTGGGCGGTTTCCCCGCCATCAGCGCCGTTCCCGTCCCATCTCCCAGCCCGGTCCTGCCTGCGAACGTGTGAAAAGGGATGGTCCTCAAAGGAAGGACGCGCCGGGGCTTTGATCGACGGGCTTGGAGTGAAACAGAAAAGAAAAGAAGCCTCCGTCGAGGGGACACCTCGAGGCTGGTCACTTGGTGGACGTGGCTGGCCGGTCGAAGTTTTTTCAGGTTTGGCTGCTCCTGGTGGTCTCCTGTCTCCAAACCCATACAAACCCATACAAACTCCAGGCCTTTTCCTTGAGTTTAGCTGAGAAACACTCTCTCTCTCTCTCTCTCTCTCTCTCTCTCTCTCTCTCTCTCTCTCTCTCTCTCTCTCTCTCTCTCTCTCTCTCTCTCCTCTCTCTCTCTCTCTCTCTCTCTCTCTCTCTCTCTCTCTCTCTCTCTCTGTCTGTGTGTGTGTGTGTGTGTTTCATTTATAAAGAAAAGATCCCAATTATCTTTCCTGAACTTTGCACGTACTCAGGAAACACTGGGATGGATGGATGGATGAAGAGGTTGGCTAGGGTTGGGGTGTGGCAGTTTTAGTCAGTGCTTTTTGGATCGATTTGGCCCTGGTGCACATAACACAAAATTGTGTCCACACAATTGGCCAGGTTTATATGATGGGATAAACCAGGGGTGGGTCTCCAAACGTGGAAGACTTGTGGACTTCCAATCCCAGAGTTCCTTGGCATAGCTGGCTAAAGAATTCTGGGAGCTGAAATCCACTAGTCTTCAAGTTGCCAAGTTTGGAGACACCCACCCCCTGGGATAAACCATGAATTGCGGTTTATGAATGTTAATGGTTCAGCCACAAGCCAGCCAAACACGGGGTAGTTGGGTGCACTGTCTGAAACCACCATCCGGGTCCCTGGCCAAGCATGTCTCACAGGGTTGTGTTGGGACAAAATTTGCACGGTGTGAGCAGCTACCAGGAGGAAAGTGGACTATCAATCTAATAAATATCAATATCAATCTAATAAATATGGAAGGCCTGTCCCACAGGATGGCCTCCCCCCCCACCCCACTTGCAGCGTCTTCCTAGCTGTGCCGAATCAGAACTATTAAACTCAGTTTAATTGTGGCTGAGGGTATCTTGCTGTAGTGAATGAAGTTCGTGCCTGCTTCCCAGCTGAAAGCAAAACCATTATTATTTTTTTGCGCTCTCGCATTTGCTGGAATTCCAGGAAAGGAGGGAAAAAAAAGTCACTCAAGTTAAGGGTGAAGATGGGATGATGCAATCAGGACATGCTTTAGACAAGATTGAGCTGGGGAAAATCCAAGCGTGGGATAAGGCTGCAGGGGAGAGGGGGAAGGGGGAGACAGGGAAGGAAGGAAGTAGATTGAGGGTATCTCCCTGAAGTGGCAGGCCATCAATGAATGGAAGAGAGGAGTGATAATCCAGTCCAAGGGAGGAGATAGTGGGACCCTTAGGAGGAGGAGGCCAATAATAAAACAGCAAAGAGGAATCAAGGAAGCCTAGAACTGGAGCAGCCCTTAGATCAGGGGTAGGCAACCTTGGCTCTTTTATGACTCATGGACTTCAACTCCCAGAATTCCTGAGTCAGCTATGCTGACTCAGGAATTCTGGGAGTTGAAGTCCATGAGTCATAAAAGAGCCAAGGTTGCCTATCCCTGCCTTAGATCATCAAACTTGGGTTTTGCTGCCCAGGAGACCACAGGGCTAGATTCCCACCTCATTGAAGCGGGGGAGGGGTTTCCCTTGGTGAACTGCTCTTAGGATGCTCTTCCCAGCAGTCCACCAGGATTTGGCTTCCTGTACCTTTAAGGTCTTCTGTTCTGGGAAGAAGGGAGAACAGGTGTGACCTTCTTCCTGCACTATAAAGTGGATCTGCCTCTTTAGGAGCAGCTTAGCTCTGTATTCCAGGAGGTGGCTAACCTTGTGGCAACTTGAAGCCAGGGGAATTCTGGGAGTTGAAGTCCACAGGTCTTAAAGTGGCCAAGGTTGGACACCCTTGCTCTATTCCACTTCCCATAAAAACAAGTGGGACTCTTTTAACCGTATTTCAGAAGCATAGACCCCCCCCCCCTCCCCGGAGTTCAGTTAGGCTTCCTGCCAAGGCAGAGCTTGTAGTTTAGGCATCCTTGCTTGGCTTGTTGTATCATTCTTAGCATTAGCTTGATTGACTCTTTGTATATAAAGGTTAAAGGTAAAGGTTCCTCCGCACATGCACGTGTGCTAGTCGTTTCTGACTCTAGGGGCCGGTGCTCATCTCCGTTTCAAAGCCGAAGAGCCAGCGCTTGTCCGAGGACGTCTCCGTGGTCCTGTGGCCGGCATGACTAGACGCCAAAGGCGCACGGAACGCTGTTACCTTCCCACCGGAGTGGTCCCTATTTTTCTACTTGTATTTTTACGTGCTTTCGAACTGCTAGGTTGGCAGAAGCTGGGACAAGTAACAGGCGCTCACTCTGTTACGCGGCACTCGGGATTCGACCCGCCAAACTGCCAACCTTCTGATCGACAAGCTCAGCGTCCTAACCGACTGAGCCACCGCGTCCCTTCTTCGTATATAGATTTCTCTAAAGTTGGGAAGGGAAGAATCCATGAACAGAGACATCCCAAAGATGCTTTTTCACGAGGCAACTGGACTTTCTTGTTTTTCTTTGAAGACGTTTCGTTTCTCCTCCAAGGAGCTTCTTCAGCTCTGAGCTGAAGAAGCTTCTTGGATGAGAAGCAAAGCATCTTCAAAAATCCCCCAAGAAGCTTTGGGATAACTATGACCTGGGTGACTGATCATTTCCACAGATATGAACACAGACATGACTTGGAATGTTTGGGCATCAACTAATTACCTTGGGGTAAGTTTTATATAATTCAACTTAAACCTGTCCTGTGATACTCTAAACATCAAAACTGCGTTACAGTCCCAGTGTTGTGTTCAGCCTAACTGGAAGAAGTGGTTAACACATAACTGCAGACTAAATGTTGACCTGCCCATTCTTGCTAATGAAGGGTATGTGAACAAAGCCAGTTGGACTGATGCTTAAATAGAGCTGCATCATATTGACTGTGATTAGATTGGACACCTGCCCCACTTGATCAAGGTTTATCAGAGTTCAATTCCAAAACAATTTTTTTGCCAAAACAGAACCAAGCTCGGAAATGTTTACGGTTGGCAGACTTGTAGCTGGCCTGCAAATTTTTAAAGGGCCACTAGAGGGAGGCAGAGAGACACAAAAACAGTAACTCTTTGCTGCCCCCTCCCTCTTCTCTGTGATTCTGCATCCAGATCTGGAGGGCCTGAAGTTACCTCTATCCAGTTTGGTTCCTGTTTTACGTGCAAAAAGTGCCATAAATATATCCTGGCATCTTCCAAGTTAAGACTAACAAAAAACCCAAAAACAAACCTCTGTCTGAAAACGTTGGCAAGCTGTGGCCCGTCAGTGACCACAATAATGAGAGAGCAAGGCCAGTGATCTCATTCCAAATACAGACTTTTCTTGTGAAATGTTACCTGCCATTATGGGATCTAAAGACAAAAGAGAGACTGTTTTGTCCCACCAGAAGGTATGTGCCTTCTAGGGGATTAGTTTGTCAGTTCAGACTCAGACCATTAATTGAGTCTGTTTTCAATTGAGCAATGGGGGGGTGGGGGGGAAATGGCTAGGACTTATTTAATTATTTGTTTGTTTGTCATGTTGCTGATGCACCAAACAGCCTGGATTCATGCAGGAATAACATTCTCTGGGACCTTTAGAAAGTTACTTAGAAACATAAAATGTTCATATATGTATTCCCCTACCTGCTAGATAATATAATCTGTATACCCATCCTTTGCAAGAAGGATTTTGTTTTATTTACACACTTATCCAAGTATAAAATGTAAGTGAAAATAAAGATAGTGAGAAAGTGGGGACGGGAGAAAAGTAGAAAAGAGAATAATTGAATAATAGAGTTTGAAGGGGCCTCAGAGGTCTTCTAGTCCAACCCCCTGCTTGAGCAAAAGACCCTATATCATTTCAGACTGTCCAGGCTGTCCAGTCTCTTCTTGAAAGCCTTCAGTGATGGAGCGCCCACAACTTCTGGAGGGAAGCTGTTCCACTGGTTAATTGCAATCACTGTTAGGATGTTTCTCCTTAATTCCAGGTTGCTCGTCTCCTTGGCTACTTTCCATCCAAGGAGAGAAGCAACCTAAAACTTAGGAAAAGTGTGGTGTTAAAAGTGTAACAAAGAAAAAAAAAGGCATAAACTTCCAACTTTTAAGCACAGTAGAATAAAGGAAATAATTCTACAGTCACAACTTTTTCCTTTTGCATACTTAGTCTATACTAGCCTTTTCTGTGTCAATAAACTTATCTCATCAGCAAATCCCAAAGACAGAAGATTCATGGGGTTTTTTTCTGTCTCATGCACAAAACCTAGGAGTGGTTTCCAAGTAGAAATCCAAGGAGGATTTTGGATTGTGTATGAGCCCAACTCCTCCCTTCTGTGTAAAGTTGCTACTCCACCCCCCACTTTTTAAGGCTTCTATGTGAATTAAAAGCTACTGCTTGAAGTTCATCTGAATGGACTCTTAAAGCAGCCACACCTTTTTTCATTCTCAATTGAAAACCTGAAAAAAAAAGAGTCAAGGAATGATTTAATGCAGGGGTCTCCAACCTTGGCAACTTTTAGACTTGTGGATTTCCACTCCCAGAATTCCCCAGCCGGCTGGGTAACTCTGGGAGTTGAAATCCACATATCTTAAAAGTTGTCAAGTTTGGTGACTCCTGCTTTAATGAAGAGCAGAGGGGCGTTGTGTTCATGAGAAAGCTGAAACCCTTTCAAGTTATTTGCCAAGGGTGTCGTTTTGTTCTGCTACAGTAAATCTGTCGGAAAAGAGCATACGTAGATTTAATTTCTTGCATTGTGTAATTTTTTTTTGTTTCCAATTAAACAGGCAATAATGATAGATTAGCACTGATCATTGCGAGAAACGATGCCTTCTCCGTTTTTTCCCACCTATAAACTTTCAGGCAAAAACAGTAGGTATCACTTTGCCACCACCAGAGATGCTAATACGATTTACAAAAATCTTCCCAGTATAATCTCAGCAAGGGGCCATAGATCATTTTCAAATGAATTTTATAGTCAGTGTTTGATGACTCAGTATGAATTTCAAAGGAATTTTATACCACAAATTGTTCCTATTTGAGTCATTGCATTCAATTTATTTATTTATTTATTTATTTATTTATTTATTTATTTACCGTATTTATTTATTTAAAAAAGCTTTTTAAGTGAATTGGAAAGGGTGGGGGTTTTGAGTGTGGGGTTTTCTTACCATGGGCCTGTGTGGGGCTTACAATAGATTGGCCTCAAACCGGATAGGAATCGAAACCAGAGCAGCTAGTTCTGCTTTACTGTAAATGTTTATTGACAGACTCTTGCAAGTCTGAAAGTAACATTCTCCCTCCCAACCCTTCCCTTACTCAGGGTCTCCTCTGAGTGTCTTGCCCAGCCCATTATTCATCTGTGGGCTATGCTGACTCTTATCTGACTATAATTTTGGCACCATCTCCTTGCCCAGCCTCCTAAGGTCTTTGCCATTTCTGAAATGGTATAGGGCAGTGATGGCGAAACTTTTAGAGAACGGGTGCCCAAACCACAATCCAAAAACTACTTATTTATCGCAGAGTGCCAGGGCCTCATCAGCATTGTGGTGCCCTCAGGGGGGGCATGGGGGCGTGGCCCACTGGGTGGGCATGGCTGCGGTTGTCACGGCAGAATGGGTGGGCATGAATGGGGTGGGCATGACCACCTTGATGTTGCTCATGGGGGGGCAGGCAGGATTGGGGGAGATCCAGGGGGTCTTTGGTGGATGGGGTGGTGGGCAGGAGGCCCAGCATAGATGGGAGGGGGGGGGAGGCACGCAATCCTAGCTGGGACTGGGGGGCCATAGCGCTGATGGGGATCCAGCTTTCCCCGCTTGGGGTGGCCTTTGGCTTGCTGGGTGTGGGCATGGTGGTGCAGAATGCGGCCGCGCGAGTTGTGATGGGGGTTTCCCGATACTCCCATGTAACACCTCTACACCGCGAGCTGCATTGGCTTCCGGTTGCCTTCCGGGTGAGATTCAAGGTGCTGGTGATGACCTATAAAGCCCTACATGGCTTGGGTCCGGGATATCTGAGGGAACACCTGCTGCCGGCATCAAGTTCCCTTCGTCCAGTGCGCTCCCACAGGGAGGGTCTTCTCAGGGTGCCACCGGTAAGAGATTGCCGGCGGGTAACACCCAGGGATAGGGCCTTCTCAGTGGGGGCGCCTGCCCTTTGGAACCAGCTGCCAGTGGAGCTGAGGACTGCCCCCGACCTCCGTTCATTCCGCCGGGGCCTGAAGACCTGGCTCTTCGAGCTCTCTGGCCCAGGCTGAGGATCAATCTTATTTTAACTGGGGTTTTTATTTAGACAGGGACATATATAATTTTTTTAAACTTGTTTTTAACTTTTGTATTCTGGTTTTTAATTACCCTGTAAACCGCCCTGAGTCCTTCGGGAAAGGGCGGTATACAAATCTAAATAAAATAAATAAATAAATAAATGCTCTACCACCTCTACTTGAGCTTTCTAGCTGGCCGCTTCACCTCCTTTGTGCTGGGTGGGGCTGCCACTCCAGGCGGCGGTGGCGGCCTAATGGACCTGCGCAAGCTGCTGGCAGCGGCGGCACATGTGCCCACAGAGAGGGCTCTGAGTGCCGCCTCTGGCACACATGCCATAGGTTCACCACCACTGCCATAGGCTCTCCTGCTTGAGCAGGGGGTTGGACTACAAGACCTCCAATGTCCCTTCCAAATCTATTCTGATTGATATTGATTGCCACATACTATTACGGTTTCTGCGTGCTCCCCACCTTAACACGGTAGAAATAGGGCTCTTGCATTTCAATAGAGGTAACTGTTAAGTTACAACCTTTCTTTTAGTGACCCTTCAAAGTTACAAGGCACTGGAAAAAGTGTCTTATGACCATTTATTAGGCTTAGGACCGCAAGGTCATGTGATCAAAATTCCTAAATCCTGTAATCGTCGATTCACTTTTATAAAATTCTTTCAATAAAACCTCCATGTAAGGTTTCCAAACTTAAAAAAAAGAAATACCATTTTTTCCCCCCTGACCAAACTGGTCAGCTTCACCAACTTTCTACAAGTTCAGTTGATTTTAAGATCCAATTATCCACAGGCATTTCATAGCTTTTTCTCACTTTTTGCATACAATAGAGATAGTCCTCAACTTACAACAGTGCATTCAGTGACCATTCAAAGTTACAACAGCATTGAAAAAAGTGACTTATGACCGTTTTTCGTACTTACGACCATTGTAACATCCCTGAGGTCATGTGATCAAAATCTGGACACTTGGCAACTGGCTCATATTGATGACGGTTGCAGTGTCCCAGGCTCATGTCATCCCCTTTTGCGACCTCCTGACAAGCAAAGGCAACGGGGAAGCCTGATTCACTGAACAGCCGGGTTGCCAAGTTAACAACTGCAGTGATTCACTTTATAACTGGGGCAACAAAGGTCGTAAACTGGGGCAAAACTCAACAACTGTCTTGCTTAGCAAGAGAAACGTTGGGCTCAGCTGTCGTTGTAAATTGCAGTCAGAGGAGGTTCTAGATCAAGGGTCTTCAGACTTGGCCCTTTTATGACTTGTGGACTTCAATTCCCAGAATTCCTCAGCCAGGCATGCTGGCTGAGAATTCTGGGAGTTGAAGTCCACAAGTCATAAAAGGGCCACGTTTGAAGTCCCCTGCTCTCTCTACCTCAGACATGTCAAACGCGCGATGTCACGTGACATTGCGCGATGTATCAGAGCTTTTTCCCCATTGCCGGCAATGGGGTGGGCACGGTTTCATTGTGACGCCTCCAGCCCACGGGGCCCCAGTTTGATACCACTGCTCTACCTCATTTTTCTAGCCAATGATAAAACAGGGCTCTTCAAACATGTACCTGATTGAGGAAATCTGGAAGTTGAAGTCCACAAGTCATAAAAGAGCCAAGTTTGAAGAGCCCTGTTCTAGATCCACAAAAATAAGTGGGACGGGGGTATTCCTTGGCCTGGGAATGTGAGTTTCCCCCCTCTAGCTTAGAATGTTGAGCAATCCTAACCATATTCCTTTTCAGAACTTTGACCATACAAAGCCGTCCAAAGATATTTCTTACAGCCTCTTGACAGATGATAGAGATAAAATCTGGAGACCTCAAAACCTGTCTAGTTTTGGTGATTTGGGAGTCAGCTTTACAGACTCTTGTCTTGCCTGTAGCGCATGTGGCAAGCTTTAAGAGGTCAGTTGCAAACTTCAGGAGTCCCATCTGCACAGCATCTTAAACTTTAGCGTGCACGTTAGTTTGAGGCGGCTTTTTGTGATTTAACAAGTTGTATGAGTTCCGATGATTTTATTTGTTTGTTGTGAACGTGTTTTGCCAAGTAGTAAGTGGGTTAAATCGGGAACTACTTTAAAAAGATGGTGTCTCTAACCATTGTCTGCATCTGTAGGAGCTTCCAACTTCCTCCTTTGGTTGAAATGATGAAAGTTGGCTGTACTGTCACAGTGCAGCCCTTGTGCAACATGGGTCGTGACACACTTACAAAGGGGTGGGGCTTGCATCAGAACAACAGAACAACATCTCTCTGCCCCCCCACCCGCCCCTACTGCCATCTCCAAGGTCACCACTTGGGAAGGATTATAACAGTTCTTGGAAATGTGAGCTTAAATATAACTAAAATGTTTGCGAAGTTTGTGTGTGTGTGTGCAGCTATTAAGATAACAGACCAGTGTTTGTTGCTATAACTATGCTGACTATCTCAAGCAGATTTTATTTACTCTAAATTGGATCTTTGCATGGAATTTATTGTACTTTTAATGGATCAATGGCCATAATAAAATAATACTGTTGTTGTCACACCCAACACAAGTTCCAGAGAAAAAAGGAGGGTGGAGTGAATCGGATGGCTTCTTGCGGAAAGGGACCAGTCACAGAATGGGATGGAGAACAGGGAAAGAAGAATGACTGGGCATAATTGAAGACAAAGTTTTGAAATAGCATTTCTTCCTAAAGCTCAACGTGGCAGCTGAATTGGGCCATCTGTTTTTCAACCAACTCTGTGCACATCCAATCAATGGGTTGAGTGTTGTTAAGTCTGGGTGGTTATGGTTAATTTTATAATTATAAAAACAATTACTATTTGTTTTATTTCTACCCAGTCTCAATTATGTTTATAAACAATTCAAGACAGTGAACATATGGTGGCGCAGTGGTTAGAGTGCAGTACTGCTGGCTGCCTGCAGTTCGGCAGTTCAATCCTGACCGGCTCAAGGTTGACTCAGCCTTCCATCCTTCTGACGTCGGTAAAATGAGGACTCAAGATTGTTGATAGGCAATAGGCCGACTCTGTAAACCACTGAGAGAAGGCTGTAAAGCCCTGTGAAGCGGTATATAAGTCTAAGTGCTATTGCTATTGCTAATACACCTTTCCCCTCTTATTTTACAATTATATAATGATCATATTGATATAATAAATAGTTGATTTTTCCCCCAGCAGTTCCGCTTGCTGTATGCTTCTAACCAGTGGCTGAGTTGGAGTATTGGAAAACCCTGACAATGAATTTACACCATAACCCAGTCAAACGGATTGCAGCCACTCTTCCTTTCCCATCTTCAGATAAATCAAACCCACTAGCCAGACACTACTCTTTCAAAGAGTTGTGTATGGCTGTTTCGGTGGGGTCCACTCTTACGTTTGATATCTGTTGATAGACACTGGATTTTTAAATTATTATTATTTTAGAGCTTTTAGGATCCTGGGCAGAGCTTCTTGTCATGCTTCTTCTTTTCACAAACTCTCAGCTTAAAAGGAACAGCCAACTCTGGTGTCTCCAAACAAGCCAGATATTTGGGGGACGGGGGGGGGGGGCAGAACTTGAACCAGACACCGGGGCATCCGTTATGGAGGAGTGATTGCATCTGTGCCTTTCTCCTACCGGACCTTTGCAGATGCCTTCACACAAGCTGGCCTTTTCTGCTTTATATCATTCCTCCCCGGATTTCTGACACGTGGAATGTCTGCCCAGATGTTGCTGGGATTAGTCACTTCAGAAGCGGCTAGAAACTCATAGCCACTTCCTTATCCAGCCCCCATCTCAGGCCAGGCCGGGCCAGGCAAGTTCAAAGGATATTTCCCTGAAATGGGTGTGCTCCCATCTTGTTGATAGCAAAAAAGCCAGGAATCAGCCCTGCTCAGCTTCTGAACTGCCTACGCTTCTCAGGTTATCTCCGAGGATTAAGTGGCCGCCTCAAGGCTTTGGGCCTCTCTCCTTCTGAGGTGCTTTTCTATGAGGAGAATGACCACATGTGGACAGGATGACTCCAGTTCAGGGACTCTTCAGTGGAAAAGAAGCACCTTCGATGGGATGGCCCCTTAGCAACCAATAAAGGAATAAGTAGGCGAGCCTCTGTCATTCAAGAGCTAGCCAAAATTTCCCTGTGACAACCATACATGGCATATCGGACACACACACACATACACAACACAAACATACGTGAATGCACATACACACTATATATATTTGTTAGTAATTTACATAAATATATGAGCTGTCCGGTGTGACTACTGCCTGTTCGATGGCCTTCAAGATAGGCTGAAACAGGAAATAAAGATTTGCCCCATGTTTGGGGCCTAGCAAGGTAATTTAAATAGTTAACAAGTATTTGACACACACACACACATATATATATATATGGGATGCGGTGGCTCAGTGGGTTAGGATGCTGAGCTTGTCGATCAGAAGGTCGGCAGTTTGGTGGGTCGAATCCCGAGTGCCACGTAACAGAGTGAGCGCCTGTTATTCGTCCCAGCTTCTGCCAACCTAGCAGTCGAAAGCACGTAAAAAGGCAAGTAGAAAAATAGGGACCACTCCAGTGCGAAGGTAATAGCGTTCCATGCGCCTTTGGCGTCTAGTCATGCCGGCCACATGACCACGGAGACATCCTCGGACAAGCGCTGGCTCTTCGGCTTTGAAAAGGAGATGAGCACCGGCCCCTAGAGTCGGAAACGACTAGCACGCATGTGCGGGGGATCTTTGGTCATTCGGGTTTTTTCCCACGTAGAATTGAAGGTGTAAAAGCAACGTTTCAATGGAATCCCATCCGTCATCCTCAGACTGGTGGCTTCAGCTTCCTTCTTCTGGGAGAAGCATGTGGTAGTGGCTGTTTGTTCCTCTTTTTTAAACTGCCAGAGGGGGTGTGTTCTGTGGGTGGAGGTGTGCTCTGATTGGGTGGGGGATTAGGTGTGTTCTGATTGGGTGGGAGTGTGTTTTGAATGGGGTGTGTGTTCTGATTGGTTGGGGGTGTGTTTTGAGTGGATGGGCTGGTCTTAGCTGCCAGCTTTAGACCTGAGCTGGTGAGTTTTGCTGCTTTTGTTTGGCTTCGTGTTTGTGGTGGTGCCATGTTTTTATAGTGGGTGTCAATAGTAGGATGTCTTATTTTCTGTTCCCTTTATTTTTTTGAGCAGTATATTAAGAAAAGAATCCGTTCTGTCCTTTCTCTGTTTTCTTTATTTTCTTTATTTATTTGATATTTATTCTGCCTTCATTATTGTTTATAAATGAATCAAGGCTATGGAGATGCCTAGGATCCCTTCCTCCTCCTATTTTGCCCACAACAATCCTGTGAGGTGGGTTGGGCTGAGAGAGGGGGACTGGCCCAGAGTCATCCAGTCGGCTTCTATAACTAAGACAGAACTAGAACTCACAGTCTCCTGGTGATTGGACCTAGGTTCCTCAGTCAGCTTTCATGCCTAAGACGGGACTAGAACTCACCATCTCCTGGTTCCTAGGCTGGCACCTGAACCACTAGGCCAAACTGATTTTGTTGATGTTAATAATCCACATCAACCCCAGACCAGACACGGCTTCATAGAACACCATCCCTACCATTAGGGTAGAGTGAAGTTGTTTCCTTAGGGGTGTGTGTGAATCCTGACTGGCTCAAGGTTGACTCAGCCTTCCATTCTTCTGAGGTGGGTAAAATGAGGACCCAGATGGTTGGGGGCAATGTGCTGACTCTGTAAACCACTCAGAGAGGGCTGTAAAGCACTGTGAAGCGGTATATAAGTCTAAGTGTTGTTGCTATTGCTCAGGCAGCACACGTTGTGAGTTACAGGAGTTGGGGAAAAAAAAGAGCTATATGGTATATGTAGCTTGTTTTATGTCTCTAAATCAGTTTGTGACTGATTTCAGGAGCAAAGGAAGATGAATCTGTTGCCAGCGTTGAGGAAAGAGTCAACCAGTAGCTTAGAAGATATAAAATGGATTGTTTGCCATCTTATTTATTTACTTATTAAATTTATATGCTGCGCATCTCTGATTGTACGAAGAGTCTCTTGTTCTTTGTCTCAGGCAGACAAAGATATCTTAGGAAAGGCATAAGGGAAGCTGTTTCCTTCTCAAAACTCACAGTGGTAAAAGAAAAAAGTGAACTATTACATCCTTTTATCTGGGGACCTCAATCTTTCTCTCAAAGGTGCTTTTTCAAAAGGCAGCTGGACTTCCTTTGTTTTTCCTTGAAGACATTTCACTTCTCATCCAAGAAGCATCTTCAGTTCCGAAGAAGGTTGGGAACTGAACAAAACCGAGGAAGCTTCTTGGATGAGAAGCGAAACGTCTTCAAGGAAAAGCGAAGTCCAGTTGCCTTTTGGAAAAGCCCCTTTGGGACATCCATCACCTGGATAACTAAGAATCTTCACAGAACCTCAATCTTTCTCCAACCTGTGGACCTTCCCAGGAATGTTGGATTCTGGCCTAGGTAGCCAAAAGACTTTGGAAGTTGTAGTTCCTAGAAATCTGAGGAGCCCCAACTTTGAGGGCGGCTGATTTTCATCCTACTTCTAAAGCTTATTATTTCTGGTTTTCATTTCACAAATGCTCTCTAAACCCAATCAGTCATCGGGCAGGTCAACGACGAAAGGAACAAATCAGACCGGCAAGACCATAGAAGCATTCTCCTAGCTCTGAGAGAGGCCTTCTGGAGAGGGGGGAGTTGAACCAGGAGGGGAACCACAGAAGAAAAAAGTCACACAAGCAGTGAATGCCCAGGTATCCTTTGCCAAACTCTGATCTGTAGGAGGCTTGGGGAGGGAAGCACATTTGACTGATGATTGCAATGGTTGGGGCTCCAGATGACTTGGGCTCCAAGCCAGCTTTCTCAATGCTTATCTTCCCCACTGTCACTCCAACTCCTGGAAAAAAAGGTTAAAAAGGAGAAGAAAAAGCAATGTGTTGCCTGGCTGGCTGGCTGGCAGGAATTCCCAAACATTCATGCGACCACAAGAATGCCTGCGTGCACATCTCCTCCACCCAACCAAGTTGGCCCAGTTGGCTACCTGAACGGACGCCGTAGCAGTGTTCTCTTTCACAGGCTGTTAGAAGTGAGCCTTTGTGTCTGGACTCCGAGCCCATCCGAAGGGCTGTCCTGGTGTGTCAGGTTGTTTTATTTTATTATTTTTTATTTTATTTTCTAAGGGTCAAAAGAGCAACAGCAAGGAAGTTGCTCCCCCCACCCCACCCCCAAGAAGTTTCTTCTGGGTAACAGGTAGCTTTCCTACTCTCCTTCCCCCGGGGGCGCCAGGGCTACACATCCCAGCTTTGCAAACACTTCTTATCTCTTGGTGAGAGACGTTGTGCAAACTCTTCTCAATAAGTTCCCTTTCAGCTTTTCTGCTCCATTGCCAGCCCTTCTTGACAAGCTGCCCATCAGCTTTTGATTCTGTTGTGGGAGTTTCCATTACATCAATTTTGTTCCAGGATGCACTCAGCTTCAAGACATTAAGGGCCTCTCCCTTCATTGACATGTGGACTGGAAAACTGTTTTTTTTAAAAAAATTTCTTTTCTGTGTGTTTGGTAGAACTCAGGTGCTCGACGGAGAGGAAACAATTCTTAACCTGGGTTTACAGATACTCCTCGACTTAGGACCGCAAGTCAGCCCCAGGTTTCTGTTAGACACTGGTTTAAGTGAGTTTCGCCTCGTTTTACAACCTTCCTTGCTTCCCCGTTGACTTTGCTCGTCAGAAAGCCGCAAAAGGGGGATCGCGTAACCCAGGAACACGGCAACCGTCATAAATATGAGTCAGTTATGCCAAGCCTCTGCACTTTGGTCACATGACCGTGGGGAATGGTGCAATGGTCGCAAGTGTGAAAAACAATCACAAGTCACTTTTTCCAGTCCCGTTGTGACTTCAAATGGTCACTAAATGAATTGTTTTAAGCCGAGGACTACATGTGTGTGTGTGTGTTTCTGTGTGTGATTCTCACCTGGGTCAACACAATCTATCCTTTGCATGGGGCCCTCTTCCCACCAATGTGGCAGCACCCTCCCCCCTTGAAGGCGTTGTCAATCAATTCATTTATTCATTTTAATTATTTGTAAAGTCAATCAATTCATTTATTCATTTTAATTATTTGTAAAGTCAATCAATTCATTTATTCATTTTAATTATTTGTAAAGTCAATCAATTCATTTATTCATTTTAATTATTTGTAAAGTCAATCAATTCATTTATTCATTTTAATTATTTGTAAAATTTATTGGCGGCTTCTCCTACCCCTGGGCAGAAGGTCACAAAAGGAGATTTCATAACTCCGGGACGCTGGAATTGTTATACATATGAGCCAGTCCAAATTTTGATCGTGTGACCACGGGCACGCTGTGACAGTCATAAGACACTTTTTTTCCACTACTGTTGTAACTTTGAATGGTCACTAAATGAATAGTTGTAAGTCGAGGACTACCTGAACTCTTGAACAGCTGACCCACATTCAAATTCTGAGGCCTGAGCCTGCTAAGAAGTCAACGAAGGGCCCTCACTGTCAATCAAAGCAGGAACATGCCTTCCCACCTTTTCTCGGCAAAAATAGCATATTCTAATCTCCACCTAGTCTTGGTGAAAAGGATGACCGCACACCTGCCATTATACACTGCTAAAATTGTACTTTGTATATTTATTTTGCTGTAGCCTGCTCTTTGCCGGCGTCGCAAACAGAGCCTATTAGTAAATGCACAGTTACGGACAGATTTTCTCTGTCTCTCTCTCTCTCTCTGTCTCTCTGTCTCTCTCTCTCTCTCTCTCTCTCTCTTTCTCACAACTGAAACTAAACATCAGAATAGTTTTGGCTGGAATGGTGCTTCTACCATAAATTTTCCAAGTAGCCTCGGACAAGCCATTGGCTTAAACTTCCCATCGGCAGACTGCAGGTTTTGGGGTCTGGGAATAATTTAGAAACAGGTTTTCGGTTTTGGAGGGAAAATTTGGTAGCTCTCCTGAGAAAAGGAGGGGGGGTTTGTAACTTTTAGAAGTCCTTGGGGTATTTGGGCCAGAAATTCAGAGGGTCCTAAGCCCAAGCCTTCTGCAGATTCTTTGGCCCCCCAACCCATTCATTGGCCTGTTGACATTCCACAGCCAATTGATTGATTGGTTGCTTGGCTTCTGAGTAACTGTGGGTGGCATACAACATAGAAGGTGGAACAATTTAAAATATTGAAACAATTAAAACACTATAAAGCAGACATGTCAAACACAAGGACCAGGGGCCGGATCCGGCCCGTGAAGTGGTTTCATGCGGCCCACAAAGCCATCCTGGAAACAGTGAGGGAACGGCCCCCACTGCCTTGGCCCTGGCCCAGAGACCCTCCTTCTGCCAGAGACCCTCAGATCTGTCCCACTCCTGCCCAGGCCCCCATAGGCACCCTTGATGCGAATGATGTAGAGTTGGCCACGCCCACCCAGTAGGCCATACGCACTCTAGCCACGCCCACCCAGTAGGCCACGCCCACCCTGGCCACACCCACCCAGCCCCCTGAGGGCAACCGCAATGCTGATGCGGCCCTCAGTGAAATTGAGTTTGACACTCCTGCTATAAAGTAAATGAATATGGTATCGAGTAAAGCTTACTGTGGATGTTAATACAACCAGCAAATGGGGTCCTTAACACACTCAGGGCGTTTATAACCTCTTTGTGGCTCTTCTCTGAACATTTTCTAGAGGCTCAACATCTTTTTTTAATATCGTGGTGACCCAAACTGGATGCCGTATTCCAAGTGTGATTCCTTAGCTTGTCCGGTGGGACTTTAGAAGAGAGATTAGATCTCCCACTTCTGTTTCCAAGAAACGTTGCAAAAAGGCAACCCCGTTTAAAGGAAGCAAAAGAAAAGCACTGAGGCAATGATGACGTTACTTAGTTTGGGTCATGAAACATCTGCAAGAAGACAACCAAGCTCAGAGAACACCATTCTTTTTATGGAACCTACTGTGCGAATGTGAATGAGACGAGATTAAAAGAAAAATGTGTGTGTGTGTGTGTGGGGGGGGAATAAAGCAAAACAAATATAGAAACCGCAAACGCTGAGATTGAGCAGGAGATTGGAGAGGAGAAGCAGCACACACCCTTCAGCAATACGTATTCCCCTCCCAGCTTGATAACTATTTTCATCCAGGGATGTTTTAATGCAGCCAAAATGATAACCTTCTCGTTGCTGTTTAGAAAGCCAGATTCCCTCAAGCTCATCTAGGGACGTGTGAGGCCTGCAGGAGAGAGAGAGCTTTGATTTGCCAAAAAACAAAGGTTTTTGCATCACCTCACAACCCTTCGTCGGGGACGGAGGGTTGCACACCCCAGCATCGGCGTGGATGGAGGGGACAGAAAAAAATGCAAATAAATAAGCAAATAAATACATAAATAAGGCTGTTCAGAAGCAGGAATTGAAGGAAGAGCCATCACTGAAGGAAAGTCCCTCCCCCCCATGAAGATCTGCCCGAAGCAATTGGCAGTAGGTTTCCAGATACACACTCTGGCATCCCACCGAGAGAGTTATTTTTAACCTAGCAGGAGATATCTCTGCTCCCCAAGGCTCCTGGGCTAAAGCCAAACAAAGGTGGAAATGTAGATAATTGACTTTGCAATTTTTTTCCCAGCGTAAAGTCTATTGAGATGCTCTTAAATTCCTCCACTTTTGTCTCTGCGGATGTCACCATGTGTTTTTTTTCTTTCATGCTGACATTTAAGGACAGCAGATTTTCTAGCCTTTATTTTGAATCAGATCTATTTAGTTTCATCTCCCACAACAGAGGCACAATGTTTATTTCCTAGCAAGGTGCTGTCAACCCTCAAGGCAGATCAGACAAGCTAATCTTACTTTTTATTATAATATAGTAGCAGAATTTTGGATGTCTGAATGCGCTTCCTCCCTCCTTCCCTTCACTGGAGAGTTAGAGAGTCCTGCCTGAAACGCTTTCTCAAATGACATTTCTGCCCCAGATTTAAATTTCTGTGATTTGACTGTTAGTTTGGTTGTGAGGGTTCTTCCTGTTCTTCTGCCTTTATAGAGACACTCTGTTGCCTTCAACACAATATGCCTGTCCCAACCTTTTCCCTTTACTCAATTACGTGAAACAATCCTGAAGGTGCTTTTCCAAAAGGCAGCTGGACTTTGTTGAACATCCTTGAAGACGTTTCTTCAGTCAGAACTGAAGGCAGGAGAAGAAGCCATGGATGGAAACTAATTAAGGAGAGAACCAACCTGGAATTAAGGAGAAATTTCCTGAGAATGAAAGCAATTAGCCAGTGGAACAGCTTGCCTTCAGAAGTTGTAATTGCTCCGTCACTGGAGGTTTTTTAAGAAGAGATTGGGTAACCATCTGTCTGAAATGATATACGGTTTCCTGCCTGAGCAGGGGGTTGGACTAGATGACCTCCAAGGCCCCTTCCAACTTTGTTATTCTTGAGTGAGAAGCAAAATGTCTTCAAGGAGAAAGAAAGTCCACTTGCCTTTTGCATAAAAGCACCTTTGGGATGACTGAGAATCTCCATAGACATGAAACAATCATTTCTAGATTCTTCTTATCTCAGGTGTTCCCTACTCCAGTGAGAACTTTCCTCTTCTTTGAAAGATTTTTGAGGATAGTCTTCTGGTTAAAGACATCCAGATGAATTTACTTTGGAAATTATTTCTAAAATATTTGAATGAATATCAACTCAGTTTCTAAAGTGTGAAAAAGAAGAGGGGGCTTTTTATCATACATGGTGGACTTCTGGAAAAGCAATAATAATAATAATAATAATAATAAATGGGTATGAAATCATGCAGTGATGCAAAAGATATTAAGGACCAATAAAACGAAATGAGAATTATTATTACGGGTTTTATGGACAAGGAATTGGAAAAGAAATATGGGAAATTAGTATGATAACTCTGGCAAGATTGCAAGTAGCCTTCAACTTATGACAACTGAGGCCAAGATTTATGTTGTTAAGTGAGACATTTGGTAAGTGAATTTTGCTCCACTTTACGATGTTTCTGGCCCAAGTTGTTAAATGAATCGCTAAAATTTTTAAGTTAGTGACAGAGTTAAGTGAATCTGGCTTCCCCATTGACTTTGCTGGACAGAAGGTTGCAAAAGGTGTCACCTGACCCCGGGACACTGTAACCGTCATAAATATGAGTCAGTTGCAAAGTGTCCAGATTTTGATCACGTGACCTCGAGGATGTTACAACGGTCATAAGTGTGATAAACGGTCATAAGCCACTTTTTTCAATGCTGTTGTAACTTTGAACTGTCACTAAATGAACTGTTGTAAGTTGAGGACTACCTGTATGCAAAAAATGAGAAAAAAGCAATGAAATGTCTGTGGATAATTGGATCTTAAAATTAATTGAACTTGTAGAAAGTTGGTGAAGCTGACCAGTTTGGTCAGAGGGAAAAAAATGATATTTCTTTTTTTAAGTTTGGAAACCTTATATGGAGGTTTTACTGAAAGAATTTTATAAAAGTGAATTGATGATTACAGGATTTAGGGATTAAAAATAAGACAAAGAGGTTGGGGAAAAGTTTTAGATGACAATTAGACGGAAGGGCGGAAGGCGCAATTATACACTTTTTAAAATGTATTTCCTGTTCCTTGTATCCCTTTATTTTCTACCTTTGTCCTCGTTTGTTTCGCATTAAAAATGTCTAATTAAAAAAATGTTTTCTAAAGTTACCCTGCTATTAACCTAGAAGTTACTATTTCTAAAGTTGCATTTTTATGTTAGGCAAATTCACCTGTGCAAATCTGTCTCCTCTTTAATCCTTTAAAAAAAAAGAACTCCCCCCACCCCAGTAATGCATTTCTTTCTCCTGCGTAATTGGCTATCCTAACCTTGCCATGCTATTTCCATTCCTCTGAATACTATTTGCTCTGTGTTCAATCACTCAAATCCATCCTCGTAAAGTTGATGATCAGATTAAAAACCTCTCCCTAAACACAGCACTAAATTTTTACTCTCCTGCAGCATTTTTTTCCCCTTTAGCAGCATTTCCCAGCTTCTCCAGATTGCTTGCTTCATGGATGAATAACCTTTAATCTAAATCAACTTTCCTACGGCTTGCAAATCACTGCTCCTCTGTCTAGATGCTTCTTTCATAGATCAGATCAGCCATTCTTTCATTGTTGTGGAGATCCCTTAAGCCGTCAATAGCCAGCATCGGATTTCTCCTTTAATCTTCCTCAATGCTTCATCCCTCTTAATCCCCTTTGAAACTCTTGGGCTCTGGATCCAATCCCAACCCAACATCCTGTTTGAATTTGTAGTGGCTGAGCTGTGTGCACTCTTGCAATAGGTGGGGTGGGAATTTTAACTTCACACACTCGGTTTTTATCTACAGTAGGCATAGAAAAACATCTCTGATTTCAGGCATTCAAGATAAGATCAGGCACACAATTTTTTTTTCCTCCTGGGAAAGAACATAATCAGGTATTTTGCTTTTTTTGTGAGGAGGTAGCTAATTGATTAATTGTCTTATCAGATGCAGTTTTTGAGTAGTGTGCCATATAGGAGCACCCCACTCAAAAATAAACAGAGGCCAGGATAAAGAAGTGGGCAGACCCCTAAGAAAACCAACATTAATTTTAACTTTAATATTTGTTCAAATGAGTTAAATGGAGGGAATGCAATTCTTCAGTTACTTGATAACTTTTCTTTCTGATTACTTGAAAACTAGTTTGGGAGCAGTCTTTGAAAAGGCTCTGGAGACAGACTTCAATGGGGTCCCCCCCCTCCCCGACGGGGGCGTGTCTATTGCTAATCCTGGAATATTGCACAGTCCTGGTTTAAATGCACTCACATTTGCAAATCAGTCACTATGATCATCTGGAGAACCTTGAATTGATGCATCACTTTTTTTTTGCAGATTGTGGGTTGTATTTTGATTGTATATACGTGCTCCAATTGATGTGTTGTGGAAAATCAGTTTTGGTGCTAATTGGGAACTTTCTTTTCTTGTGTTTAAAAAGAATGGGGGGGAAAATGTATGGGCCTCTTAAGATGTCATTCAATCTCAGCTTCCAGCATTCCTTGATGCTGCCTGTGGTGGGATTGGTATTTTCAAGAGATCCGGTAAGCTCTCCAAACCTGTTCTGAGTAGTGGGACAAACACACAGACACACACAAACAAACACAAAGACACAAAGACACACACACACACACACACACACACAGAGAGAGAGAGAGAGAGAGAGAGAGAGAGAGAGAGAGAGAGAGAGTTTTCTTATTGTTATATAGTATATAAGCATTCCAAAGTTGTTCAGATTGTGCTTTTTCAACTATAGGCTTGGACCATATTTTTGAACGAATATTTTCTCAATCATTTAGTTGTCCAAAAATTTCCATTGCTGACTTAGTCTAGATTCGGCAGTTAAGAGTAAGAATATAATTTGTTCTGGAAATCTGAGAGATGCTTATCACTCTGTATGCAAGAACTGAAGTTGAAGATAAAATGTAGATAGCTTTTAGCTTTTATCTCCAGTGCAAATAATGTATATATCTAGCAATTAATAAGATGCTGGAGAGGTAAACAGAAGGGTAGTTTTCTTTTGTGTGTGTGGGTATGTGAAAAACATTGCATCATTCTGTCAGAATATCTTCTGGGAAGTGACAAAAGATAAAATGTGTCTCTGAATTACGGCCATTGCATATTTTTTGAGGGAGAGAATGCTAAGATAGACTATTGGGACTCATCAATGCAAACCCCATATTAAAATCTGGAATGCTTATATACCGTATGCCAATAGGGTGTCATAGGGTGTGTGTGTGTTTGTCCCTTCTCAAAGCAGGTTGCTCGATAGTGACATTTGCTAAATAAATTAAAATAAAACATTTATTCCTCTTCCCCCCCCCCCCTTAGAGGTCTTCTCAGGGAGAGAAGAAAAACTGTGTTTCCATGGGACAAAGACTCTTGTTGGTGTTAATTACCTTCCAAGTTACATACAGCAAATATCTTGAAGCTGGGTAAAGACTGGGATATTAAGATTCAGAAAATGTTCCCTGGAATTTATTTGTGTCAAAAGAAGACCTGGACACGTCCTTCTCCAGGCTCAGAATGGAAACCCTTCTGACAAAGAGCAAAGAGAACAGTTGAGAGAATATTTTTTTTAGCGGTGTCCTAAAACATTCGTGGCTGGCTTCTTGCATGGTGAGATGTACATAGGGTGCTGTTGAATTCAAGGTCATGGTTTCCAAACCACAAGACCTGCGCTCACAGAACATGTGAAGCCAAAACCATGTCTCAACATGATAGATTGGCTTGGCTGTTTTAGAATGTACTGCAGGTCTTCTCAATTTCAACAACTTTAAGACATGTGAACTTCAACTCCCCAGAATTCCCCAGTAAGTAGGTTCGGACTCCAGGATTCAGGCAGTTGAAGTCCACACTTCTTAAAGTTGCTGAGGTGGAGAAACACGGATTAAAGGATTGTATTTTCATTTGCTCATTCCACCTGGAGCCATAGCATCAGCCTCTTTCTGATAGGACTTCTCTACCTGCTTTGAATCCCAAATATACTTGATGATGTATCTTCCCTTCAGTAAAGGAGAATATTTCCCCTCCCGTTGAATTTCCAGATTGCTTATAACTACACAAAACCCTTCCACCATCAGTAGAAACCTCTGAGCATCCATTCCACTTCCTAGGAGAGGGAATCACCTTTTTTTGTAAAAGAAAAGGGTGCCGGAACTCACACATGTCATACAACCCACCTTGCCTACCCTAAAAGGTTCCATCCAAAAAAGGTGCCGGAAATCCGTTCTGAGCATTCTATGACAAAAAAAAGCCCTGAGTGTAACCATGGTTGGTACTCCTTTGTGTAAGCCTGGCAGTAGGTGAGGTTGGGAGAAAGAAAGAAGTGGGTTACAGTGATAAACGTTGAATACTTGGCAATTCAAGCCATGTGAGTCAACATGAGGACTGTTTAATTCTCATGGTTTCGGGAAACTCCACCAATTCCTTAATCCCATGTCCTTTTCAGTGGATTGCTCAACTTTACCTTTTCACTAAGATAACAATAAGAAAAGTTGGATTTTTAATTTTTTTTGAAAAAGTTACCACTCCTAGCAAATCTATTTTGGTTGTTTACAAGCTCAGATGAGATAATGGGACAGGTTTGTTAACCCCACATTGCAAATATAGATTAAATTCAGATATTACATTAAGCCATAATTTAAACATTGGCTGAGAAGAATAAAACCACGGTTGGCAGGATTCACACATCACGCCAAGCCATAAATGTGGGCAAATAAACACTCTATATCCTCCTACTGTAGTCCTTGTGCCAACTATCTGAATTTTGATCACACTTACAATCTTTGCAGCATCCCCGTGATCATGAGATCAAAATTCAGATAGTTGGCAAGTGGTTCATATTTCTGACCATTGCTGTGTCCTAAGGTCATGTGATCCCCTTTTACAACCACAAACGAATTTAGACATTATGGGACTGAGAGGGTGGATCTACCCAGTTCATCCCTTTCTTATATTAGTTTAAAAAAAACCTGATACATATTTTTATGCATGTTTCAAAGGTGAACGAACATCTTGTGAATAATTCTGCGCAATGCATTCATTTCTGATAAACAATTGCCTTTTGTGCATCACTTCTATTACAGCAACATTTTCCTTTTTCTGCAGGTTGCGAACCCTGATCTGTATAGTTATTGTCTGATTGACAAACTCCTTTTTAAGGAAGTTCAGCTTCCGAAGACAAGGTTGAGGTTGACTCTCTAATATTTTGGCTTCAAAATAAGGCATTCGCTAAGTTTGCATTCAAAAAGCCACATTTGCCAATGTTCGTCTTGTCTCCAATACGAATAGAAGAAAGACAAAAATAAATTGTCAAATGAGCAAAGTTGTCTTTCTCAGTTTGAAAATGCAACCAATAGCCTAAAATATTTTTTCACACTGCTGGTTCAGGAAAGGCTATGCATTCTGCGTAATAAGAGAGCTTAAGAAAAGTAATTTTGCACAATGGCTTATAATGAATTCAGGGTGAAGTATTTTTTGAATTCTGTCATCTGCTTTAAGCGTCTCTTTTGTCCAACACCATACTGTACATTGGCTGAAAGCCAGACCAAATACGCAGCTTTGAGCATTGCAATAATCTCTCTTCAAATCTGGAGTATCCAGGTTTACTTTAGTTGTTCATAATTGGAATTGTTATATGCCCGTTCTAGATTAAGCAACTGTGTGACTCCCTCTAAACTGGAGGACTGCATTCTTGTTATATTTTCATAAGGTGGATAAAGGAATGGACATCATGGAACCAAGGATGGTTTTTTTAAAGAGTAGAAACAGACAGGGATGTCCTCAGGGTGTGGTCTGCTGATTTTTATGTGTGAGACATATAAAGAGAAATTAAATTAAATTAAAGGCCAGAGCTGAAAATACAGGTATTCCTCATTTAGCAACTGCTTTGAATCAGAACCGTTGGCAAATACGATGGTAATAAAACATTTGATTTTTGGAGCAATGCGCACACTTACTATTATAAAAATCTTCAATGTAAAACTGATTAAGGTCTGGTCAGTTTCAGACAGCAGTTGCTGCAAACTGGCCCAAGAATTTTAATCCACTAATTAAGGTTATAGCTGAGCTTGTTAACTTCCAGTTAACACATTTTTAGGGAATTGCTGTTCCATGGAGAGAAAGCAGCTCCCAAAGAGATTGCTTGTTTACTCAATCTCTCTCCCCTGGCCAAAAATATTTCATATACTGGAACTTTGCCTGAATCTGAGGTCAGCAACCGACAATCTTCCAGCATCTTTCTTTCTGTCAGTTATGTGTTCACTTAATGACCATTTCACTGGAACCAATTGAAGTCAGTAAGTGAGGACTAGCTTTATATTTGAAGGGATATCCCAGGGTATAGGAGGCCAAGAGGGTAGTCACAACAGGAGGTTCTAAAGTTCTACCATGTCAATTTTTTTGACCGCACCCTCTGAATATCCCTTTAAAAAGTTACAATGATACCTTGGCACTCATCTTTAATTGGTTCCAGAGGATGCAATGAGTACCAATTTTCCCCCCCACAAGGAACAATGTAGTGAGTCACAAGGCAGCCAACACTGACAAGTTCTAACTTGTGCATTGAGTATCAAACAAACGATGAGTTTTCACATCAAATTGCATTGAATACAGGTAGTCCTGAACTTATGACCAAAATTGAGCCCAAAATTTCTGTTGCTAGGTGAGAAATTTGTTAATTGAGTTTTGCCTCATTGGATGATTTTTCTTGCCACGGTTGTTAAATGAATCATTGCAGTTGTTCAATTAGTCACACGATTGTTAAGTGAACCTCGCTCCCCCATTGACTTTTCTTGTCAGAAGGTCGCAAAAGGGGATCACATAACCCTGGGATACTGTAATCATCATCAATGTGAGTCAGTTGCCAAGCGCCCGGATGTAAATCACATCTGGGGATGCTGCAATGGTCATAAGTGTGAAAAATGGTCATATGTCACTTTTTCCAAGGCCCCTGTAACTTCGAACAGTCACTAGGTGAACTGTTGTAAATTGAGAGCTATCTGTACCAAATTTGATGAATTTTAAAGCAGTTGAGAGAGGAACTAAAGAGCCTCTTGTTGCGGATGAAGAAGGAGAGTGCAAAAGTTGGCTTAAAACTTAACATTAAGAAAACCAAGATCATGGCATCCGGCCCTTTCAATTTCTGGCAAATAGATGGGGAAGAAATGGAGATAGTGACAGATTTTATTTTCCTGGGCTCCAAGATCACTGCAGCCAAGAAATTAAAAGACACTTGCTCCTGGGGAGGAAAGCCATGGCAAATCTAGACAGTACACTAAAAAGCAGAGACATCACCCTGCCAACAAAAGTGCGTATAGTCAAGGCCATGGTCTTCCCAGTTGCAATGTATGGCAGTGAAAGTTGGACCATAAGAAAGGCTGAGCGCCAAAGAATTGAGGCCTTTGAACTATGGTGCTGGAGAAGACTCCTGCGAGTCCCTTGGACTGCAAGGTGATCAAACCGGTCAGTCCTAGAGGAGATCAACCCTGAATGCTCTTTAGAAGGCCAGATCCTGAAGTTGAAACTCAAATCCTTTGGCCACCTAATGAGAAGGAAGGACTCACTGGAGAAGAGCCTCATGCTGGGAAAGGTTGAGGGCAAGAGAAGAAGGGGACGACAGAGAATGAGGTGGCTGGATGGAGTCACTGTAGGCGTGAGCTTAAATGGACTCCAGAAGATGGTAGAGGACAGGAAGGCCTGGAGGAACATTGTCCATAGGGTCGCGATGGGTCAGACATGACTTCACAACTAACAACACAACAACAACAACAACAACAAAAGCAGTTCAGTACCAAGGTACCCCTGTAGAGCAAACGGCGTGGGTACAATGTTGACTTAACTGTATTTCCTTTTCTTAGCTCTTGCTTTTAATTTATTTGGCTTACTATTTTTCATTCCCTTTTTGGGAGTTTGAACAACTTTGGTTAACCTGAACCAAAATAGAGGGTCATGTATGTATGTATGTATGTATGTATGTATGTATGCACGGGGATGCCTGGTTTTATATTATTTCTTTATTGCTTTGTTCTAAAAATGCCAAATAATCTTTCTTTGGTGATGCATACTTTGCCATGCCAAGGGAAAAAAAAGGAAAGTGCAAACAGCAAGCACTGTCATATTGGATTAAGAAAAAAAAACATTCTGTAATCCGTAAGAAAACTAAAACTCAAGCTCGCAGTACTAAAAAAAGTGTGAGGCTCTTAAGCACACTTTATCCTGGGGGAAATGAAAAATAATTATTACGACAGACCGCTTATTGTTAATAAAGACTAGTTTTAAATGATGTGATAAACAGGGCAGGTTAAAGAGAGGAGGAAGTGGCAGTTTGCGTTATACCTACACATGGGAAGGTGTAACTTTTCACAGATGATTATTCAAAAAAAAAAATTGGAGTAGGCCTAAATAGATGGATTTTTTTTTACAGCACAACATGCTTTTATTTTTTATTTTTTTTAAAATCCCATTGATATCCCGCCCTTCTCCGAAAACTCAGGGCGGCTTACAATCTAAAGCACAAATCAATGTGCTTAGCAACAGCCTTCATTCTACGTATATGCCTGCTTATTAGGGCTTTCACACACACACCCCAAGCGGCATTATTACAAAGTCAGCTTAATTGCCCCCAACAATCTGGCTCCTCATTTTACCTACCTCGGAAGGATGGAAGGCTGAGTCAACCTTGAGCCTGGTGGGACTCGAACCTGCACTAATTGCAGGCAGCTGGTGTTACTTAAGGAGGCATTAGCCCACTGCTCCACCAAGGCTGTTTTATGACCAAGGGCCATACGGTAGAAGTCTGAAAGAGACACAAAGGAGCCACAGACAAGTTAATTGTAGAAAAGTAAAATTAACAATGTAAAATATGGGGGTGAAAGTGTGGAAACACAACTAAACAATAAATTGTCCCCTTGAATGGGCGTTCCCTGTCCAGTTTTGGTGGTCTGATCAGTTCACAGGCCAGGGAAGCATAAACCAATAGCTCTGGAATTCTTGGTTGCCTACAGTTATATATCCTACCTTACCATCCATACCTAACCCTTAAATATAGAGTCAGTTTGGTGTAGTGGCATAGGTACTGGCCTAGAAACCAGATGGTGACTTCTAGTCCTTCCTTAGGCATGAAGGAAGGCTGAGTGACTTTGGGCCAATCCCCAGGAGATGGTGAGTTCTAGTCCTGCCTTAGCAGTGGTGGAAGCAGCATCCACACAGAGAACTGGTTGTTCACATATTTGAATCCCACCACTGCATCCATCCATCCATCCATCCATCCATCCATCCATCCATCCATCCATCCATCCATCTATCTATCTATCTATCTATCTATCTATCTATCTATCTATCTATCTATCTATCTATCTATCTATCTATCTATTTATCCAGTGGTGGGATTCAGCCAGTTTGCCCCACTTTGGCAGAACTGGTAGTTAATTTTTTTGTTGCCCATGCCCAGAACAGACCTCTGGAAGTGGCATCCACACAGAGAACCGGTTGTTCACCTATTTCACAGGTCTGCAACCCACGGCTCTTTCAGACGTCTCCTGCGGCTCCCAGTCCTCTGCCATGTGCAGTCCAAAAAAAAAAAAGTGGGACTAAAAAAGGTTCAAAGAATCAATTCAAATATGCAGGGTAGGTGCATATCTCGCCTTGGCTCCACTCTTCAGTCAAACCCTGTTCTGCGCATGCGCGCATGTACGTGCATGTGCACACATTTTTTGCGGCTCCCAGTTTTTCCTTTTGTGAGGGAACCGGTTCCGAGTGGCTCTTTCACTGTTTCAGGTTGCTGACCCCTGACCTATTTGAATCCCACCACTGTGCCTTAAGCAAGAAAGAAGTCTGGGTGACTTTGGGTCAATTGCTCCCTCTCAATCCAAGCCACCTCAACAGAGTTATTGTGAGGGAAAAGAGGAGGAAGGAACATTAGATATGTTCACCACCTTGAGTTATTTATAAAAAAAAAATAATAAAGGCAGGATTAAAAAAAAAAAGGCAGGTCTCACTTCTTGAACCAAATTAGCCCCGTTGCTTTGGACCATTGCTTCCCCATCTCAGCAACTTTAAGATGTGTGGACTTCAACTCCCAGAATTCTCCAGCCAGCATGATACCCTATTAGTGGATCCCAATGCTCTATCGATGCTTTCTCCCTCAGCTTCACTTCTCCCAAAAATTGTCCAAGAGGCTCTTTTTGAAAAGGCCAGATGGTGTTTTAAGGCAGAAAAAAGAAATTTCAGATAGGAATGAAGAAACCTCTGGGTTGAGAAGCAAAACAGTTTCAAAGGGAAAAAACCACACACACCAGAAAGTCCAGTTGCCTTTTGGTTAATAGTATCCTTTGGACAACCATGACCTGAATGATTGGGACTCTCCATAAACACAACAAGAAACCCAGAATAGAAACCTACTCGAGGCCCAATTGCATGAATTCAAATCCTGAGCAAACTGTCATGTTTTCCCGCAGCTCTTCATCTGCTAATCAGGCAGATTTCTTTGAAGGAGTGGAGAAAAAGCTGAGGTTTTTTTTTTTGGGTGTTTGTTCTGTTTTCAAGCCGGGATGCTTAATGTCAGCTTGTTTGTAGTTTTCTGTCAGTCCTAAAATGGAGTCCAGGAGAATAAAAGCAGGGAGTTTGTCAGTTTCGGATTACATCCAGCGGCAAGGGACAAAAGAAAAGTTCGTAAAACAAGCCAATGTTTCCAGACAGGGCTTAAAAGAGAGATCTGGTGACACTTTTTAAGGTGCTTAGAAGTTGCGAAGAGGAAGCCGTCATGTCAGGAATGCTAGTGATCAACATCTCCATTGATGCTCAGCCTATGTGTAAATAAACCACCCATCACACAACTGCCCCGAACCCTAGGAACTCATGCCAAGAAAAATCAAAACCCCAGCCACAAGCTTGCACACCTGGCGTTTCTCACTATTCGGAGATTTGGGGCGTGAGACGGACACAATACAGCCTTGAAGGCAAGAACTGGAATGTTTCTTCACACTTTGACTTGAGTGTCAAAGAGTTCCCTGGAGTTCCACAGGGGGTACCCTGGGTGTTGATCACTGATTAGAAAATCTTCTAATGGCATTGTGATGAATGGGCGGCCATTCAGCTCTGATCGGTCAACTCCGAAAGTTAAAACACCTCCTGACTCACCTGCGGCCTAAATGTAGCTTTGAGGGGCTGTGAAATAATGTTAGCAAAGTTTTATTAGAACAAGGATAGATTATCTGGTTTCACACGGGTGGGGGTTGGGGCGTTTTCCTTCCCTTTGAAGCAGCTCCTTCTGGAAATCAGCTTGATAGACTCTTGTTTACCTTCCCATCCCAGAAGGTAATGGGATGTTTGATTGATTGTTCAGGGCACTGTAAAAGTCTCTAACCTGTTTCTTTTGATTTACTTTAAACTGACAACTATTAGTAATATTTAGCGCTGGTTAAAACTGGATTGGAGAGAGTTTTGATGCTTTCTATTCCTTGTATAAAGCCTAGTGCAACTCTTGCCCATGCCTGCTTCAAACTGCTGAATACCTCATCCCTATCCATCAAGGTGTTTCCTTCAGGGTGAAGAACAGAGCAAGGCACACCTGGTGGCCCACTTTCCATCTCTTTTCTGCTGCTATTATATGTCTAAAAGGATTAAAGCCAAAATATTCTCCATTCAAATTAGAAGAGCCTTGGTGGAGCAGTGGGCTAATGCCTCCTTAAGTAACACCAGCTGCCTGCAATTAGTGCAGGTTCGAGTCCCACCAGGCTTAAGGTTGACTCAGCCTTCCATCCTTCCCAGGTAGGTAAAATGAGGACCCAGATTGTTGGGGGCAATTAAGCTGACTTTGTAATAATGCCACTTGCGGCCCCCGAAAGCCCTAATAAGCAGGCATATACATAGAATGAAGGCTACTGCTAAGCACATTGATTTGTGCTTAGATTGTAAGCCGCCCTGAGTCTTCGGAGAAGGGCGGGATATAAGTGGGATTTTTTAAAAAAATAGGCTTTTATTAAAAGAGTTTAGCTCATAAGAAAGAAAAAGACAAGAGCCTTGGTGGAGCAGTGGGCTAATGCCTCCTTAAGTAACACCAGCTGCCTGCAATTAGTGCAGGTTCGAGTCCCACCAGGCTCAAGGTTGACTCAGCCTTCCATCCTTCCGAGGTAGGTAAAATGAGGACCCAGATTGTTGGGGGCAATTAAGCTGACTTTGTAATAATGCCGCTGGGGTGTGTGTGAAAGCCCTAATAAGCAGGCATATACATAGAATGAAGGCTACTGCTAAGCTTGTAAGCCGCCCTGAGTCTTCGGAGAAGGGCGGGATATAAATGGAATTTTTTTAAAAAAAATTACCCAGATTATTATTTCCACCAGCCCTGGAAAATTCTATGTCCTTTTACAATAGAGCCATAGATCATGTAAATTCTTGTTGTTATGAGTCTCAGTTCTCTCTATCACTGCTTTTCCCTGCCCTGTATCCAAGCTTTGCCCGTTAATTGCTCTGAGGTTTGCTAATCTTTCATAAATCAATATCAAGCTATCTTTTCCTTTTAGCTGAGCTCAGTGTCATGGGGGCTTATTCAAATCTGGATGTAAGAACTGACTGGGAATGTAATGACTGCAGATGAAATTGGAAATTACCCATAGCAATTTTCCAATGAAAGCCTAGCTATCACAGAACTGTTACTTCCTGTTTTGGGGTGACAAACTTTCTATTAATGTAGACAGAAATTACTTTTTTTTTTTTTGCAGGCATGCCACATTGCTGATTCATTTTTCGGCTCTCAACCAGCAACAATTCTATGGGGTGGTTGGTTTCCTTCTCTCTCTTGCCATGGAAGAGTCTCCTTCTTTCAGTGCTTGGGGTTTTTATTGCGGATTTTTATACTATTATTTATTGTTCTAGTTTGGGCTCCTATTTAATTCTCTTTTAATTTTTGTACTCTGTATTTTTATATGTGCCCTGTTCACCGGCCTGAGTCCTTCGGGAGAAGGGCGGTATACAAATATAATGAACTTAAACTTAAACTTGTATATTTGCAAACACAAACAGCTTGTTGACATCTGCATGCAATTTAGGTATCTGAGCTTTTCGGTAAGAAGCCGCTAGTTCTGCATTTTCTTGAAGCTTGGAATAACCTTTAGTAAGACATATGCGCCAGTCTGGGTCGCAAGAGCACCATGGCTAAGAATTGCCCAAGTCACAAAACTTCCCCTTTGAGCCTCCGTGGGCATTGCTGAGTTAGATGGAAAGGCCTGACTCAGCCCAGCAGTTCCTATGTTCTGAAGTTCAGTTGCTGGCTGTGCCCTTGGAGATCTAACGACATTCACTTTTTTTTTTTTCCAAAATAACAAATCGATGTTACATTTTTGGTGGTGAAACTTCTGAATGGGCTGAGGTTGTGTGATGTGTGATGGCAGGGTTGCCCAAGGAACAAAACAACAAATTGTTTCCATGAGGGAATGGAAAACAGTTAGTTGGGTGGGCTACAAGCTGTCCACAGGGTGAGGCTGAATGGATTTCAGGCACACAGAAAGTGGATCCAACTTCTTGGTTTTTCTATAAAAAAGCTATTGGTTCACCAACCCAAGCTGGGCACAAAGTTAATGTTTTTTGTTGGTCAGCAATGAATGTACACAAAATTGTTGGATTGTATGGTTTTGGTGACTGTGAGTTATAGGCTGGACTAGTTTGCAAATTATCCATCCATCCATCCATCCATCCATCCATCCATCCATCCATCCATCCATCCCTTTCTCCCTCCCTCCCTCCCTCCCTCCCTCCCTCCCTCTTTTCCTATCTATCTATCTATCTATCTATCTATCTATCTATCTATCTATCTATCTATCTATCTATTCATCCATCATCCATCATCTATCTATAAGCTACTATCCTTCCATCATCTTATCCTTATTTCTGTCTGTCTGTCCACCTTTGAATTCCTATACAGTAGATTAAGGTTTCAAATATAGTCAAGCTTAAGAGTTGCACTGAGAACATGCTTAAGGTAATAGATCAACATTCATATTTTCTAAATGAGAAAATGCAGAAATATAAGATTAGCAATAGTCTGCCGTGAAAATCAGTACTTTTTAAATTCATAAATTAATTTTTATTTATTTATTTTTATTTTTATTCCATTTATATCCCGCCCTTCTCCGAAGACTCAGGGCGGCTTACAAGCTTAGCAGTAGCCTTCATTCCATGTATATGCCTGCTTATTAGGGCTTTCGCCCCCCCCAAGCGGCATTATTACAAAGTCAGCTTAATTGCCCCCAACAATCTGGGTCCTCATTTTACCTACCTCGGAAGGATGGAAGGCTGAGTCAACCTTGAGCCTGGTGGGACTCGAACCTGCACTAATTGCTGGATTTGTGCCTAAGATGGTACTAAAACTCATGGTAAAAGAAGAGAAAAGAAGGGAAGGGAAGGGAAGGGAAGGGAAGGGAAGGGAAGGGAAGAGAGAAGAGGAGAGGAGAAGGGAAGGGAAGGGAAGGGAAGGGAAGAACAGAGTTGGAAGGGACCTTGGAGATCTTCCAGTCCAACCCCATGCTCAAGCAGGAGTCCCTATAGTACCATTCCAGACAAATGGCTGTCCAATCTCCTTTTAAAAACCTCCAGTGATGGAGCACCCACAACTTCTGAAGGCAGGCCCTTCCACTGATTAATTTCCCTGATGAAAGTCTCTCGGTTTCTAACTTGATGCCTTCACCACCAGAACATACTGGCTCTCTATTATCAACTACCTGGAACTGCAAACTACAAACTACCCTTGTAAATCTAATGAGAACCATCCAGCGTTCCCAGTTTTATCTGCTATCTGCTTCTGACACGGCCAAGAGAAAGTAAAGATGAAGGGAAACCGCTCATGAGTAGACATTACAACCGAAGGAAGGAAATTTGGCCAGTCATTGCTAAAGAATCCCAAAGAAGAAACCACTGTGAAGAAGTAGGCCCTTCGATTTACGTTTGCTTTCTTAACTTGGATATTTTTTTTCCTACTTCAACCATTCAATTTGGATTTTTTTTCTTCAACAGCCGACCTGCTTTATATTTTGACTCTTTGCCTATGGTTTTAATGCAACTGTTTCCATTCACACAGGTTTTTTTTCTTTTTCTTATCTTTCAGAAACTCACTGCAGCTTTTTCATACTTATTTTTATTTTATTTTAATCCCGTTTATATCCCGCCCTTCTCCGAAGACTCAGGGCGGCTTACAAGCTTAGCAATAGCCTTCATTCTATGTATATGCCTGCTTATTAGGGCTTTCGCCCCCCCCCCAAGCGGCATTACTACAAAGTCAGCTTATTGCCCCCAACAATCTGGGTCCTCATTTTACCTACCTCGGAAGGATGGAAGGCTGAGTCAACCTTGAGCCTGGTGGGACTCGAACCTGCACTAATTGCAGGCAGCTGGTGTTACTTAGGGAGGCATTAGCCCACTGCTCCACCAAGGCTCATCTTCTCTGCTATCATGAGAAGATTTGGAAGACTGTGCATAAACCGAAGCTCAAAACCAGACATATTTCTCTAGGAAGACAGAAATAGGTTCTCCGGGGAGGCCCGTATCTTTTTTCCAAACCACCCTTGGAGATGCTTTGAGTAGTGATGGATCTTCCACTGCTAACTAGACAAGAACATTTCACAAAAAACAAAATACTGAAGCTAAGTATTGCAGAAAGCAATGTCCAAGGCGGGGAGCTGTGAATACCTAATAAAAATAACATATAACACATTTTTGGCTATTTAGTCATCCTCTTCAATCATTCAGTCATATTTTGGCATAACTAAAAGAAGCAGAAACCAGGAAAAAAGTCCCAAGGCTCCGAGAAAGAAAACAGGAATTGCATGGAGGTGGTGCCAGACTAATTTCGTCTTTATCGTCTTTCATGCCTAGAATGGGACTAGAACTCACAGTCTCCTGGTGATTGGCCCAAAGTCACCCAGCCAGTTTTTTATGCCTAGAATGGGACTAGAACTCACAGTCTCCTGGTGATTGGCCCAAAGTCACCCAGCCAGTTTTTATGCCTAGAATGGGACTAGAACTCACAGTCTTCTGGTGATTGGCCCAAAGTCACCCAGCTGGCTTTCATGCCTAGAGTGGGACTAGAACTCACAGTCTCCTGGTGATTGGCCCAAAGTCACCCAGCTGGCTTTCATGCCTAGAATGGGACTAGAACTCACAGTCTCCTGGTGATTGGCCCAAAGTCACCCAGCCAGTTTTTATGCCTAGAATGGGACTAGAACTCACAGTCTCCTGGTGAGTGGCCCAAAGTCACCCAGCCAGTTTTTATGCCTAGAATGGGACTAGAACTCACAGTCTCCTGGTGATTGGCCCAAAGTCACCCAGCCAGTTTTTATGCCTAGAATGGGAATAGAACTCACAGTCTCCTGGTGACTGGCCCAAAGTCACCCAGCTGGCTTTCATGCCTAGAGTGGGACTAGAACTCACAGTCTCCTGGTGATTGGCCCAAAGTCACCCAGCTGGCTTTCATGCCTAGAATGGGACTAGAACTCACAGTCTCTTGATTTCTAGACTGATGCCTTAATCTCTAGGCCAAACTGGCTGTCTTTGTAGCCAAGTAGAATGACCCTTGAGGGGTCAGGCATGAGCCTGTGGCCCCATAAGGAGTGATCTCCCTACTTCACACACTACAAAATCTTTCACTTGATATGTCTGTGGAGATTCTCAATCCTCCAGGTCGCAGTTGAATCAAAGTTGCTTTTTCAAAAGGCAGCTGGACTGTTTTTGCCGTAAGAAACAACCACAACAAGATGCTTCGCTTCTCATCCAAGAAGCTTCATCAGTTCTGGCAAGATGGTAGGGACGACAGAAGGATTAATTCTGACAGGATGGGGGTGGGTTTCTTTGCTTGATACCTGTATGGTGGTTTCTTAAAACCTAACATGGATTCCTAGAGGCCGCAGGGAGGCTGGGGAGTGAACGTGTCGGCACTTTCAGATCCCTCCTTTGCTATTTTGACCTTTGATGAGAAGAGCAGAGCTGCTGGGAGGATCTCGGTCGGCCTCATATCCTCAACCCCAAAGGTGAGAAAGTATGCAAGAATGAGGAAAAACAGCTACTTTCATTTCCACTTGAGTGAGTATTGGCCAAGGCAGGATGCCCAGTTAGATTTTGTGTTTGTTTCTCAAACCTGGCCTTGAGCTAAGCAAAGGTTTCATTTACGGGCATCTGATGGAATTCTTGCACACACCTAAATTTCATGAATAGCAAGATGCTCTGTAATGCTATGGGCAAAGAGATCCAACCCCCCTCCACTTTCTGGTCAAGAATGTTTATTTGATTTTATTTGTCCCTCAGAAACTGAGTCAGCCGTGGGACTAGGTTTCCAACACTACTTGGGCATTGTGCAATTTTGGAAAGAGGGCAAGGTGGTATAGTCATTCAGCAGACTGCTCCGGGCATAACGGAGAGATCACCGTGAGGTCATGTAGATTTCTCTTCTGCTAATAGGACTGACCCGCTAATGGAAGGGACAATCTTTGGGGATTTTTATTTTAGCCATGTCAAGAGTTCTCTTCTTTTAACAGACCCAGGGAATTGGGCTTGTTGTAGGGCCCACTGTAGCTGGGACTCATCCAGGAAGCTGGAAACTTGGAGGGGATCTAAATCAATGTTTCTCAATCTTGGTTGCTCAAGCTTGGCTGCTTTAAATATGTATTTACATATACATATACATATACATATACATATACATATACATATACATATACATATACATATACATATACATATACATATACATATACATATACACACACACACACACACACACATATATATATAGGATTGCTGACAAAGAATTAAGGGGAGACTGATATAGGTATTTCAAGATTTATTTCAAGATTTCGCCCATATTTGGGGTCGACAAGGTGCTCAAAACACTCAAGACACACACACACTTACACACACACACACTGTTCAGCCCCCAATCTAGTCAAGATTTCTTAAGCAGTGATTGCGGCAGCACAAAATCACATCAGCCAAGTTAAAAAGTTGCAAGTTACTGGATTCCAACAACTTTCTTCCAAAAAAAAAAAAAGACCTGGCATGTGTAGGGCTTAGCCACACCAGACAATCATGGTTTGGGAGGTGCCTTCAAGCTTTGGTGGTTTGTTTCTATTAGAGGATGATTATTATTTTTTAACTGCTTTATCTCTCCAAATCTTAGAAGATCGCATCTGTAAAATGGGCCAGCTACTTGCTTTAGAGGTTTCTGTAAGGCAACTGGCTAGATTGCATTATTTAAACTCTGTGCATGTCTAAATCTGTTTGCAGCTCATGCTGAGAATTAATTGATGTAGTCAATTGATCCTCTTTTTGCTAGTCCCACAACAGATAACCACCTGTCTCCAATGATTGAGTTAACTGCATTGCGAAGAAAGGATTACTGAACCACACAATGGCCAGCCCCCCTCCTCCTCCTCCTCCTCCTCCTCCTCCTCCTCCTCCTCCTCCTCCTCCTCCTCCTCCTCCTCCTCCTCCTCCTCCTCCTCCTCCTCCTCCTCCTCCTCCTTCTTCTTCTTCTTCTTCTTCTTCTTCTTCTTCTTCTCTAGTAGATTGTGCAAAGCCACCATTTAGTGGTGTGGAACAGGACCAGGAAGATATTCCTTTCCCCAAACAGTGGAGGAAAATTTTGTTATTCCTTTTCAAACTCTGAGTCCTCCCCGCAATGTTTGGTATCCATTACAAGACAAAAAATATTTCTGCATTTCTCTTCCTCGTAACAACATTAGTCCTGCTGGGTCGAGGTAAAGTCCATCAAAGTCATAATCAGATCTGGAAGGGACCTTGGAGGTCTTCTAGTCCAGTCCCTTGCTCAAGCAGGATACCCTATACTATTTCAGACAAGTGGCTGTCCAGTCTTTTCTTAAAAGCCTCTGGTGATGCAGCACCCACAATGTCTGAAGGCAAGCTGTTCCACTGGTTAATAGTCCTCAGTGTTAGGAGGTTTCTCCTTAATTCCAGGTTGCTTCTCTCCTTGATTAGTTTCTATCCATTGTTTCTTGTCTGGCCTTCTGGTTGACCCCCTCTTCTTTGTGGCAGCCCCTCAAATACTAGTCTGTCTAAAGAAAAGAAGAAATAGGGGAGACAGGATAGCAGTGTTCCAGTATCTGAGGGGCTGCCACAAGGCAGAGGGGGACAGGATGTTCACCAGAGGGAAGGATGAGAAACAATAGTTGGAAACTGATCAAAGAGAGAAGCAACCTGGAATTAAGGAGAAACTTCCTGACAGTGAGGACAATCAACCAGTGGAACAGCTTGCCTCCAGAAATCATGGACGCTCCATCACTGGAGGTTTTTAAGAAGAGACTAGACAATCACCTGTATGAGATGCTATAGGTTCTCCTGCTTGAGCAGGTGGCTGGACTAGAAGACCTCCAAAATCTCATTCTATTCTATTCTATTCTATTCTATTCTATTCTATTCTATTCTATTCTATTCTATTCTATTCTATTCTATTCTATTCTATTCTATTCTATTCTATTCTATTCTATTCTATTCTATTCTATTCTATTCTTTCCTTATTCTATTCTATTCTTTCCTTATTCTATTCTATTCTATTCTATTCTATTCTATTCTATTCTATTCTATTCTATTCTATTCTATTCTATTCTATTCTATTCTATTCTATTCTATTCTATCCTATCCTATCCTATCCTATCCTATCCTATCCTATCCTATCCTATCCTCTCTAGACTGGCCATACCCAAATCCTGCAACCGTTCTTCATATGTTTTAGTCTCCAGGCCTTTAATCATCTTAGTTGCTCTTCCAAAGTCTCAACATCTTTTTTGTAAGTCCAGCAGACTGTTTCTTGCCATGACCATCTGTGGTCAACCAGAGGTTTCTGAGGGACATGGAAGGTGAGCCTCAAGAGAATACCCTTCTCCTGCTTTGGTTTTCCTGCAACTGGCATTTGATGGCACGCTGCCCTCACCTGGAGAAATCTCTGACTTTCAAGCCTAATAGCTTTTGATAGGACCTTCCAGGGCCCCCATTAAAATTTATTCAAGCTGCTTTGTAAGGCTATCAAAGTTGCAATGCCTTGTTATAATGAATCTATAGATTATATACATTATATCTGCACACTCATAGCCATCAAAAGAAATTCCTCAACAAGCTGAGATTGAGGTGGCATCATAGAAGTTTTTTTTTCACCCTCTTCAGATGAATTCTGTTATGAAAAGTGGAGGGTGGATTCAGCAAATTTTATTTTATTTATTTTAATTCCATTTATATCCCGCCCTTCTCCGAAGACTCAGGGCGGCTTACAAGCTTAGCAGTAGCCTTCATTCTATGTATATGCCTGCTTATTAGGGCTTTCACACACACACACCCCAAGCAGCATTATTAGAAAGTCAGCTTAATTGCCCCCAACAATCTGGGTCCTCATTTTACCTACCTCGGAAGGATGGAAGGCTGAGTCAACCTTGAGCCTGGTGGGACTTGAACCTGCATGTTATTACATCCAGTCAGTCCCTCTTTTTTTTGCTTCTGCATTTCATTGGGTCCTGATGTCCAGAGGTCATATTTATTTTAATTGCATAAATGGGTTTAATTAGTTTAACAGCTTGAGTTCTCTCGACTATGAAAGGTGGAGGCACCTGTAAGTCAAATGCAAGTGGATGCAACCCGGCAGTTTTCATAGTCATCATATGAATTGGTTTTCTATTGATTGATTGAACCTTTTTTTTTTGCACACGGCAGCGGAGGCCTAAAGCGAAAAGGTTTTATAAAACTCAGCTGAAGACCTAGGACTGGGGCGACGGCACGCGTGACCACAGAGAGGGCTCTGTGTGCCACCTGTGGCACACGTGCCATAGGTTTGCCACCATGGTCCCAGGAGTTTCTCATTTCAGTGCAAATCAGGTCTGAAGCTGCTTTGCTTCCTCATTCAGAGAAAGTGACTGTTAGCCCTTTATTGTAAGGTCCTGCTTCAACTAGCCTCCTAAGAACTGGCAGCCTTGGAGGAAAGCAAAGTCATATTTTACCAGTGCAGACATGTGGCGGCAGCACCCGGCCAAAGTTGACTGATCAGCAAAAGCTAAACCAGGGTTTGCTCAGAGCTGCAAATTAAATCATCATCCCCTTCAAAGGCAGTGGCAAAACCCACTAAAAAAAATGACAAGGATATGCCCGTAAAATAATCAGGAATCAAACTTGACTTGAAGACTTCATCTCTATAACTTCGGTTTCTTGTTTTCTTGAGGACTGTCCTTCATGATGTAAGCTTCTGCACAATCCTCACTGCTGTTTTAACCAAGGCTAGACTGGAATTTAACACATCCTTTGTTTGCACTGGGTTCCCATTGTTTTCACTCTTTAATTTTGTGATATATACAATCCTATTCCGTTGATTGATGATGATGGTGGTTGGTGATGGGAGCTGGTACTGTTGTTCTTATCAGGAATGCCACTTGGGATTCCTCTAGGAGAAAGAAGAATCAAATCAAATCAAAGCTTTGTCTTAGACATGGAGCTAAAAGGAGGCAGGCACTGAAGAAAGACTAGCAGATGCCTGCTCCAGCTTTTGGTTGCCATGGAAATTTGCAGCTCGACTGCTGCAAGGCCCACCGGTTGCTTTTTTCCCTGCCAGACCCACATCTTGCTCCTTTTGAAGACCCCCAGTCTAAGCACACGAGGTTCTGGCTGGGTGCCTCTTACCCCCAGACCTTGCGCTCAGCCCAGAGCTATTAGCATCCTAAACGATGGGGGGGAAAAAATTGAAATATATATATATATTAGCTCTGAGCGCCCCCTCATGGTTATAGGCAGCAGTGCACCCAACGTCCTTCAATTTCGAAGCCAATTTCCCACGCCCGCTGGTGTTGCACACCATGGCATAAGAGGATGAAATGGGATTGGTATATCATTACTTTGTCATTACCATTTCACACAATGAGGTTGCTTTCTTTGGAGTGTTTTTAAATCACTCTTTACGGGAAAAAACCTAGGTGCCGCTCTGACCTGGCTGTGGTTCTGAGTGAGGTAGGGTGGGGTAAAATGGTCGAGACAGCAGCCACAAACGGTGCAATCAAAGCATGTTTTTACATGGTCACCACGTTGACTTTTTAAAATCCCTCCTGCAGACATTGCTGTCTCAACTGGACCTGCCTATAAGCTATGTGCAAACAAATAAATAATGCAGGCATATTTAGGGAGAAGTTGAGACTCTAGAAAGAGCGCAGAGAAGAGCAACAAAGATGATCAGGGGACTGGAGGCTAAAACATATAAATAACGGTTGCTGGAATTGGGTATGTCTAGTTTAATGAAGAGAAGGATGAGGGGGGACATGATAGCAGTGTTCCAATATCTCAGGCAGTGGCGTAGCGTGGGTTGTCAGCACCCGGGGCAAGGCAACCGGAAGTGGAAATAGAGGGGCGGGCGGGCAGTGACGTCACGGCACTGCTGAAAAGACGCGCCCCGCAGCGGCGTAGACTTTCCAAGAAGAGTCGCGCGCATGCGGGATGCTTCCGGGTCCCTCTCGAGGGCGGCTGGGCGGGGCTCCGACCTGCAAGAGCCGCTGCATTCAAGCTCGCACGTGAGCCCCGCTAAATAAAGCCACGCATGCGCACGAAGCTAGGCCGGCCGGCCAGCGGGTCCGTCTTCGCTCGGCCAAACCTGCCAGGGCGCCTGCGGGGCGCTTGCGGTTGGCCTGAGCCTGGGCGGAGAGTTGGCCGCTTCTATTTATTTTATTCAGTTTATGTGGCCGCCCATCTCACCTGCCGGACTCATTTCGCTTTGCAAGAAAGAGCAGCTCGAGAGCGGAGCCAAGCCAACTCTGTGCAGCCCTTGGGGCTCCCTGAGCAGCTCAGTGCGAGCGCGCCCCCCCCCAAATGTTGTGCCCGGTGCGGCCGCCCCCCCCTGCACCCCCCACGCTACGCCACTGATCTCAGGGGCTGCCCCAAAGAAGAGGGAGTCAAGCTATTCTCCAAAGCACCTGAAGGCAGGAGAAGAAGCAACAACGGATGGAAACTCATCAAAGAGAGAAGCAACCTAGAACTAAGGAGAAATTTCCTGATGGAACAATTAACCAGTGGAACAACCTGCCTCCAGAAGGGGTAAATGCTTCAACACTGGAAGTCTTTAAGAAGAGATTGGACAGCCACTTGTCTGAAATGGTATAAGGTTTCCTGCCTGAGCAGAGGGTTGGACTAGAAGAACTCCATGGTCCCTCCTGACTCTGTTATTCTGTATTCTATTGTCTGCATCCAACTCTTGTGTTTGCATATGGATCATTGTCCTGACCAAAGTCACACAATGGGTTAATTTAATCCTCTGTTTCATGTGCCGCCCATGCAGATGGCAAAGAACAGGAATCCTATAATTGCATTGGCTGGTCCTCATAGGGAGTCTGTTTCGAATTAACTGAAATTTCCCAACTCTTTTCAAAGACAGCCCCATGGACGATGCTGTGTAATAATCCAACTAGGGGATGACTGAAGTGTGAATAAATATTTAGGCAAGGTTGATGCTGTCACCCAGCCCAGTTTGTGTGTTTGGCTCTGTGTTGATTGAGGCTTTCCCCCCCCACCCCTGCCAGCGTCTGTACTTTTCACTGTTTTATACACATTTCTTTCTATGCATGATTAGCCGTCCAGAGTTATTTGATTTAACGTGGGGCCACTATGTAAATTTGCAGAATGATTTAATAAATAGCCTCCTGACCGGATAAAAAGCATTGTAAAACTAGTGAAGTCTCTTGGGCTTTGTCACAAGGATGGCCCAGAACAGGGGTAGGCAACCTTGGCTGTTTTATGACTCGTGGACTTTAATTCCCAGAATTCCTGAGCCAGCATGGCTGGCTCAGGAATTCTGGGAGTTGAAGTCCACAAGTCATAAAAGAGCCAAGGTTGCCTACCCCTAGCCCAGGAGAACCCCAGACAAGTAGGTACCTGACTGTTTGGAAAAAAATGCAAGTCCTTCCCATAAAGAGTGGACCTCTCTTAATTAAGCAGATAAACCAACAGCATCTAATCTCTCTGTCTTGTCTGGATTGAGCCTCAGTTTGCTGGTCTTCTTCTAACCAGTGCTTAGAACAATTCAAGGGGTGCTTCACATCTTAAAGTTGTTGAGGTTGAGATACGCTGGTCTACTATCTCCAATGTTAAAGGCAGTATATTGAGGGACATCTACAGGACAGTGGTGCTATCCTCATGCCTAGGTAGCATATCTATTCAAGTGGATCAGACGAACCTTTAGATCTTTTACTGAAAACAGATAACTTTTTTTTTGGTTATTCTATACCAATAATCATCACTTACATTAATAACATATTCAAGGGAGTTAGTTACTGTGGGTTGGCTGGGGACCAAGATTGTGCAGCTGGAGATAAATTTAAGGAATGCGGCTTGCTCACTCGTTGAACATTCAATTATTGGTTTTGGTCCCTTCTATTCTGTGGTTCAGAGATTGAATTTCAGTTCCTTGTCCGTCTGGATCCTTCCTGTCTTGTTCTTCCTCCTCTTCCATGCCTAAGATGGAACTAGAACGCAGTGTCTCCTGATAGTTGGCCCCAAATCTCCCAGTTGGCTTTCAATGCCTAAGGTGGGACTAAAACTCACCGTCTTCTAATTTCTAGGCTGGAGCAACTGGTAAATGCTTATCTCACTGGCAGGAAGTCCATTCATCATCGCACCTTAACGTGCCTGCTTTGCATTGTGAGAATATACACACTCATCAATTGCATTAGGAAACCGATGAGAGGGAGTTACAGCAGCTGTCTGGATGTGTCTCCAGTTCTCAAGTGCAAATCAGGGCACCCTATTATGCCCAACCTAAGTGAGACCACTTAGATCAACGTTTGAAGTCCAGCAGATAATAAGTTGAGGATAGCAACATGTTGGGGTTGCAGCCTTGAGCTTGTTGGAAGGGGAAAAGATGAGACAGCTGGAACAACATGGTGAACTGAGCTGGATTCCTGTTAGATTTCCGGAACTCCTTGATGTCCAGTCACAGCTGGTTTGGGGTCAACCACATCCTCTTTGTAGGCTGTTCCTGCCACTCAGGAAATGTGTCACTCTGCCTTGAGGGATGCTTCTGGAGATGCAGACACAGAAGCAAAGGTAGGCATGGAGCTCTACTCTTGTGTTCTTAAAGGAAGCTTTGTGAGTTTCAGCCTATCTTTTATTACACTTGGATTAAGTCCGGCCACCAGCTCCAACATACAGTATTTATTAACTCAGCAGGAGACCCATCTTCCACTGCTTTAAAAGCCAGAAAGCTGATTATTTTGGGGGGAGGGAGGGAGAAGGATGAAAGGTAGACCTAGTGAAACCAACATTGTCTCTCTGTTTGTTACTAAACAACTTTCTCAGCAGCAGCAGCGTGCAAAAATATAGTTGGGAATTGCATAGTACTATAACAGTCATGCAGATTTGGTAATATGAATACAAATTTAGTCCGTTAAGATTCTGGAGGTGATTTCATAGGCTGGGTTTGCATAACAATGAGGTTAGGCCACTTACAAAAATGACACTTTTCAAATTTGGAAATGCTCTGAGAAGCAGAGGTGATAAAGAAATCCATGTGACTTTGACATTTTAACAAAGCTGAGATCTCCTTCTGGGTGGTTTGTGGCCTCCTCACAGGTGCCAATCCACAACCTGAAGCCCCCTGCACAAAAGGGAGGGACAATGTGTGATTCAATTCTGTCGACACAACATACTCTGCCCAAACAAAGAAATCACATTGTGGCTTAATGCGACTGCCCTACTCAACTTTTTTTTTTAATCCTATTTATATCCCGCCCTTCTCTGAAGACTCAGGGCGGCTTACAATCTAAAGCACAAATCAATGTGCTTAGCAATAGCCTTCATTCTATGTATATGCCTGCTTATTAGGGCTTTCGCCCCCCCCCCAAGCGGCATTATTACAAAGTCAGCTTAATTGCCCCCAACAATCTGGGTCCTCATTTTACCTACCTCGGAAGGATGGAAGGCTGAGTCAACCTTGAGCCTGGTGGGACGCGAACCTGCACTAATTGCAGGCAGCTGGTGTTACTTAAGGAGGCATTAGCCCACTGCTCCACCAAGGCTCCCTCACACCTAGCTGATGTTGGAACTACCCATTTTCTAAGTGTCCCATAATCTTTTTAAAAAGAACGTCTTTCCAAAACTGGGCAGCGGTGCCCCTGAAATTTATTACCATTCAGAAGTAGGAGGCAGTCGGACCATAGTACATTTATACCAGCTAAACATCTTCAAAGAAAGACAAAGTCCAGCTGCCTCCTGAAAAAGCAACTTTGGGACAACCATGACCTGGATGACTGAGAATCTCCATATAGACATTTAGCTATGCAGTTTGGGATGAACACCCTTCGAATGGTGCGGGAGTATGAATGGATTTCTAGAAAACATTGGAGACTTCAGGAGCCATTTGCGCTTCAGTTTGAGATGCAGGCAACACAGACTCATCCCCAACAGCCAGCGCCTGTCTTCAACCATGAAGGGACCCAAGGCAGAAAACATCCTGCAGCCAAGAAGGCTCCACACCCATTTGCACCTCTCAGGTGATGCTGAGGACACAGGCAAGCCTCCAAGTGGCCTCAACGACTCTCTAAAAGGAGGCAAATGACCAGCTGTCTGCAAGGAGTATAAATCCTTCCATTCCCCACCATCCAGTCAGAGCTGAAGAAGCTTCTTGGATGAGAAGCAAAACGTCTTCAAAGAAAGTCCAGTTGCCTCTGGAAAAAGCATCTTTGGGTATACCAGCTATAGCTAATCCTTGACTTACGACTAAGGGAGTGACGGTTCAAAATTACCACTGACCTCCCCAGAGCTACTTACGATACTCTTTCAAAGTTCTGAAAGCACCACACTCCCTGTGGTCACCTTGCCCCTTTTTCGGTGACCTGCAGTCATGCGACTGTGATCTTCGGCCCTTTTTGTTGCAAACCAGCATGGACTCCTGGTTTCTTGCATAAAGACACCCAGGGGGTAAAACTGATTCACTTAACAACCACTGCAAGCAAAAAAAAATATGAAAAAAAAAGATTGTAAAATTGGGTGCAGCCAAAGGGCGACCCCCTTAATGGCGCTGCAACTTAAAGCCATCATTCCAGGCTCAATTATGGCTGTAAGTCAAGAACCATCTGTATCCTGAAACTGGGCATGGAAGCCAGACCCCCCTGAAGAACAATGCTAGACACTTAGCGGAACGCAACTGAAGAAGGTATTTCTCCAAAGACAAATATGGTAATACTGATTTTACAAAGACAAACGATCCTGCAAGATAAGAGATTAAGTTCTGAGCCTCTGGGCTTGCTGGCACCAGTGCTTGGAAGCAATGAACCAAGCTGTGTTCAGATCGTGGCTCTTGGCTCTTGGCTCTGTGACCTGGTGATGCAAAGGATGCATATACATCTGGCTGCTGAATCAATCTCTTAACAGAAGCCATTTCTAAACTGGCTTGCTGACACACGTGAACAGCTGAGGATATCACAAGTCACTAATTGGAGGCTCCCGACTGTGAATCAAAAGCACACATCTGCTAATGGAAGAGTTTATCCCTTGTTTCTCTGCATGATTTTCTGTTCTATCAAGTAGCCTTTGTTGGGAGGGGGGGGATTGATGGATAAATTGAGCAGCCTCCCTGTAAACTCTAGCAACCTATTTCCAGAGGTAAACTTTGGCAAGGAAAATGCAAACTTGCTCAATTCCGGGAGCAAATTACAGTAAGCAAAAGTTACCTGGGCATTCAGGTGAGGGAGTCCGCTACCTTTCCCCATTTGTCTTCCCAAAATGCTTTGTTCATCCTATGTGAGAAGAAAGCCAAAGGAATCCAGGTGCCCTTAGCACAGGGTTAGGCAACCTCGGCTCTTTTATCACTCATGGACTTCAACGCCCAGAATTCCTGAGCCAGCCATGCTGAGGGAAAAGGGAGAGGTTTCCAAGCTGAGCCATGCTGGCTCAGGAATTCTGGGAGTTGAAGTCCATGAGTCATAAAAGAGCTGAGGTTGCCTACCCCTGCCTTAGCAGCTGCCTAAGGCTGAAAGGGATTCTTTCCCAAGCCAGACTGTTATGTATGCAGGCACCTGCATAGCAACAGCCACCAGGGGGCGTTGGCCTGAACGGTTTTGGCGGGAAACCCAGTTTCGGCGGGAAACCTAGGGCCAACCCCATTGGCTGTCCGCTTACCTGGCTAGGTATTTAAGGAGGCCAGGTAACTCTCATTCCCCAGTACGCTACCCCCCTTCCAATAAAGAGCTGAACACGTACTCCGGCTGGCGTCTCTTCCTTGCGTCGGACCCACTACACAATACAGACTCTCAAAAGTTTTCTTGAATAAGATTTATTGAGGAGAAAGAGATGGAGTTAGTTGCAAACATTTCAGCCACCAAACTATTTCTCCTTTGGAACCAACCTATATATCCTCCTGTACATCATAGTGGAGATACTCGTTTTCCATTGATCTAGCCAGGAGGCTGATCTTTTTACAGATAATGGGGGAGTTTGCAGCTGGCTGTTTACAGAACTATCTCCATAACCTTTAATCCACCTGGAGCCTTTACTCAGGTGTATTGCACGTAATGTTGTAAAAACGCAAGGAAGTGATTGCAAGGGGGAAATCCTCTTCCCTTCCTTCCCATAGCCAACCTCGAATGTGGTGTTTCTCAGCTATGAATTCTGGGAGTTGAAGTCCACACATCTGAAAGATGCCAAGGTTGAAAAACCATTCCCCTGCTTCTCCTGTGTGTGTGAAAAGGCCTTGAGGGGAACTTGGGATGTGAGGGCAAAGGTTGTATGGGGAGGTGGAAATGGAAGAAAACTCATTTAAGGGCTCTTGCAGGTGTCAATTGTGATCTAACTACCCACTTACCATCCATCCATCCACCATCCATTTCTCCCTTCCTCCTTCCCAGCCACAAGTGAAAGAACAACTTGAAGAGGGGAATTTTTGAGTTGGGTCAGAATCAGAGCAAGATGATTTTCCTCCTTCCCCCAAGAAGAAGCCATTTATTTAAAGGCTGTAGAGCAAAGCAGCTGTATAATATCCAGTTTGAAGCTTGTCAGGGACACACCCAGCTGACTGAGTCATATTGCCATCCACAGGGAATGAGATCCCTGCATGTACAGGCTAACCATCCATGAAGAATAGAATTCTGTTATGGAAACCATTGATCTACGTTTGGAAAAGATGAACTAAGATAAGGAACATGGGATGTGGTTGACTCCATCATCAATGGACAGATAAACTTCTGCAGATGTTGTGGGAGACCTACCACCAATGAAAGAGAGATTTATTTGCATAACATTTACCATGCCATATAGAACCCCTGCCTTTTAGCATTCCTACACAAAGACTAGATTGCACCTGTTGTTACCCTCACTGTGCATCACAGTGTTTTCTGTTCTACGCAAGCAAGGATTCAAGGCTAGGCTTAGAGCACATCTGTTGCAAATCAGGAAATGCTGGTGTCTTTGTTAACTTGGGGAACTGCCAAGCTCAGATCAAAAATTCTCCCAAATGGATGACCAAAGATGGAGCTTCAAGAAGGCCATGAGATCTGAATTTAGTACTGTTGGCAGCAAAGGGAAGGGTGGTTTGTTTGTTTTCTTCAATAAAACTCTAATTATTGACCAGGCCAGTAATAACAGGGTAGAGACTTTGGTTCTTAGTACAGCTGGGACAACACAACTTTGGTGGAGCTGCAAGATCTTCATGATTTCTCAGCACTGAGATGCATTTCATCAGACATGTGCAGTCTTAATCCTCCACTGATAAGCAAACATATAAATGCACATGCATTCCTCTGTGTGCATGAAGAATGGGGTTTCAAAATGAGGCCAATAATGGGCAAGAGAAGATTTCATGCTATGCTGCATATAAAAAAATAGAAAGGAAAAGTTGAGATTCAAGCAAAAGAGTCAAAGGTTTGCACCAGAAGATGTGAATTTGGACACACAGCAGTTATACAGCCATGACATTCTCCCTCTTTTAACCTGCCGCAGACTCATTTCGGCTTAACTAATAATTGTCCTCTAGCAAAATACAGGTAATCCTTGAATTAAAATGTATTCATTTAGTGACTGTTCAATATTTTCTTTTAATGACCCTGTAATCCCTTGTATCGGAGGGAAGTCAGGGTGACTGAATGGAGCTGGGTGTTTACCGTCCGGATGCCCTTCCTGATGCCTACATGGAGTTCCCAGCATATATTTTTTCTTTGCACCAGGAGAGAGAAGTATCTGCTACTACCTAGGATTGAACTCACAGCTTCCTGATTGTGAGATGAGAACGCCACCTCTAGGCCACCACGCCGCTCAACTGTTCAATATTATAACAGCACTGAAAAAAAGTGATCATGGCCAGTCCATCATAGTAGCATCCCCATAGTCACATGATCAAAATTTGGGTGCTTGGCAAATGACAAGTATTTACAATGGTTGCAGCATCGTGGGTGTGTGTGTGTCACGTGATCACCATTTGCAACTTTCCCAGCAAACGTCTGAAAGTCAAAAAGGGAACAGTCATCGCAAAAGTTGCAAAGTTGGGCACGAGTCACTTACGGTAATCATTTTGCTTAGCAATGGAAATTCTGGTCCCAGTTGTTGGTTGTAAGTCAAGGCTTACCTGTTACACGTGTATTGTAACCATGCTCACGATCCATCTTGGAACAAGAGATAGGAGCCCCAGTTTGGTGTTCCATGATGCAAGCTAGCTGTTGGTCCCTTTCAAACAAGCTTAGCAAATCCCGTTCATCTAAGGTGAGTTACCTGCAACTCCAGTTAACCCTACATGGGAATGGCCATCCTCTTAAAAAGAATTGCACCATGTGTTCTTTGTATTGTTTGGAATGTATGGGTTGACAAATTCAGTAGGGATCATGACATGTTTGCAGATTTCAGTAGAGGAGAATAACTGGGAGCTCAAGGCTGAACTGAGGTTTTCTTGTGCTTAATTGTTGGCTTGCAGAAATTGCATTGCCCAACATTAGTCACACTGATGATGGTGTTACCTAGTTGGGTAATGTAATGTCTCCAAGCCACCAGACAAAGTCAGAGAACACCGAGAATTCAATTTGCATGACCAAAGCTTTACAGCTGCTGCATTGCACAACATTTGGGGGTTTATTTTATTTTTTTGCTCCCCACATCCTCCAGGTCCAAAAACATTTCCGTGTGTTGGGTTAGAACAATATTGTTTGAGGATGAGTCATCTGCCATCACCTTTCCCTCCCGCTCTTTCCTTGGTGAACATTCAGCTGGGAATGTTAACATAACGGCTAGCGGTTCTCTGTTTATCCTACCGCTTTCAAATGCCTGGAAATGTTTTAGGTTCAGCAATTTGATTTGTCTAGTGAGTTGTTTGTTTTTTTTACCTCCTTTCCTTGAGTTTATTTTCTTAATGATTTATTTTCTTCAGTGAAAACAATTTGAGCCACAACGGTCATAATCCACTAAACGCAAACGCTTCTTCATTCTTGGAGAACTTGAAGTTGTCACATTTGTGGCTTGCGGTCAAAAGTATTCCCAGCTTGTGGACTCCCTTAATTGCTTTGTTTGCGAATAGCAACTTCAAGTTTGGCAAACAGCCTCTGGTCTAACCACTAGGCTCCACAGTCTTCTTTAGGACTGTAAGTGGGAACTTGGGAACAATTGCTTTTCCAGGAGACTGAAATCCTCCCATTTTAACATTTTCTTTCTTTCCTTTAAAATTTAGATGGGGAATGGACATGGCCAGGATCTGTACCATGAGAAATAATAAGCAATTGTTTGAAAAGTGCTTTTTTTCCTGATTGTAGAAGGAACTGCAACAATGGTCTTGCTTTTAAACTTCCCCCAACTTGACTTGGGTCTGTCGTGAAAAGAATTTCCATTTTTTTTTTTGAGATTATAGATCTGCATCCCTGGACGGTAAAACTGAATGTTGTCATGTACAGAGAACCAACTGAACATGCCAAGTGTATCTAAAATGGGATTGTTTGTGAGCCCAAATATCTCTGGAAACCACACGGCCATTATCTTTACATTTTATATAAATTATATAACAAAATTATATTTTGATTTTTTTTATTGAAAAGTGTTACAGTACATTTTATTTTTAACAATCCCTTCCCCCCCTCCCTCCACCCATCCCTTCCTAACCCTCCCTAACCCTCCCCCCCTTCCCCCCTCCCCCCTCCCCGACTTCCCAGAGCTAAATACAAGGTATAAAAACAAAAAACAATCATAAATGACCATATGCTAACAACAATAAACTATTAAGTCTATCGCACTCTAGCTCATATGTAATGACTACAAGCAATATTTTGATTTTTACATGGCCCAGGTGATTAACAAAGATAAAGACTTTCCCTGTCCAGTCATGTCCGATTCTAGGACACCATGCTCATCTCCGTTTCTTGGCCAAGGGAGCCAGTGTTGTCCGAAGACAATTTCTCTGGTCATGTGGCCAGTGTGGCTATGTGCCAAAAGCCCATGGAGCGCTGTTCCCTTCCCATCAAAGTGGTACCTATTGATCTACTTGCATCTGCATGCTTTCAAACTGCTAGGAAGACCTAAATCTTGGTGGTCTCAAAGATGCTTTTTCGACAGGCAACTGGACTGTTTTTTCCCACTGAGGAAGAAGAACCAGACGCTTTTTGCTTCTCACCCAAAAAGCTTGGACTGAAGTCAGAACTGAAGAAGCTTAATCATAATCATAATCACAATAGTAAAGTTGGAAGGGACCTTGGAGGTCATCTAGTCCAACCCCCTGCTCAGGCAGGAAACCCTATACCATTTCAGACCAATGGCTGTCCAGTCTCTTCTTAAAAACTTCCAGTGTTGGAGCATTCACAGCTTCTGGAGGCAGGTTGTTCCACTGGTTAATTGTTCTAACTGTCAGGAAGTTTCTCCTCAGTTCCAGGTTGCTTCTCTCCTTGATTAGTTTCCATCCGTTGCTTCTTGTCCTGCTTTCAGGTGCTTTGGAGAATAGCTTGACTTCTTCGATGAGAAGCAAAACATCTTGTTCTTCTTCCTCAGGGAAAAAAACAGTCCAGTTGCCTTTTGAAAAAGCAGCTATGACCGGGATGACTGAAAATCTCCACAGACTACGTAAATGCTGGGAGGTGGCCACAGGAAAATTACTTCCTGGTGGTAACCTGTTCTCTCTTGAACACACTTTCTTCTCTGGAATAATTTAATCTGTTTGGATATCATTGCCTCTGTCTGGCAAATGAGACTTTCTGAGTCCAGCATGATGTGTGGGCAATGAACGCTGATACAGCATACTCCTTGTTGGGCCAAGGGTTAAAGAATTAAACCTGCCCACAGCCTCTCTGCCAACTCTTGGCAGGCAATCCCAAAATGAGCAACTGTCTGTGGACAGTGGCTGTTCCTTCTAGCCACACATCCGGAGTCTTCATGTCCTAAGAAATGCACACAACCAACCTGTGTATCTCCCTACTTCACAATAGGTTTTCAAGCCATCGGAGAGCACAACGGATTCCTTGGAATTAGAGGTTCAGAGAGTGAAGAAGCCAGGAAAGGATCAGACAGTTGAGAAGACCCCCAGCTGCTGCGAGGTAAGACTCTCTTCTCACAGCATTGCCACTCAGCAAGAATTCATATCGGTGATTCTGTTTATCTTGCTTTTCTCAGATCTGGAGAAAGGAAGCAGCTTTGTTTTAACTTCCATATTAACTCTGCAGGTTAGGCTTGGTTAAGAACACTAGAGGCAAAGAGGATTCACTGAATTTTCTAGCCCGGTGGGGATTTGAGCCTCAGTTTTCTGGTCTGAACTTCCAGATACAGTATGTTTTTATTTCTGCAACAAGCGAGCAGGCTGTTCATGGATGCCAATGTCCATATGTTAATTCCGTGAGCAAAGGTGGAAGAAACCAAAAGAGTGCAGAGTTTTGAAAATTAAACCTTCTGCGGAAGGAAAATAGGAGGTTAGGAAAGGCACAAGGCTTTAATCCAGTGTTACATATAATAATTAAGATGGGGAAAAAAAATCAGCCAGGAATAGAACGCGACCGCAATAAATGCTGCACAGGTCCCTTGTTCTGTGGTAGTTATTGCACTGGAATAGTGTCCCTCAACCTTGGCAATTTTAAGAATGCTGGGAGTTGAAGTCCATATGTCTTAAGGTGGCTAAGGCTAACTTTTTATTTTAGCTGTCTTTTGTGTTTTATTTGTTACCTCACCTTTATTACTTTTGTTATAAATTTTTGTTATAAATAATGAAATACCGTACATACACAATACTCCTCACTCCTATTTTCCCCAACAACAATCTGTGAGGTGAGTTGGCCTGGCTTTCACGCCTAAGGTGGAACTAGAACTCCCAGTCTCCTAGTGATTGGCCCAAATCAAATCCCCCTGCCAGCTTTCATGCCTGAGGCAGGTCTAGAACTCATTGTCTCCTGGTTGCCTTAACCACTACACCAAACTGCAAGCTGGCATGAGGAATTTGGGGAGTTTACACAACTTAAAGTTACCAACTTTGGAAAACAACTGCTCTAAAAGAATTCTGGGCAGTGACGTCCACACATCTTGAACTTGCCAAAGACTGTTTTAAATACTGAACTTGGATTAATAACACCTATAGTAGTTGTGGTGTTCGCATAGCACATTGCCTCTCCTCCCCACACTGGACCACATCCTCACTTAGTGTGATGGTCTGGAGTGTCGAACAAGTAAAGATAATGGCTGACTGTCCCACCAGCAGCCAACCCCATGTTAGGTTAGCCTATCATGTATGAACCCAGCCTTTTATCATTTATTTAATTGGTTTCAGAAAGAGTTTTCAGTTCATCTGAAATAATAAGCTTTTAGGTGTGAAAGCAGTTATGCCATTGTGATTATTCCAAGAGCAATAAATCTCTGGGAAATTTAACAATATAAAATAGTTTTTAACTAAATTTTAGTTACAGGGTCCAAAAGAAATGGTTAATTCCTGGAGCACTCTTGTTCTGAAAGGACAACTGGTTGCAAAGCAGGAATACCACATTCAGTTTCATTGGAAGGGTCAAATAGATGCTAGAGGGATGAATTATTGGTTTGCAAAAGTTAAAATGCACAACACACACTCCGGCATTACCTCTAGATTAAAAGGATGTTGCTTTGCTGCCATCTTGTGATTCAATATCGCACGCCAAGACTCCTACTGCTGTGTTTAAGCTCTTTTCCATAAATCCCTATCAGCAAAGCATTCTGGAATGTGGGAAATCTCTCCATTTTTACTGCAGATGTTTAAGGAATATTGCCATTAGTATCCAAACATTCAAAGTGCCCTAACAACTCTGTGGGATGGGTTCGACTGAGAGTGACGCTACCAATTTTCATGCCTAAGGCGGGACTAGAACTCACAATCTCCTGATGATTGGCCCAAAGTCACCCAGCTGGCTTTCATGCCTAGAGTGGGACTAGAACTCACCATCTGCTGGTTTCTAGCCTGGTGATATAAAACAAAATATAAAATCTTATTTTATAACAGGATCCTGGGGTAGTTCCATAGCTTTAAAACGTGGTCAAACAGCCACAGCTCCATTTTGCGTCAACTTTGTGAAGTAATATTTCCATCCTCAACCATTTCCTATTTCCTTCCAACAGATTCTTTTCTACCAAAATGGCTGCCAACTCCACGTCTCCAGAAAACCTTTATGAAGATTACGAGGACTATCCTGATTTGGAGGAGAATGCAAGCCTCCGCAACTCAATGCACATACTCTCCATGGTGATCTACAGCATAGCTTTCTTGTTAGGGGTGACTGGAAACAGCCTAGTCATTTTTATCACTGGCTTCCATATGAAGAGGACCGTGAATGCTGTCTGGTTCCTCAACTTGGCCATTGCTGATTTGGTCTTTACTTTTTTCCTTCCGTTGAGCGTGGCCTACATAGCCCTGGGCTTCCATTGGCCCTTTGGGAAGCTGCTGTGTAAACTCATCAGCACAGTGGCCTTCCTCAACATGTTCGCCAGTGTTTTCCTCCTCACCATCATCAGCATGGACCGCTGTGTCTCTGTAATGTGCCCCGTCTGGGCCCAGAACCATCGGACACCTCAACTGGCTTCTCTGGTGGCCCTGGGCATTTGGTTAGCCGCCTTGGCCCTCAGTTCCCCTTATTTTGTCTTCCGGGATCTTAAAGGTCCTCCTGTGGAAGAGAACATCACTCACTGTTACAACAACTTTGCCTTATCAGACAGTTTCCAGTCAGAGGAGGTGGTTAAGCTGGGAGAGTATCGTGCTCAAGCCTTGGTGATGACCCGTTTTGTGGCTGGATTCTTAGTGCCATTCGTCATCATTCTTTTTTGCTACGGCATTATCACAGTCAGGCTGAAGGGGACTCGGCTCACCCGCTCAACCAGGCCCTTCAAGATCATGGTGGCTGTGGTTGTGGCCTTCTTCATCTGCTGGTTCCCTTATCATGTCTTTTCCTTCTTGGAGATGTCCGCTGCCAGGGTAACACCTGGACTACAGACCTTTCTGATGGTGGGAATACCCTTGGCTTCAAGCCTGGCTTATCTCAACAGCTGCCTGAACCCTTTCCTGTATGTCTTTGTGGGACAGGACTTCAGGGAGAAGCTACAAACGTCTATTTTGGCTGCTCTTGAGAGTGCTTTCAGTGAGACCACAGGGCAGACCTTAACCAAGAGCAAATCCAGCGTGGAGGTAGAGTGTCACACCCTTTAAAGAAGAACCGGGGGAGACTTCAAGCTTGTAGGGCTTCTCCATCTCCCTTGCTGATTTTGGGGATCCACTAATCAAAGATAACTGTATAATCATGGTTTTGGATTGTGGTGTGTTTGCAAAACGAAGGGATTGAAACATCCCGTTCTGAATCTCTAATAGGAGTTCCAGTTCTAGATATATAGGGATAAAACTGGTCATTCGTACCTATAGGATGTATACATACAACACTATACCATGTAGCTACAAACAACCATGACTTAGTATAAGATAGATTTGTATTATCTGATTGATGGATAAATTGACTGATGACGTACCATCAAGTTGCTGTCCTCTCCTAGCAACCACACAGATAGATCTCCTTTGTGATGATCTGTCCTGGTCCTTCAGGTCTTCCAACAGTGCACCCACCACCACTGAGAACATCTCCCTCACTGTGGGTCATCTTCGGCTCTTTCCTTCCGCATTGCTCAGCATCATGGACTTCTCGGAGGAGTTAGCTTTTTGCATGGTTATTGTAAAATACAATAATTTCAGCCTGGTTATTTATGTCTTGAATGAGAACCCTGGGTTGATTTGTTCTGTGGATCCATATGGTTTATTGTCTTGGCTATGCACGGTATTCTCAGCTGTCTTCTCCAACACCAAAGTTCAAAAGATAGATCTTCCCATCCTATTTCTTCAAATGCCATTGTTCGCTTCCATAGCGTGTCACGGGGAAAACACGGCCAGCATCATTTTGGCCTTTGTCAAAATGCCACCTGAATATCTTTTGCAAAGATTTCTTTGCTACCTTATCAAACACTAGTTTGCGATGTGTTTCTTGACTTCTGACTCTTTTGCTAATGTGAGTTGATTTTGAAAGGTGGAAGGGATCCATAACTTCAGGATCTTCCTTGTTAATGGTAAGGCTTGTTGCTGTATCTATTGTTATCTCAAAGGTGCTTTTCCAAAAGGCAACTTGGACTGTTTTTTTTTTCTTGAGGAAGATGCTTTGATCCTCAAACTAGAAGCTTCTTCAGTTAAGACTCAGGAAGCTTCTGGGATGGTGAAACATCTCCCTCAAGGAAAAAGAGTCCAACTGCCTTTTGAAAAAGCACCCTGAAGATAACCATGAGCTGGATGACTGAGAATCTCCAGAGACGATTATTCTTAGTTTTCTTCCTGTTTAATCTTAGCCTCATTTTTAACCTCTCCTCCTTTTGACTTTTATGACAAGAGCTTGCAGATCATATGGGTTCTCAGTTACCAGAATAAGGCCGTCAGCGTAGTGCAGATTGTTGCTGCTTCTACAGTTTTTTAAAAACCACCCTTCCAGTAAAGCCACCTTCAATATATATTTAGTATGTAGTTTGAATAAATGCTATAGATCCATACAGTGCTTTTTTTGTAAAAGAAAAAGGTGCCGGAACTCACACATGTCATACAACCCGCCTTGCCTACCCTACAAGGCTCCATCCAAAAAAGGTGCCGGAACTCCATTCTGAGCGTTCTATGAGAAAAAAAGCCCTGGATCTATAGATCAGGTTGAAGCAGTCAAGACATGAAGATGGTGTGTATCTTCAGAGGTAAACATACTGTGTTCTGCACAAAAGAAATGCATTGAAAAGAAGAACCTATAGGGTACTTTTGTCTGTTGATGTGGTAGAAATTGTGCATCTTGGAATGACGATCTGTAACTCATCCAGAGTCGCCTTATCAGGGAGGTGGGTGGCATAAAAATTTAATAAATAATAATTATGTCAATTACTGGATTATCAGTTTTTTAAAAAAACAAACAGGAGTTCCCCTTTCTTCTATTTTAGAGCTGAATCTGCAATGTTCTTTCCTTTCATTTTCTAATTCGTAATCCAGTACTGTTGGATTTGTTAACATTATCTTTTCTTTTTTTTGTCCCTTTGAGTCAGAGTTGGCTCATGGACTAGTTCCTGTAGTTTTCTGAGCAAGATTTTTTGGGAAGTTTTTTTTTTTTTTGCCAGTGTCTTCTTCCTCGGGTTGAGAGAGTTGGAATATAAAGCCTTGTCTCCTTTACCTACCCAGAGGATGGAATCCTGTCCTGTGCATAGGTTTCTCATGAGGTTAATTAAACATTCTGGAATCCATTTTCCTAAGGACATTCTGCCCTAGTCAACACAATCAAAGTCCCCCCCTTTCTCTCTCTCTCTCTCTCTCTCTCTCTCTCTCTCTCTCTCTCTCTCTCTCTCTATATATATATATATATATATATATATATATATATATATATGTATATATAAAATCATATATATATATATATATATATATATATAATCACATACTGATTTCCTTTAGGCTTTCTCAGTTATTCAGCATGCACCAGTAGTAATGTCTCTGGTCCTCTGCCTTTTCAAAAATGAGCTTCAACATCTGGCGTCTCCCATTCCATGTAGGGCTTTAATCTGCATTAGATGATCTCAAGCATTATTGTACTAGCGTGCGAAATGAAGGACACTGAAATAATTTGCAGACTTGTTTAAGTCTCCCATCTTTGGTATCGGAATGTAGATTGATGTTTTCCGGTTTGTTGGTCACTGAGTCACGCTCCAGAATTGTTGCATAGTTTTATTAGAATTTTTCCTGATTTTCAGAATACCCCTTATATCTTTATTTTCTTTGAATCGGTTACTATCTGCTCATCGGTATCCTTTGACGAACCAGTTTGAGGTCGGGACGTCCTTCTGACTTTGGAAACACACGGAAGACTTCCCTTGTTTTTTTCAATGTCTGTTTCTATTTTTTGTGTCTTTAATCCTGCTGCTAATTTAACAGCTATTCCACATTTAGTGCAGTTTCTTCTGTTTCTTGGTCTTTGATAATCTGTTTTCTCATTCACCCTTAACCATTTCATTCCAAAGTCCCTCTAATTCCCTGTCAGTGGCTTCAGGATTTCAAAGTGATTTCTCATGTTGTTCTTGAAAATGTATAGTGTATCTTAGCAATAGCACTTAGACTTACATTTTAGACTTCTATGCTAAGCTTGTAAGCCGCCCTGAGTCTTTGGAGAAGGGCGGGATATAAATGGAATTAAATATACTGTATATATAGCACTCTCTGAGCAGAATCAGCACATTGTCCCCAACAATCTGGCTCCTCATTTTACTGACCTTGGAAGAATGGAAGGCTAAATCAACCTTGAGCCGGTCAGGATTGAACTCCTGGCAGTGGGCAGAGTCAGCCTGAAATTCTGCATTCTAACCACTGTGCCACCAGGGCTCTTGTTCAACATGATTTTTGATACATTCAAAAATCATATCGTGGAAAATGTTCTGCTTTAGTTCAACTTGGAATTTTCAGATAAACAAATTTTCATCTATTCTACCGTTATATCCCTGGTCATATCCTGGCTGTTATAACCGTGTTTCCTGGTGGCAGTAATAAAAGTGAGCTTGACTTCTGTGGGCTTTGTCTGATGATGTACAGTATATGTAGATAGGTGGCTTTTTTGTTGTGTAAATATGCTGGTCTATGACTGTAATAAAGACTTTATTTGATTTGATTTTGTTTTGTGAAGAATGTGTTAACAAAGGAGAAATCATCGGAATGGCACAAACTATTAAGTTGTTCTGCTTCATTTCTGTTTCTTATGGCATATATAATCCAACTACATTTTCCTCCTTAGTTTTACCAACAGCTTGTAAGCCGCCTGAGTCTTCGGAGAAGGGTGGGATATAAATAGAATTAAAAAAATATTCCAATTTCCAGTGACAAGCAGCATATCTTGCTTGAAGGTTCATGAGCATCAGAGTGAACTTAAACATAAAGCTCAAATTTTAAAAGGAGGATAAAAGCTAACACATATTAATACAATGGTACCTTGGTACTCATTGTTAGTTGGTTCGGGGAAGCATGAGGAGTATCAAAAATGGTGAGTATCAAACAAATTTTCCCCATAAGGAATAATGTAGTGAGCCGCAAGGCAGCTGACAATGAAAAGTTGTAGCTTGTGCATTAAGTATCAAACAAACAATGAATACCGGGACAAAATGTCCACGTCAAAATGCATTGAGTAATGCATCAGGAAGAAAGCTAGAAGTAATTCTTTTCTCAAGATAGGGGAAAAAAGTAAAAGAAAAATAGAAAATATATTGATATTGAAATTACAAGAGAAAGGTATTGTATTAATAGATAACACGGCTATAAAAAACAGCATTACATTAAATATTATTCTAACTTGTATAAAGGAAGTGGCATCTTTCTGGAGAAAATAGATAACTATCTAAAGAAATAAAATTTACTGAGGATCACAGAGGAAGCGAAATATATTATAAATAGATCTTTAACAATAAGGGAAGTTTCTGAAGCCACAAAAAGATTAATCCATGAAAGATGCTGGGACTAGATGGATTATCAGATTCTTATTTTAAGTGTTTTGAGGATGAACTTTTACAACTTTTGCAAAAACAAAATGGATTTTGGTTTAGAGGGAGGAAAAAAATGCCAGAGAATTAGAAAGAGGACTACATAGCACTAATACATAAAAAGGGACGGGATAGGACTTTAACGAGAAACTGTAGACCAGTATCCAGTGCTTTTTTTGTAAAAGAAAAAGGTGCCAGAACTCACACATGTCATACAACCTGCCTTGCCTACCCTACAAGGTTCCATGCAAAAAAGGTGCCGGAACTCCTTTCTGAGCGTTCTATGAGAAAAAAAGCCCTGCCAATATCATTAATGAATAAGAACTACAAATTGTTGATAATGATTCTAGCTAAAAGATTGAAAAGAATTTGGTAAGAATTTATTCACGAGGGTCAATGCAAAATCAAACAACGTTGAATTAAGGAGATTTTTTTGTTGTTGTCAGTGAGAACAATTAATCAGTGGAATGGCTTGCCTCCAGAAGTTGTGGGTGCTCCATGACTGGAAATTTTCAAGAAGAAACTGAACAGCCATTGATCCAGAACAGTATAGGGTCTCCTGCTTAGGGAGTGGTTGGACTAGAAGACCTCCAAGGTTCCCTTCCAACTCTATTATTCTGTAATTCTGCAAAACGCTTGATTGTATTTGACAAGCAGGCCCAAATGAACATGTTTCCCCCTCGCAAATAGTACTTCTGTTTTTCAAATTGCAGAACCATCTTGGACTTCCTTCTTTGCCTCAGGAAGTGATCTCTGTTGAGACTCTGAAAATGCACAGTTGCGTTGAAAAAAAAAGGCTTCTTCTGTTAAAAGGCAAATAGCAAATGAATTAACACATCTCCCAAACTAGCCTTCCTCAAGATCTCACCTTCCATTTGATTGGTCGCACCCCAAAATCCATGGCCAGTAACAAAGCCTTGATTAGTGATATTAACTGGGGAAGAAAGTGCCTCCTTTGAAGGGGTCGGTGCCACTTAATTTGTGGGGAATTGAAATATATAGGAAATGTTGGAAAGTTGCCTTAGTTTCATTGTAAGGCCGACTCTGAGGTTGATTTGTTGTCTCCTCTTTCTCCTTCAGTTGCAGACCGAGGATGGAAGATGCTGCTCCTGGTGAGAAGAACATAAAACGTCTCCTGATGAGTCAAATAAAAAAGTCCACCTGATGGTCTTATTTCACTTGTTGGCCCAACAGATTGTTCCAAGAAGCTCACCAATAAAACTCAAAGACCACACCTCGTTCCCTGCCACTGAGACAAAACCTCTGCTCCTGAGGTTTTTACGTTCACGTTCGTCTCTTTCGTGAACTTTTCTAATCTCCTTCTAAAGCTGCAAGTCATCGTCCCATTCGGGGCTTAGGTTATGTTGAAATGAGTTCATCCTCTGTCCCATCTTCAAACGTCTCCTGGCTGCTTTATCCGCCTCCTGATATTTTTCAGGGTTGCTAAGTGTTTGCTACCAATGAAATATATTAGAGAGCTTCCAAGCCAGATTTACTGAGATTCACTTTTCTGTTTTTCCCCCCTTTTTGAATCACCTATGTTTATGGGAGATTTTATAGAAGCAGCTTTAAACATATTCTCATATTCTCATATTCTCATATTCTCTCTCTCTCTCTCTCTCTCTCTCTCTCTCTCTCTCTCTCTCTCTCTCTCTCTCTCTCTCTCTCTCCTCTTTAAGTTTGGTTGTTTTTGAAGATGTAACATCACTCACAGTGCACTGATGTTGTTATCTAGCTGGGTAATGAAATGTCTGTAAGAAAACAGCTAAGCTTGGAGAGCCCCAGTGACCCCCTAGTTCAGCCCTGAGCTACAAATGTTCTCTCCTTCCTTCCTTCCTTCCTCCCTCCCTCCCTCCCTCCCTCCCTCCCTCCCTCCCTCCCTCCCTTCCTTCCTTCCTTCCTTCCTTCCTTCCTTCCTTCCTTCCTTCCTTCCTTCCTTCTCCTTCCCTCCGATCCTCCATCCCTCCTTCTTCCCCTTCTTTCCTTTTCAACAGAACTTTCACGCATGGAAGCACTAGCTCAGTCTGACTCCTCCTGAAACAGCCTTTCTAAACCAAGAGTTCCAAATTTTGTCTCCCCAACCCCCAAACCAGAGAGACAAAGATCACATATACCCAAGTGTGTGGGTTGGGGTAGGCAACGCTAAACTAAATGGGTAGATTATTATTCCACTTTTGTCCATTCTTATATGGACTCCTAGGGAGAAAAAAGATATCATTCCCACTTGACTGTGACTTTTTTTTACCTGTAGAGGCAACAACAAATAAGCTGCTGACATCATTTCTTCAAGATAGTCTGCTCTTATTTGTAAAACGTTATCTGTTGAAATCTGAACTATGGTGCTGGAGAAGACTTGAAGTCGGACACGACTTCGCAGCTAACAACAACAAATCTGTTGAAATCAACAGTTTCCTATTGTTTGCAAATCTGCTAGAGTTGTCATAATTTGGTGTGGATGAGAAAATATGATACGACTAAATTCAGGATGGCATGCATCAGCTGAAAAATTGCACAAACATTTCCGAACTATAAATAGGGATGTACTCAATAACCAAAACTTTCCAAAGAGCCATGCTCTCTTGCAACAAAACCAAACAGCAGGCAGAACTAGTGGCACCTTAAACCACTATTATTTGTGTTTGTATTCTATTTGTGTGAGCACAAAAAGCGCTTGTAAGAACTGCAGTGTCTGGCATGAATAACCTTTGGAAGAGTAAAAACATCAGAAACACATATTAGTTCACACGATTTCCCCCCACCCCCAATTGCAACTTATGGTTGAGAAACCTGGACTCTGAAAAAGATAAGAGAAGGGGGGACGTCTTTGAACTGTAGTGCTGGAGATGACCACTACACACACCATAGACCAGTGGTCCCCAACCTTTCCAGCTTTGTGGACCAGCAGCGGGGAGGGGGGACAGGGGATGGTTCCACTCAAGAGTGCGCTCGCATGCATCCAACATTTGCACATGTGGGACTGTGTGCACAAATGTGCTTGCCTGTCACTTGCACAGCCCAGTTCCAAATGGGCCATGGTTGTGGCCTGGGGTTGGGGACCCCTGCCAAAGACTGCAAAAATAACAAGGATGTTAAGATTCTGACTGATGAATTCAACTGTGTAAGCACCAACTAGATGATCCAATCTCTTAATGCAAAACTTTAGTGAGTACATCATTTTGGCATGAATGAAAGCAAAACCAGCTCTGATTATTTCCCACACAAATCACTATAATTAAAATATAGAATTCTCCCTCCCCCTGTTAGTGCAGGTCTCATTGTCCAGTCAAGTGTCAAAATATTGCTATGAGAAAGTATCTCTCTGGGTTGGCAAACACCTGCTGGACCGTCCTTGATTCCCATGGCTTGACTTCTTGTTGTCTGGAGCCTGCATTCCATTTCCCCCTCTCCTTCCCCCTAGTATGTTGGCAAGCTGAGAAGCAGTAATGGTGGCAATCTCATGCATGCTTCAAGTTTGACAGAGGAAGCTCTAGATTGAACCTGACCCAAAAATATCACTTGAAGCAAAGATCGCCAAACAGAGGCTGGCATACTTTGGTCATGTCGTGAGAACTGACTCACTCAAAAAGTCAGTCATGCTGGGAATAATCAGCAGGAAATAAAGGGGTCATCCAAGTATCTTTGGCTGGACACTATAAAACATGACACTGAGATGACCATGGTGGATCTGAAGGAGAGGGTGGAAGACAGAGGGGCATGGAGAGTGCTGATCCATAGGACGGAAATGACTGAATGGCTGATGACGACGATGTGTTTGTGCACCTTTGAGTCATTATTGATTCCTGGTCCTTGCTTGGACAAGTCCTTGCAGTTTTCTAGGCTTGCCATTGTCTGCTTCATGGGCTGAAAGAGATTGAATGGCTCAAGGTCACCCAGCCAACATTCACACCTAAGCTGGGACTAGAACTCATGCCCCCTGGGTGATTGGCCCAAAGTCCAAGAATTGCCAACAGTGAGAATTATCTAAGAATGAATGGCCTTTTGGGTGGATGGTGTACTTTTGATGAGATTAGAATGATGTTAATCAAATGAAGAACAATGTTGATTCATTCAGTGAATTCTGGTGTGGGTATGGTCAAAACAGAGCAGACTGGAACAGGTTGTTTAGGAAAGTTCAAACACTTTACAGAGAGTGTATGCAATAATGTAATAATATTTTCCTCTGCTGTTAACCGCAGTGTTTTCTGCCATGCCTTCTAAGCTCCCGCCAATTCCCCTCTTCTGTAGAAATTGTAGGATGATATGTAGCATAGTTCATGTCAACGCTGCTAACATTGAATGTTATTGCTTGACATGAGATGAAGAAGTAGCTATTTCATATGTTAAATTTGTGTATTGCTTTAAGACTGTGTATTGTTTTAGTTTAAGGTTAGGAGGGGGGAATGAGTAGGATTGCACTTTCAAGGCCATTTGTCTCTCTAAAGAAGATAAGGTTTGGGGAACGGATACTTTAGATTAATTGGAGAATATGATTAATGACAAAATTAGAAAGGTGGAGAATTGTGTTTTAATATATTGTGTAATATATTGTGCAAGGGGCGGAGATTTCAGATTCCAGCTTCCTTCGAGCAAGCATTTGCCGGTGTATTAGGCTAATAAAGGACTTTTAAGGTAAACAATGCCTCAGAGTCACTTGAAAAGCCCATACGTCGGAAACTTGACAGTTCAAATATATTCCACACAAAGCCATTTCTCTGTGGGTTTTTTTTTTTTTGTGATGGTCTCTTTTACTGGAAGAAGTTCGAAGGAAGAAAGTAGAAGGAAGAAGGAAGGAAGAAGAAGGAAGAGGAAGGAAGAAGGACAGCAAAACTTTGCATCTGATGAAGAAATGTTGTTGTTGTTAGCTGCGAAGTCGTGTCCGACCCATCGTGACCCTATGGACAACGTTCCTCCAGGCCTTCCTGTCCTCTACCATCTTCTGGAGTCCATTTAAGCTCACACCTACGGCTTCAGTGACTCCATCCAGCCACCTCATTCTCTGTCATCCCCTTCTTCTCTTGCCCTCAATCTTTCCCAGCATGAGGCTCTTCTCCAGTGAGTCCTTCCTTCTCATGAGGTGGCCAAAGGATTTGAGTTTCAACTTCAGGATCTGGCCTTCTAAAGAGCAGTCAGGGTTGATCTCCTCTAGGACTGACCGGTTTCATCGCCTTGCAGTCCAAGGGACTCGCAGGAGTCTTCTCCAGCACCATAGTTCAAAGGCCTCAATTCTTTGGTGATCAGCCTTTCTTATGGTCCAACTTTCACTGCCATACATTGCAACTGGGAAGACCATAGCCTTGACTATATGCACTTTTGTTGACAGGTTGATGTCTCTGCTTTTTAGTGTGCTGTCTAGATTTGCCATGGCTTTCCTCACCAGGAGCAAGTGTCTTTTAATTTCTTGGCTACAGTCCCCGTCTGCAGTGATCTTGGAGCCCAGGAAAATAAAATCTGTCACTACCTCCATTTCTTCTCCATCTATTTGCCAGGAATTGAGAGGGCCGGATGCCATGATCTTAGTTTCCTTGATGTTGAGTTTCAACCCAAGTTTTGCACTCTCCTTCTTCACTCGCAACAAGAGGCTCTTTAGTCCTTCTTCACTTTCTGCCATTAGTGTGGTATCATCTGCGTATCTTAGGTTGTTGATATTTCTCCCGGCAATCTTAATTCCAACTTTTGATTCATCTAGCCCTGCCTTTCTCATGATGTGCTCTGCATATAAGTTAAATAGGCAGGGCAACAGTATACAGCTTTGCCGGACTCCTTTCCCAATTTTGAACCAATCAGTGGTTCCGTGTCCAGTTCTCACTGCTGCTTCTTGACCCGCATATAGGTTTCTCAAGAGACAAATAAGATGGTCTGGTACTCCCATCTCTTTAAGAACTTGCCACAGTTTGTTGTGATCCACACAATCAAAGGCTTTAGCATAGTCAATGAAGCAGAAATAGATGTTTTTCTGGAACTCCCTAGCTTTCTCCATGATCCAGCGTATGTTGGCAATTTGATCTCTAGTTCCTCTGCCTCTTTGAAATCCTACCTGTACTTCTGGTAGTTCTCGATCCACATACTGCTGGAGTCTAGCTTGTAGTATTTTAAGCATAACTTTACTAGCACGAGAAATGAGTGCAATGGTGCAATAGTTTGAACATTCTTTGTCACTGCCTTTCTTTGGAATTGGAATGTAAACTGATCTTTTCCAATCCTGTGGCCACTGTTGAGTTTTCCAAATTTGCTGGCAAATTGAGTGTAGCACTTTTACTGCATCGTCTTTTAAGATTTTGAATAGCTCAGCTGGAATACTGTCACCTCCACTAGCTTTGTTATTGCTCAGCTTTTCTAAGGCCCACTTCACTTCACATTCTAGGATGTCTGGCTCGATGTCAGTGATCACCTTGTTGTGATTATCAGGAATGTTAAGCTCATTCTTGTTAAGCTCATTCTTCTGTGTAATTTTGCCACCTCTTCTTAATCTCTTCTGCCTCTGTTAGGTCCCTGCCATTTTGGTCCTTTATTATGCTCATTTTTGCATGAAACGTTCCCTTCATCTCTCCAATTTTCTTGAAAAGATCTCTGGTCCTCCCTATTCTATTGTTTTCTTCTATTTCTTTGCACTGTTCATTTAAGAAGGCATTCTTATCTCTTCTAGCTATTCTCTGGAATTCTGCATTCAATTGGGCGTATCTTTCTTTTTCTCCCTTGCCTTTCGCTTCCCTCCTTTCCTCAGCTATTTGCAAAGCTTCCTCAGACAGCCATTTTGCTTTCTTGCATTTCTTTTTCTTTGGGATGGTTTTGGTTGCTACCTGTTGTACAATGTTGCAAACCTCTGTCCATAGTTCTTCAGGCACTCTGTCTATCAGATCTAATTCCTTAAATCTATTTGTCACCTCTACTGTATATTCAACAGGTATATAATTTAATTCATACCTGAGTGGCCTAGTGCTTTTCCCTACTTTCTTCAGTTTAAGCCTAAGCTTTGCAATAAGAAGCTCATGGTCTGAGCCACAGTCAGCTCCTGGTCTTGTTTTTACTGACTGTATAGAGCTTCTCCATCTTTGGCTGCAGAGCATATAGTCAATCTGATTTCTGTGTTGACCATCTGGTGATGTCCATGTGTAGAGCCGTCTCTTGGGTTGTTGGAAAAGAGTGTTTGCTATGACCATCGTATTCTCTTGACAAAATTCTATCAGCCTGTGCCCTGCTTTATTTTGTACTCCAAGGCCAAACTTGCCTGTTATTCCACTTATCTTTTGGCTTCCTACTTTAGCATTCCAATCCCCCATGATGATAAGGACATCATTTTTTGGTGTTAGTTCTAAAAGGTGCTGTAGGGCTTCATAGAACCGGTCAATTTCATCCTCTTCAGCACCGGTGGTTGGGGCATAGACTTGGACTACTGTGATATTGAATGGTTTGCCTTGGATTCGAACTGAGATCATTCTGTCATTTTGAGGATTGTATCCCAGTATTGCTTTTCCTACTCTTTTATTGACTATGAAGGCTACTCCATTTCTTCTGAGGGATTCTTGCCCGCAGTAGTATACCTGATGGTCATCTGAATTAAATTCACCCATTCCTGTCCATTTTAGTTCGCTGATACCTAAGATGTCGATGTTCAGTCTTGTCATCTCTTGTTTGACCACATCCAGCTTTCCTTGATTCATGGATCTTACATTCCAGGTTCCTATGGAGAAAAAATCTTTACAGCATCGGACTTTCCTTTCACCACCAGACATATCCACAGCTGAGCGTCCTTTCGGCTTTGGCCCAGTCGCTTCATTCTTTCTGGTGCTACTAGTACTAGCCCTCTGCTCTTCCCCAGTAGCATATTGGACGCCTTCCGACCTGAGGGGCTCATCTTCCAGCGTCATATCGTTTTGCCTTTTGGTACTGTCCATAGGGTTTTCATGGCAAAGATACTGGAGTGGGTTGCCATTTCCTTCTCCAGTGGATCACGTTTTGTCAGAGCTCTCTGCTATTACCTTTCCGTCTTGGGTGGCCCTGCACGGCATAGCTCATAGCTTCATTGAATTACGCAAGCCCCTTCACCACGACAAGGCAGCAATCCATGAAGGGGGATGAAGAAATAGAGGTGGGGAAAAAATAAAAGCCTACTACGCTCCACGTGTGCCCATCTAGCGTCAGTTCTGTTTTCTCACTTGTTATCAGAAGACCACATTTCCCAGGAGGAAAGGAAGGAAGAGGATACTTCTTTACCTTAAGGTCAGAAATATTTCTTTTTAGATTATTTTTATTAAAGATTTTTAAAAGAAGGTAAAATAAAAAGTAATACAAGCGAGTGTCAAGTAAGAAAAAGGAAGCATTCAAAAGAGAAATTGCGAGAAAGGCGGGGGGGGGGGGTAGTACAGGGGAAAAAAATAGATAAGAAAGGAAAACAGTATCAAAAATTTGCTTTGGATCTGTTTTATGGCAGTTATGAGTGTAATTATCAGTTTGCCTCTTACTCTATCGTTACAACATGACTTTCTATAATCTATCCTAAAACATAAGTTCCCCCCACTATTTTATGCAAAAAGCTAATAAGGGGTTTTCCAGTCCAGCAATCAATGTAGACGTTCTCTTCCCTATTCAAAGAAGTCAATGGAGCCATCTCAGCAAGTTCCATCATTTTCAACATTCCTCCATTATGAGAAGTGCCAAATCTTTCCATCTTTGTACGGACAATAATCTTGCTGCAGTTAACCTGCGCAAGAACAAAATTCCGTGACTGAGGGGACAGAATAATAAAGTAGTAGAGTTGGAATGGTTGTCCAATCTCCTCTTAAAAACCTCCAGTGTTGGAGCGCCCACAACTTCTGGAGGCAAGCCGTTCCACTGATTAATTGTTCTCACTGTCAGGAAGTTTCTCCTTAGTTCTAGGTTGCTTCTCTCCTTGATTAGTTTCCATCCGTTGCTTCTTGTCCTGCCTTCAGGCGTTTTGGAGAATAGGTTGACCCCCCCCCCCGTTCTTCGGGGCAGCCCTTTAAATATTGGGACACTGATGTCATGTCAGCCCTAGTCCTTATTTCCCTTAGAGGAGACATACCCAATTCCTGCGAACGTTCTTCATATGTTTTAGCGTACAGTCCCCTTCTGGGATGAAGGATAGTTAAACTTTTTCCTTTAGAAATGGGACCTTAGGAGATAACTTGGAGTGCCATAATACTCGATGAAAAAAGAGAGACCCTCAACTTAAATCACTAAAAGCAAATGGATTTCACACGATGCTTCCCGGGAAGATAGAGAAACCACAGCTGAGCTGTTCCCTGCTAACAAGAGGAAAATTCTGGGCTGCTTGGACACAACTGTGTCAACTGGGCTTTAGTTGTACCCACAGCATGCTCAGGCTATTCTATGCAAGCCGGCATCCTTAATCTACAAAATGCCTTAAACGCCAACATACTGTTGCTTACATTCCACAAGATAGGAGATAAAGCTAGTGTTCTGACTCAAAGGTAGGTCTAACAGACTATATGGATCCTGGTGCAATGAAGGTTAGTTTCCAAGTACGACAAAATTCAGACACGTGGAGTAAGTAGTCTTGGTTTGACTACACCTGTTCTTTCTCATGCCTTTGATTTGATTTGATTGGGTGTCTTTGGTCTTTCTTATTACTTTTTTTCTGCTCTGCCTAACTTATGTGTCAATACATTTTTTTTTTAAAAAAATTAAGTCTCAGATATAGCAATAGCACTTAGACTTATATATCGCTCTATAGTGCTTTACAGCACTTTCTGGGTGGTTTACAACATCTGCATAATGCCCCCAACAATCTGGTCCTCATTTTACCAACCTTGGAAGAATGGAAGGCTGAGTCAGCCTTGATAGAGGTTTTACAGTGCCAGATAAATTCCAAATGTTTACGTTCCCTGGATGTGTCTTCTTCACCTTCTCCTTCTCCTCTTAAGCAGCTCTTAGAGAAAGACACTTAGAGAGGAACTTTCCTAATGGTTTAAGTTAAGCAGTTAAAAGCGACCCCAGGAAATGTGTGCATTCGGACTTGCAACGTCCTTAAAATAAAGTCGAATTTGTTTGTCTGGCCCTGTTTCTTGTCCATTTTACCTGGAGGGCTGATAGGTGATGCCTGTGTTCAATCAGCCTCAGCCTTTGTGCTTTTTCTTAGCTGTCAGGTTCCGACATCCCCCCCCCCCCCGGCCCCGTTTTGTTTTATGCTTTTAAAAGACAAGACTTGTTGCAACAAGATGATCAGGTGGTTTCTGGCGCTGAAAAGATTTCCCAATCTCCCTTCTGTTCACTTCTTTTTAGTACTAAGGGAAACAGAGAATACAGTAAACAATTATTTCTTGTCTTGGCTAAGACCCCCACCCACCCACATATCCTGCCTTGACATCATTCTGCATCGTTTTGAGGCAGGCCATAAAGAAAGATACGAAGAATACATAAAAAATGCTGCATGACATAAAAGTGAGGTAGGACATAAAAGTGAGGCATAAAGAAAATGCGTGTATTAGCTAGGAGAAGAACAAGGAAATGGAAAATGCCAAACTATAACTTCAACTGTGGGTCACACCTCATAGGCCAGCACGGAGTTCAGATACATCGAACCACATATGTCTTGTTTGTAGCTAACCACAAACATGGTGCCGAAAACTTAAGACGCTTAGCAAGACGCCTGTGACCTTTGCTAGAGACAAGGTTGCCAGATATTTAGCTATAATTTAGCATCGCAAAGGGGGGCTAGGGATGAGCTAGAAGGGGGCCTAGAACTCATGTAACCAATCAGAGCTCATAAGTTACATTTCCGTGTTTTGTTACTTTTGGAGACTATATATGTACTTGCTTTTCCATGAAAAGGTGTTCAGACATGGACATGGCTTTTTGTTCTGAACCTTCTGCGCCCAAAAGAAAACAAACTTCTTTTGATTCCGGGGTCTGAGTCTCTTGATTCTGCAACAGTTTTGTTCTGTGACCTGTCTTATCTTGGCAAAGGTGCCCTGGTTGACTTTGGATGTAAAACAACAACAACAACCCAGACTAAAGAGGAGATGTCTTGATGCTGAGAAAGAGTCTTGGGACTAATGGCTGCCATGTTTTCACCAAGCAAGAAATAGGAAGGAAGGAAGGAAGGAAGGGGGAGGAGGAGTAGTGGGGGGATTGAACATAAAGACCTTGAAGGTCTTCCAGTCCAATCTCCTGCCCAAGCAGGAGACTCTGTACCATGAAATCTATAGAAATGTCTCCCGCTTGACCAAAGCTTTGGACTAGAAGACTTCCAAGGTTCCTTCAAATTCTGTTATTTTGTTGTTTCTCTCACATATGTATGCATATATATACACACACATACATGTATATATACACACACACACATACACAAAGACACACACTCACGCACAAACACAGTTTAAGAGGAAAAACAGAAAACCATGTGCTTCAAGTCAACCTACTTCACCCCGGTTTGATATGTGATGGATTTGTCAACCGTTGAGTTTCAATATAGTGGGGATGCTTAGATATTAATTAATGAGTTTAAATATAGTGGGGATGCTTAGATATTAATAGTATTAATTGGATATTAATCAATGAGTTTAAATATAGTGGGGATGCTTAGATATGAATATGTAAGCATCCCCACTATGTATATTTAAACTCAGTGGTTGACAAATCCATCACCTATCAAACCGGGGTGAAATAGGTTGACTTGAAACACATGGTTTTCTCTTTGTGTTTTTCCCCTTAAAATATGTTTGTGTGTGAGTGTGTATGTTTGTGTGTATACATGTATGTTTATATACAGGCATATACGAGCGAAACACCCCCTTTCCACCTAACAATTCTTTAACATCTAAATCCATTTTTAAAACCTTCCAAAGCCCCAAGGGTTAGGTATGTATGTATGTATGTATGTATGTATGTATGTATTTATTTATTTATTTATTTATTTATTTATTTATTTATTTACAGGTATGGCCTGGAACTACCAAAAATTGCTTGCTCTTATTTTTCTACTGCATACCCGTTCACACATATCCCTGTTTTTTTGCTTTTAGGAAAAGGAGCAACGGTCAGTGGTCTTTTATCAGAAGAAATGAGCAACACAAATTTTGATGCCTCGGACTTGAATACGTCTGCGGAGTATGAATATTACGATTACGATGATCCAGTCTATAAATTGGAAAGAGCAATACACAGTACCTCCATGGTGATCTACAGTCTGGCGTTTGTGCTGGGGGTCCTGGGCAACAGGCTGGTCATCTTCATCACCGGCTTCCGAATGAAGAAGTCCGTCAACACGGTCTGGTTCCTCAACCTGGCCATTGCGGACTTTGCCTTCACCTTCTTCCTTCCCCTGAGCGTGGTTTATTTAGCCCTGAGGTTCCACTGGCCCTTTGGCTGGCTTTTGTGCAAGCTGAACAGCACCTTGGCCTTCCTCAACCTCTATGCCAGTGTTTATCTCCTCATGGTCATCAGCATTGACCGTTGCATTTCTGTCAGGTATCCGGTCTGGGCTCAGAATCACCGAACACCTCGTCTGGCTTCTTTTGTGGCCTTGGGTGTGTGGATCCTGGCCTTGGTTTTGAGTTTGCCAAATTTCTATTTCAGGCAAACAGCCCAAGTCGAAGAGAACCATATTAACTGCCATACCAATTATGGTGACAACCCAAAGATTAAAATAGTCAGGCATCGTGCAATGATCATTAGCCGGTTCATCTGTGCCTTTGTCGTTCCCTTCACTGTTATTCTTGTCTGCTACGGAGCGATTGTCTTGAGACTGAGAGGCAGCCGGTTGTCTAAGTCTAACAAACCTTTTCAGGTTATCACCGCTGTGATTGTGGGTTTTTTTGTCTGCTGGTTCCCTTATCATATTTTTTCTTTCATTGAGTTAAGAATGGATCCAGAGATGCTACCAATATTGAGGATCGGTGTTCCCTTGGTAACAAGCTTGGCTTTTGTCAACAGCTGCCTCAACCCCATTTTGTATGTCTTCATAGGCCAGGATTTCAAAAAGAGACTGAGACAGTCCCTCTTTTTGGTTTTTGAGAATGCCTTCGCCGAAGAGAACAGCCAGAACTTAACCACCAGCAAGACTAAATCTTCAGTGGAGACCATGTCTCAGGAGCTCTGAGGTGGCTCAATTGAGCGCTTTGATTAAAGAAAAGAATATAAGTACTTCTGTTTCTACATGAAGACCACTTCTGGATTTTGTGCTCGAGGTGGAAAGAAATGAACCTTTGATTTTGGGTTTTACTGATTAGATCGATTTCTTGTTATAGAAATAGCTAGTTTATAAGTAAAAAAAAGTTGAGGTTTGATGTTAATGCTTCCTTCTACCGCAACACAGGAAGTTGGAAGTCACTGCCTATTTTTTTTTCTTTCTCCCTTCGCCCGCCAACTTTCCTTTCCCTTTCCCCTCCCCGCTGTGTCCTACTATTTGCTTTGTGTTTTACTTTATAATCTAATAAAATGTTTAATAATAATAAGAAAAGGAGCTCTGTGTTCTGCTGATATCTTCAGTTCTCAAAACCCTCCTAACGCAGGTTATCAAATAAACCCGTTCTGAATCTGCTTTGCTTTGCTCAATTGCCCCGTCTGCTAAAGGACGAAGATTCCTTGCTTCTGATGGGAAGACTCCCTAAGTACCATGCTGAATGTGACCTTTTTCATTTTTGGTTCAAGATGAGGTTTGTTGCAAATGAAGATGTGTGCTTGGGCTACCAGGTATCTGAAAGGTTAACGGAGGACATGAACACTTCAAAAGGAGGACAAATGGGGGTGGGGGGGGAGAAAGGAGGACACACTGTTTCATATTCTTGGCATCCATTGCAAAAATTACAGCAAAAAATGCCCACCCCCAACTCTAACAGTGAGAATAATTAACCAGTGGAACAACTTCCCTCCAGAAGTTATGGGTGCTCTAACCCTGGAGCTTGTTAAAATAAGATTGGACAATTATTTGATATTGGTTGTTGGTATAGGATTTTCTGCTTGAGCAGCGAGTTGGACTAGAATGGGGGTCCCCAAATCCCAACCACCAGTCCCTGGGCCAGCACTGGTCCATGGCATGCCAGCAACTCATCCATGCAAACAAGCAAAGTCACATCTGCGGGATGCAGGCAGCACACAAAACCATGCCCCTTCCGATCTATGGAAAAACCTCTCTCCACAGAACCGGTCCTTGGTGCCCCAAAGGTTGGGGACCTCCAAAGTCCCTTCCAACTCTGTTATTCTGTTATGAAAGCTGGGAGCCTACAACAAAGATGATTAGGGGACTGGAGGCTAAAACATATAAAGAACAGTTGCTGGAACTGGGTATGTCTAGTCTAATGAAGAGAAGGATGAGGGGGGACATGATAGCAGCCTTCCAATATTTGAGGGGTTGCCCCAAAGAAGAGGGAGTCAAGCTATTCTCCAAAGCGCCCGAAGGCAGGACAAGCAACGGATGGAAACTAGTCAAGGAGAGAAGCAACCTAGAACTAAGGAGAAACTTCCTGACAGTTAGAACAATTAACCAGGGGAACAACCTGCCTCCAGAAGCGGTGAATGCTTCAACACTGAAAGTTTTTATGAAGAGACTGGACAGCCATTTTTCTGAAATGGTATAGGGTTTCCTGCCTGAGCAGGGGGTTGGACTAGATGACCTCCAAGGTCCCTTCCAACATTATATTATATTATATTATATTATATTATATTATATTATATTATATTATATTATATTATATTATATTATATTATATTATATTATATTATATTATATTATATTATATTATATTATATTATATTATATTATATTATATTATTATATTATATTATATTATTATATTATATTATATTATATTATATTATATTATATTATATTATATTATATTATTATATTATTATTATATTATATTATATTATATTATATTATATTATATTATATTATATTATATTATATTATATTATATTATATTATATTATATTATATTATATTATTATTATTATTATTATTATTATTATTATTATTATTATTATTATGATGATGATGATGATGTGTCATCATGATGATGCTCTGGAATGGGTAGCTGAAGCTCCAGCTGTTTTTCTCAGGATGTAAACTCCATTCCTTTCAGAAGTGGATGTGATGTCATGACACATGTATCAATAGTGTTGTACTTAGATAGTGATAGAGTAACCGGGAAAATACCACTTTCACACAGTACACTAACAATGACTTAACCGTTTTCATTCAGAGGGCGGAGATAAAAGTAAGGCCATGTCATGAGAATATGGGGAAAAAAGAGAGATTGCCAGGCAGTGTTTGTGCCATAATTGGAGCCGTGGTGGTGCAGTGGTTAGTATTGCAGGCTAACTCTGCCCACAGCCGGGAGTTCAATCTTGACTGGCTCAAGATTGACTCAGTGTTCCCATCCTTCCGAGGTTGGTAAAATGAGGATCCAGATTGTTGGGGGCAATGTGTTCACTCTGTAAACTGCTTAGAGAGCACCCTGATTCTTGAAAGTCCATGAAACCCACAGCTTCACATAACATAAATTCAGCTAACTGCAAATTACTTTGATTAAAACAAGCAAACACATACAGCAGAATTATGTTACACAAAATTTATCTGGGGAAACCCCCACCACCCCCAAACTTTAAATAATCTTAATCTTCCTAATAGACTGGAAGTTCAGACCAGCCCTAAATAACCAGGCAGAAAAGCAATTATAAAAGGTAATCATTACACTATTTTAAAAATTCTTTTTCATAGCTGTTTCCTAAGATTATCAACAGAAATTAGAATACAGGTAACACATATTACAATACATTTTATAAATACACTAATGCTTTTGAAATCTGCTGGACTATTGTTGGTTTTGGCTATACCCTGGGAACAATAAGCCAATATATTTGGAGACCACAGGTTGTAGAAGGCTGTAATACACAGTGAAGAATAAACATTAGAAAGTTTGAGAAATGACAAATTTGTTGAAATGGAGACAGAGGGTTCTGTTGAAAAGTGTAGAATGCCACCACTGAAAGGGTTTTGTTTCAGAAATATCCATTGAAGTGTATAATGTGTTCATTTGCAAAATTTGGGTTCGCTGCTGGTGGTGGTGGGGGGGGAGGTCACTCAGACCATACATGCTCTGTACAAGTGTCAAAATGTGCTCACCTAATTTGCTTAATCTGGTTCCTGAATTGACCCAGGTTCTGGTAATAACTAAGTGACTGAATTCAGTCAGCCCAATGAGCCACCAAAATCCTAACCAAGATTTAATCCTGACCAAGTTTAGCACACTCCGCAACTGTGTCTGCTTGGTCATTACTTGGCTTGGTTAACCGAATTGTTTGAATGAAGCCATAAGAGTCTATGGAGATTCTCAGCCATCCAGGTTATGGTTGTCCCAAAAGTGCTTTTCCAAAAGGCAGATGGACTGTGTTTTTCCTTGAAGATGTTTCGCTTCTCACCCAAGAAGCTTCTTCAGTTCTGAAGAAGCTGAAGAACTGAAGAAGCCTCTTGGATGAGAAGCGAAACGTCCTCCAAGAAAAACCAAGTCCAGCTGCCTTTTGAAAAAACACCTTTGGGAAGCCATAAGAGCTGCTAACATTTAACCAAGCTAATAACAATCCCAGTGGTTGCAACTAAGATAAGATTGATGAGATTTAACTTTGTGGCTTAGCTCCCTTTGGTTAGCTTACTGTTGCTGTGTGATGTGAATCAAGATAACGTGTGACTTCAGGAAGTAAGTTGTGTGATTGCAGCTGTAGGCATGTTTTCTGCATGAGAACTCACACCATGCTGGATTCCCCTATTCCTGAAGTAGAACAGGAATTCCTATTACTGGAAAAAGAGGATAGAGTCCAGTTTTCATTAAAAGCACTTCTGAAGGCTGACAGGAAGGAACGCCAGCTAATTTTTCTAAAATCTGGGCCAACGAAAGCATATAGGAATGGATTGAGGCAGCTGTTGAGACACACCAAACCATTAGCCAATGGCAACCCAATCTCAATGACAACTCTCATTTCAAGGCTCTCATCAATCAGGGCTTCTAGAATGGAGAAGAAGTGGTGAGGGAACCAACAGCAGAAGAACGCTACTACCACTGCCGTGATGATCTTGAAGGATCTACCAAATTGACCAAAGATCTTCCCTCTGAGCTTGAAGACAATGATGCAGTAGCAAGCCAAGATGATGTTGAAAGGGATGAGGAACCCAATTACAAATTCAGTCATCACCATAGAAAGATGGGGCTTGTAGTTGCTGGCCTCTTCCAAGCTAAAGCTATAGGAGCACTTTATAGAGTCATCCGCATCATGCTCCATGTCCCGGAAGTAGAAGTAGGGGATGCTGAGTCCCAAGGCTATCATCCAGATGAGGACAGCTATTAAGGAAGCCAGCCGAAGTGTGCGATGGTTCAAGGACCAAACGGGACACGCTACAGAAACACAGCGGTCAACACTGATCGCGGTCAAGAAGAAGACGCTGGCAAACATGTTTAGGAAAGAAACCACAGTGTCAAGTTTGCAAAGTAGCTGCCCAAGAATCCATTCACCAAGGGCAAAATATAGCAACTCTGAGGACAGAGAAAGGTCATATATGAAATCAGCTAGAGCCAAGTTGAGGTACCACATGGTGGTTACAGTCTTCTTCATTTGGAAACCAGTGAGGAAGATGACAAGACCGTTGCCAATGGTCCCAAGGAGTAGGGTGGTACTGTAAATCACCATGGAAATCACATGCATTATGCTTGAAGTTTGAGCATCATCATAGAAAACCCCAGTATCATTCCAGCTGAAATTGTAGGTGTCGTTCTCAGGAAGAAATTCAATGTCGTAATCATACAGAACAGAAGGGAAGGGGTCCATCCCCTTTTCTTTTTTCTGAGCCTAAAAGATAAAAAGATATTTCTTTTGTGTGAGAACAGAGCAGAGAGGAATGAGAAAATGGGGGTGAAACTCTGATTGTAATCTTTCAGAGTTCCGTGCCCCAAACCCAATTTCATATTTCAAAATGAAACTTTTGGGGGAAATCTATGCATTTATCTATGTATTTATTGAATTTCTATAGTCACCCCTCTCAACAAGTGACTCATAGGCAATATTCATCACAAAAAGCATAAAACTAAATTAAAACAATGAAGAATAAATATGTATGGTTGCCAAGTAAAACTATTCTCATTATAGATAGATAGATAGATAGATAGATAGATAGATAGATAGATAGATAGATAGATAGATAGATATAGATATAGATAGATATAGATATAGATATAGATATATAGATATAGATATAGATATAGATATATAGATATAGATATAGATATAGATATAGATATAGAGATATAGATATAGATATAGATATAGATATAGATATAGATATAGATATAGATATAGATAGAGATATAGATATATATATAGATATAGATATAGATATAGATATAGATATAGATATAGATATAGATAGAATTTCTTGGATATTTCTGACACAATATTTATTCCTGCACAGACTGGTATTTATTGTGGAACTCAGTGACTGTGGCTTTAAAGCATCTAGATCTGAGCTAACTAAACCCAAGAACATTCTTCTAGCAAAACCAAACAGTAGATCTTTTTTCCAATGTTCAATCGGTGTTCAGAATATTGTTTCCAGATCTGAACCTTAGTAAAGCTTTGAGAAGGGAAAGGCATCTTTCCAGGGCAACCAGAAAAGTGAAATGAATATTCTCAAGTTTTTCAAAAGAGCTATCTTGGGCACCTTAAAACTGAGCCCATTTAATATCTCATAAGGTTTTGTGGAACACAGCAGCCACTGTGCTCAAGGAAAGCTGCAAACAGAGTCACCCTGGGACCGTCAGTTCTGTCTGATAAAAGCGGTACAATCAGCTCACAAGTTCAATAGCTCTCATTGTGACATTGCTTGCATGATTTATTGCTATTATACAGCACAATCAGTATCCACCCAGGATCTGTAATTCTGCATTTCTTCACGACGTGTCAGTGGTCTGTCCTATTTCCATCACCGCTTAGTACGATCCTTAATTCTAGTTCAAATCTCCTAACTATTCCCTATGCTCTATTTCCAAATACAACTCTTTAATTCCAGGGCAGAATACAAGATCTTATACATTCCAATTTGATGCCAACCAGGGAGGGGCAGATGTAGTTGGGAGGGGGGGCTCAGCTGGTTCACAGTACGAAGCACAGTATGAAGTCATGGCTTCGTGAACCACAGAATAACAGAGTTGGGAGGGACCTTGGAGATCTTCTAGTCCAACCCCCTACTCAAGAAGGAGACTCTATACCATTCCAGACAAGTGGCTGTTTAGTTTCCTCTTAAAAGCCTCCAGTGAAGGAGCACCCACAACTTCTGGAGGCAGGTTGTTCCACTGGTTAATTGTTCCCACTGTTAGGAAATTTCTCCTTAATTCCAGGTTGCTTCTCTCCTTGATTAGTTTCCATCCATTGTTTCTTGCCTTCGGGTGCTTTGCAAAATAGGTTGAGCCCCTCTTTTTTGTGGCAGCCCCTCAAATATTGCAACACTGCTATCATGTCACCCCTAGTCTTTCATTTGTCTAGGGTAGCCATATCCAGTTCTTGCAATTGTTCTTCATATTTCCAGCCTCCAACCTGCTAATCACTTCTCTCTAATCAGTGTCTCAACACCTTTTTTATAATATGATGACCAAAACTGGATGCAGTTTATGAGGTTGTCATCACTTGCTAACCCATAAACCATGGTTCAGTAACAACATCAGTGCAGTTCCCATAAAGCACAAGGTCCCAACCAGCCAAATCCCTAGGCATGATGCTTAATCAGAGTTTACATTTTTAAAAAAATCATGATTGAGGCTACTCACCCACTTTAAGTTTCTGGCGAGCTTGGCAACCCCTGTCTTTCAGTGCTTAATTAGAGATTTGTAAAAACTTTCCATCTAGTTTTTGCCAGTCCTGACTATCGTTCTTATCTATCTCGTCTGCCACAGAGGGTTTGGCCCTATCAAATAACGGCTCTGAAGGATGCCAGCCTTCTATGTCTGACAAGAATGGAATTTTCTCTGAATTTAATGGGTCTTGAAGTCAGGGGACAAATGTACTGTACAGCTAAGTCCTTGACTTACCGCCGCAACTGAGTCCAAAGTTTATGTTGCTAAGTGAGGCATTTGTTAAGTGAATTTTGTCCCATTTCACAACCTTTCTTGCCACCGTTGTTAAATGAATCACTGCAGTTGTAAAGTTAGCAACACGGTTGTTAAGTGAATTTGGCTTCCCCAACTTGGCTTGACAGAAAGTTGCAAGAGGGGATCAGTGGACGCTGCAGATGTCAGAGATAGGAGCCAGTTGCCAAGCAACTGAATCTTGATCACGTGACCTTGGGGATGCTGCGACAGCTCTAAAAGTGAAAAATGGTCATCAGTCATTTTTTTTCAGTGCTGTTGTTACTCTGAACAGTCACTCAACGAA
>NC_139523.1:19447971-19629650 GCF_947247035.1 Vipera ursinii | reverse complement strand
ATTTTAGGCCGGTCATTTTCTTAGCTGAAACGAGCTGACAGAATTTTTGTTTTAGAGAGAAAAGAGAGAGAGAGAGCAGATTGAACACTATTTTGAGTTTCTGGAGGAAAGCTTTTGCAGGAATACAGGTACTCCTCAACTTATGACTGCTCACTTTAGCGACAGTTCAAAGTTATGACGGACCTTCCTAGGGCTACTTACAACCTTGATTTGAAGTTCTGAGAGTCACCCACACCCCCATGCTACATGATTGCATTTGGGGCATTGGGCAACTGGTGTTGTGATTCAGTGTCAGCCTGTGCTCCCAGCAGCTGAGTCTGAGGAATCTGAGGAGGAGGAGGAGGAGGACGGGTTTGGAGAGCCTTCAGTGTCGGAGGGAGGCTCTGATGCACTGCAGGGACTCTCAGCCTGGCCCCTCCAGTCATGTTCCTCATGAGGCTCAGCTGTGTGAGTATGAGGTGTCGGACTCAGAAGAGTCACAGCTGAATCTGTTCAGAGACACTAGAAGCAGAAGTCAACCGTTTGGAGACATTCTAAGAGAATCCTGGTCTGTTCTTGCTACTTCTGTTTAACTCTTGTTTGTTGACTCTTGTTTGATATTTTGATTCATTTATTGAAGGAAATATTCTGTTGCTTTTTTGTTTGAACTGCAAATAAACTTGAGTTGGGTTTTTCCAGCCTATTGACTGTAAAAAGGAAAGAGGGTTGTCCCTGACACACAAACAGGGCCAGTCGTAGGCTTAAACAGAACAACTGGCCCACATTTATGGCGGTTTGCCGCCTCCCATGGTCACTTGATCACAATTTACAATGGTGTTTTTGTTTTTTTTGCCAGAAACTGGTTTTTGCTTCCAGTTTTCAGCCAAAAAAACCCCCACCCCTTTTGCAGACAATGGATTTGCTTAATGACCATGACACTGCTTTATGACTACTGTGTTCACTTAACAACCACTGCCAAAAAAGGTCATAAAATCAGGTTCGGTCATGTGGTAACCTGCTTAATGACGGCATGGCTTACAATGATAATCTTAGACACGATAATGGCCGTAAGCCAATGGCTACCTATGAGGTGCACCTTCATGCCAGGCCCTCCGATCCAGGCCTCCCAGCCAAAGAGGACATGTCCCCCAGCCCCACTTCTTTGGCTCATTAGCAAAAATCAAAGGCACCCTTAGAAAATCTGAAAGGTCTCCCTCCCTTGAATTCAAGGAGACGGTTTTCATCCTCTTTAATTCGGGCTCAATTTTCTTGCAAATCAATCGTCTGGAAGTGAGGTGACTCAGGGAGAAGCAACCAGAAAAAAGATGAGAACAGCACACATCATTTGCCTTCCACCCCTAAAGCAGCTAAACCCAGCAGGAGATGTTGGCAAATGTAAGCATAATGGTCTCGGTGATTGAGAAGGAGCACTGTCATAGCATTATTCCAAGAAAATAAAGCCAGCCAAGAGACGTGTGTTCTGAGCATCTTTTTGTGAAGGTTGACAAAGCTAGAAGCCCAAGGAGCCGTGACTTCAACATCACCAGCTCGACTGATGGGTGCTGGCGTCAGTTCTGTTGTCGTGGATGGGATGGGCCCCAATCAGCGCAGCACAGCACATCCTGGCTGAAATTTGTAATACTGCTCGATTCCTAATTTGACAGATTAGCAAACTCTCGTTCTTCGTGTCTCTGCCAGAGGCCAGTAACAGTCCAGTGTCTGGCCCTCACTCCCTAAACCTCTACTTGATGACAAAAATGTCTCCTGGGTTGTTTGTCCAGAACAAAGTTGTTTTTCAGAAGTGGCGATTTTCTTCCTGCTATAAACTAATGTTTATTCGTGACTTGCGCAAGTGAGATAACACTCTCTTTGTCTCCTTTTTGGCACTGCGGTCTGAAATGATTGCATGCTCTTATAATCATCTGAGGGTGTGTGTGTGTGTGTGTGTGTGTGTTTTTATGCTCCGATATTTTAATATACATACATGCAACATTTTACACTTTCGGGATAAGCAGCATAATACAAAATGTAGAATAGAGTAAGAAACAGCTGAAGAAACTAAAAGCGTGAGATAAGGAGAAGAAAAAAAAAACAGAACTTGGTCTAAAACTCTATCAGCTCATTTCCTTTTTCCGAAAGCAAAATTTTATCATTAAATCTTTTATCTGGCTTTGCACTGGCTACTGAGGGAATGAAAGAATGAAAAACCCAGTGGCTTGCTCCCAAAATTAGACCCACTGAAATCAACGGAAATGAGTTTAATTCTTCAGCTAAAGATTTGTGCAATTGCACGTGGAGGTCTCAGGGTAGGATTCCTGGGCTTCAAGTGCTTACATCCCATTTTTCTGGGGTTGAGAAATGGTTCCACTTCAAAACAGAGTTTTGGAGGTTGAGGATCCTTCCCCTATTTCCTTTCAGTGCAGGAGAACCTTGAAGACGGACTTCTCAAAGTGATTTACAGAATCAGCACATTGCCCCCAACAATCTGGGTCCTCATTTTACCAACCTCATTTTACCAACAATTGAAGGCTGAGTCAACGTCGAGCTGGTCAGGATTGAACTGCTGGCAATGGACAGAGTTAGCTTGCAATAGTGCATTCTAACAACTGTGCCACAATAGCTTCCTTCCTTCTCCTTGTTTCCTTTCCTTCCTTCCCATTTTCCTTCCTTCCTTCCTTCCTTCCTTCCTTCCTTCCTTCCTTCCTTCCTTCCTTCCTTCCTTCCTTCCTTCCTTCTTTCCTTCCTTCCTTCCTTCTCCTTGTTTCCCTTCCTTCTCATTTCCCTTCCTTCCTTTTCTTCCTTACCTTTACAGCCCTCTCTAAGCGGTTTACAAAGTCAGCATCTTGTCCCCAACAATCTGGGTCCTCATTTAACCGACCTCGGAAGGATGGAAGGCGGAGTCAACCTTGAGCCGGTGAGATTCGAACTGCTGGCAGTGAACAATGAGTTTGCCTGCCATTCTGCATTCTAACCACTGTACCATCATGGATAATCTAACTAAATAAAAAGAGGATGCAAGGATGATAAGGAACCCAAAGGGAACAAAGGAAAAAAATGTTAGAAGTAAAGCAAAGCCACCATGGAAGAATAGCCTGGACCACATGTGCAGACAACACAGGCGAGGATCAAATCCAAGATGCACAGAGACCAGTATAAGAAAATCACAGCTGATGAGAATTGTGCTCCCAACAATTTATATAGAATTGCTTGGACATGAACCAAAGCAGCTGTCAAATGGGACATCTCCATTGGTTGAGTACCCAATGGAAAGGAACTAGAAGGCCAGAACAATGGAAGTGGTTCCCCAAAGGTCATTTGGGCTACCTCCAAATCTAATAGGGATGCAGTACCCCAGTGGCAAGCGGATCAGGTTAATTCTCCTGCCCCTCATCTTACTGCCACCAGTGAGGAAGAATTCTGGGTAATTCAGAAGCTCTCCTAAACAGACCCATAAACAGAGTATGCTGTGAAACATCAACTTGATTTATCACCTGTCTTCTCCTTTGGGGCCATTAGAGTGGTGGCAGTCTAAAGGGACGCGGTGGCTCAGTGGGTTAGGACGCTGAGTTTGTCGATCGGAAGGTCGGCAGTTTGGCGGGTCGAATCCCGAGTGCCGTGTAACAGAGTGAGCGCCTGTTACTCGTCCCAGCTTCTGCCAACCTAGCAGTTCGAAAGCACGTCAAAATGCAAGTAGAAAAATAGGGACCACTACGGTGGGAAGGTAACAGCGTTCTGTGCGCCTTTGGCGTCTAGTCATGCCGGCCACATGACCACGGAGACGTCCTCAGACAAGCGCTGGCTCTTTGGCTTTGAAATGGAGATGAGCACCGGCCCCTAGAGTAGGAAACGACTAGCACGCATGTGCAGGGGAACCTTTACCTTTACCTTTTAGTCTATTCCAAGTTGGCAAATTAGCGATCCACAATGCAGAGCTTTGATTTTTCTTTCGACCCCCCTGTGCTGTATGTCACCCCTTCACCTTTGCCAAAGTCAGTCCAACCTTTCCATCTCATCTCTAGTCAATGCCACACTGCCCCCATTATCAACGCTCCAGGCTTAGAGGTTGCCCTGGCAACTCAAGAGAGGACAAGAGCTCACCTCATCTTAAGAGGACTTTTAGAAAGCCACCTGTCCTCTCAGTGACTACAGGTGGCCCAGAGATGCAGATGCTATGTGGAAAAAGGCTACACGTAACAGACAGCAAGAACAAGCGTTCCTCCTAGCTCAACTGGGGAAAGGGCTGATGCAAGAGCAGAGCATTAGCAGCTGCTGAGACCCAGTTTGAAATCCAAACCAGCAGAACCGTCCCTAGTAGGTTAACGTTTTCATTGGAATTGCAGACACAGCTAATACGAGCACTGATTTAAGTCTCAGCTGTGGAGGTGGCCCTTTGGGGGTAGCTTAGCATATTTCTCTGCCTCTTCCCCTCCGTTTAGTCTACAGAGATGTGTTGGGGGTGCCGTCTTGGGGCATGCACATGTGTTGTACAAGAACATTTCTCCCACGTTGTCTTTCGAGAAGGACATTTGTAGTCAAGAAACTTTCTCGATGGCATCCCTAACACCGGAGTTCCAGAGGCGTTGGCTGGAGAGTCATATTTTGGAAACACAATTTTTTAGGGATCATTTTTAATAATCCCTGTTTTTGTTAAGTTTCCCTTCTTTTAAGGTATTCGTGTCTTAACTTCCATCTTTAACTGTCAATCAAAATGCGGGATGTAATGAAATTGCGGCCACCATTTTGACTTTGTTGACCCCTTCTTGGATTCCCCTACGGTAGTAGCATGATCAATCCAGAAGCAATTTTTGATAGGGTGGACTACGTGTTGATGAACGCTAGAATGCAGTTCGGGGACTGAACAACAAATGACACAGAGAAAGACACCCTAACCTTTCATGTTCAGTTCAAGACTGTTGACACCCCACCTCAATAAAGCAAGGTGGTTCGATTTGGTTAGGTTATAGCCTAATTTTGCAATCCCATAAAACAGGTTAATTCAGTGACCGGGTCAAATGGTTGTTATGAGAACAATGTCCAGTTGCTCTGTACCCAACTTATTTCAAATAGGTTGTGGTAGAGATAAAATTGGAGAATCTGCTTTTAAAGGCCACTCAGGTCAGAATCAAAATAGAGTTGGATGGGACCTTGGAGGTCTTCTAGTCCAGCCCCCTCTCAAGCAGGAGATCCTATACCAGTGATGGTGAACTTTTTAGAGACGGAGTGCCCAAAAACTGCCCCATCCCCACTCCCCCACCCTCACCCCCAACTGCCTCCATGTCCCGCCGCAGATCGCTCAGGTGGCCCAGCAGCACCATGACAGCCACGCCCTCTGCCCGCAACCCGCAGCTTCATCTGCATGTGACGGGGTGTGAGGGCGGAGTCTTGTCCCTGCTGTCCAGCTGCCATGTCCTTGGCAGGAAGTTTCTCCTTAGTTCCAGGTTGTTTCTCTCCTTGATTCATTTCCATCCGTTGCTTCTTGTCCTGCCTTCAGGGGCTTTGGAGATTGGGTTGATCTCTCCTCAACTTTGTGACAGCCCCTGAGATATTGGAACACTGCTATCATATTAGACAAAGAGATGGCATGCACGTTATTGGCTATTTTAGAGAGATTATAGGTAATCCTCGACTTAGGACCGTAATTGAGGCTCACCATAATTGTGAGACATTTCTTAACTGAGTTTTGCCCCGTTTTATGACCCAACAATTGCAATGATTCACTTAACGACTGTGGCAAGCAAGGTCTTTACCGGTGCATCAGGATGCTCGAATACAGTGGCAAACACTAGTCTGGCACAGTAGCTTGAAATTTGGGATGAGCACATAGAGCAGGGGTGTCAAACTCGCAACATCACGTGACATGTCGCAATGTATCGTGACTTCCCCCCCCATTTTTTCCGGCAATGGGGTGGGTGCAGTTTCAGCATGACGCATCCGGCCTGCGGGCCAGCAGTTTGACACCCCCGGCATAGAGTAAGAATTTTTTTTAAACTGAACCACATGATAATGTTTACAGCCATAAGATGGCAGTATAAACCCAGCTCTGAGAACAGTCCATCCACATCCGTGTTTTTCAAACTGGGCAACTTTAAGACCTGTGGACTTCAATCCCCCAGTCAGTATTTTTTTTACACCGTCATAACTTTGAATGGTTGCTAAACAAGGCAGCTGGTAAGCAAGGACCACCTATAGGCGAAGGAGTTTGCTAGGCTCTTTGTGCTAGCGAGTATTCCAAAACGTCCTAATAACAAAGACTAATAAATTAGAATTGGAATAGAATAGAGCGGAAAGGGATCTTGGAATTCTTCTAGTCCAGCCCCCTGCTCAAGGAGGAGAAACCAGGAGTAGGCAACCTTGGCTCTTTTATGACTCGTGGACTTCAACTCCCAGAATTCCTGAGCCAGCCATGCTGAGGGGAAAGGGAGAGTTGCCAAGCTGACTCAGGAATTCTGGGAGTTGAAGTCCATGAGTCATAAAAGAGCCAAGGTTGCCTACCCCTGGCCTAGGCCTAGACCGCTTTATAACTCGTGGACTTCAACTCCCAGAATTCCTGAGCCAGCCATGCTGAGGAGAAAGGGAGAGGTTTCCAAGCTGAGCCATGCTGGCTCAGGAATTCTGGGAGTTGAAGTCCATGAGTCATAAAAGAACCAAGGTTGCCTACCCCTGACCTATACCATCTCAGATAATAAGATACCCTTGAATTAAAGAATGAAAAAAACAACAACCTTGCTATTCAGACTGATTGTTGTCTAGACTCTAGATCAATCCTAGCATAGTTTCCAGATATATGACCATTTGCTCTACGGTTACTCTATGAGTCATTGGATGGCCACTAACAAGCAAGTACTGGAGCACATAACATCAGATGTGTCACTAGAAGGCAAAATCATGAAAATGTGCCTCACTTTCTTTGGCTATGTCGTGCTGGGGAATTCACTGGGAAAAGCAATTATGTTTGGAAAAGTTGGCAGTAAAAGGACACCAGGCCATCAAAGAACATGGTGGCTGGACACTATCAAAGCTAACAGGGGATAGAAAAACTCAAAGAAGTAGTGCAAGACTGGAAAAGGAGGGGAGACCTAGTCCATAGAATCACCAAAGGTCAGACTCCATTGAACACATAGCATCATCAACATCATATTCTTCGAGAGGGCAACAGTAAACACCCAGCCTTCCTTGCCTCCTTAAGTCTTCTAATTAAGATTCTCCGATGCTTCTGTCGCAAGTGACGTGTCCTCTTCAATGAGAGCCCTGCGGAAAAGTCCCAAGAAAGAGGCCCGGCGGCGGAGGCCTCTGCTCCGGATGTAGCCCACAAAGCCATAGAGTACTGGGTTGATGCAGCTGTGCAAGTAGGCCAACGCATTGGAGAGCTTGAGCGCAATTCCCCAAAGGGCATTCTTGCTCCAAATGGTGTTCAGCAGCACGAAGACGTGGTGGGGCAGCCAGCAGATGAAGAAAAGGGCGACGATGGCGGCCACCAGGCTGATGGTGCGGTGGCAACCTTTCCAGCGCCGTTCGCGCAGCTTGCAAAGCAGAATGGAGTAAGCCGTGGAGATGACGATAAAGGGCAGAAGGAAGCCGCCGAAGAAGCGGCTCATCCTCAGGGGCAGTTCGGTGGAGTTTTTGAGAGTCTTGTGATAGATGCAACAGGAGGCACCGTTTCTGACTTCGAGAGTGCGGACCACAAGGTAAGGGATGCTGAAGAACAAAGCCATAGTCCATGCTCCGATGCACATCAGGGTTTGAAAACGAGGGCTTTGGTGGTTTCGGGCCCAGACAGGCCTTACTACCATCAGGCAGCGATAAAGGCTGATCATGGTGAGGATGAAGACGCTAGTAAAGGTAGTCAGGTAGCGGACGAAGCTGTGGACCTTGCAAAGCATGAGGCCAAAGGGCCATTGCTGGTACAGGATCTCTTGCACCAGGGCAGGGATACGACCCATGGAGAAGAGGAATTCGGCCACAGCCAGGTTGAAGTAGCAGATGGAGGTGAAGGTTTTGTGCTTCTTTCGTGTCACTATGATCCACATGACCAGCCCATTGCCAAAAACCCCCAAAACCAAGATGATCACATTGGTGACGATAGCGATACGGCGCATGACCTCTTCCACTCTGGTGATATTATGGAGGCAATAAGAGACATTCATGGTTGCCTAAAAAGAATAATATGGTTAAGTTTCCATCTTGGCTTCTTTTTTTTAAAATCTCATACCCCTTGGTGGAAAACGGGGGGAGGGGGCAACGGATAGCCCTGCAGTCACCAAGAACCCTTGAAGTTTTTCCCTGCAACCAATTTCCAAGTCTGCTACTAAATCTTGGCCTATTGCAGGTAGTCCTCAACTTATAACCATCGCTTTAGCAACTGAAGTTACAGTGGCACTGAAAAAAAGTGGTCCTCGCAGTTATGACCATTGCAACATCCCCACAGTGGTAAGATCAAAATTGGGGTGCTTGGCAGCTGGCATGTGTTTACAATGGGGCAGCAACCCGGGGCATGTTGTTAATAATAATAATAATAATAATAATAATAATAATAATAATAATAATAATAATAATAATAACCAAATTATTAATTGACAAATTTGCCATTAGTCAATTGGAAAAGGCGGCCTTACTAGGAACTGCTTCCATCCTGCAACGATATCTGTAATACCATCAAACATCCACATCTGCCTATCCCAGGTCCTTGGTAAGGACTCGATAGGTAGACAAAAATGCCAAATCCAGTCTGAACATCTGGCTGACTGTGCGATGAATAATAATAATAATAATAATAATAATAATAATAATAATAATAATAATAATAATAATAATTTTTTATTAAATTTATATACCGCCCTTTCCCGAAGGACTCAGGGCGGTTTACAGGGTATTTAAAATCAAACAGTACGAAATACAAAAGTTAAAAAAGAATTTAAAAAGATTAAATTATCCCTTAACTAAAAACCTCAGTTAAAAATTCTCAGCCTGGGCCGGAGAGCTCAAAGAGCCAGGTCTTCAGGTCCCGGCGGAATGAACGAAGGTCAGGGGCGGTCCTAAGCTCCACGGGCAGCTGGTTCCAAAGGGCAGGTGCACCCACAGAGAAGGCCCTCCCCCTGGGTGTTATCCGCCGGCAATAATAATAATAATAATAATAATAATAATAATAATAATAATAATAATAATAATAATAATAATAATAATAATAATAATAATGTTGGAAGGGACCTTGGAGGTCTTCTAGTCCAACCCCTTGCTCAGGCAGGAAACCCTACACCATTTCAGACAAATGGCTGTCCAGTCTCTTCTTAAAGAGACTGCCATTTATGACCTTGCCATCTGTGGCATTCCCGGACGGTTTCCAGCAAGCAAAGTCGATGGGGGAAGCCAGATTCACTTAATCATGGGATTCACTTAAGTGCTGCAATGAGTCACATAATAACTATGATTTTAAAAATTCATAAAATCATGTGCAATTCATTTAGCAGCCCGCCTTGCTTAATCGTGAAAATTCTGGTTCCAATTGTGAAGAAGGTAAGTTGAGGATTGCCCATAAACTAGACTTTTCATGGACTCAGATCAAATCATACGTAGTATTTGCAGTAAATAGAGAAAAACTGCCCATAGGGTACAAGCTGTGGTTTTCTTTCCCTGTGTCATAACTTATTACGGTTTAGCAACCACTCTTCAAGCATGCAGATAAGACAGGCATTTACAGAGGAGTATAAAAGAGTGGGAAGCAATCTAATCTTAAAAGAAATCTCAGTAAGAGTTGAAAAAAAAAACACCAGTTGAAATTCTTGGGGTGCCATCTTCATGCTGGGAAGAGACAAATATATGATTAAGTTCTCGCTTATCTCTTCTCTAGGAAATATATCAGGATGTGTGGAATAGTTCCTTCTGATTCAAGTGTTCTAGGCGAGCTGTAGGAGTCTAATATCTACTGATACGTGTGGTTGTCCAGACAAGCACCTCCAGACTTACTAGTTCTAACTTCATAGTAAAATGACATTAACAGAATCTTGTAAGTCTGAAAGTAGACCTCTCCCCACTTGCCTTTACACCCCAACAAACTAGGGAAGATCCCTTTTCAGATGTTTGCTATGTCTCTCTTACTTCTGCGGGCTCAGCTGGCGTATGTCCCAACATTTTCTAATCTGCAGTTCTTCGTCCGCCTCCCAAGGCTTTCCCCACATACCATTACAGTAGGGCAGGGTTTCTTGGGACTTCTGGGAGCTGAAGTCCAGGCTTTTGAAGTTTATTGAGGTTGAGAAACCTCAATATAGGGATAGAAGGTGTTTTTGGTGGGCTATCCCGGTCAACAAACTGGTTGCAAAGGCGGATCGAAGCTTTCAAAACTTTCACCCTGTGGCCCAGTCGTGAAACGTTCAGCGGTCAGAAGGGGCTTCTGGTGCACGCATGTGCTGCACGGATCAGAACATCTCCCTGTTGCTAGAAAAACCAAAGGGGCTCCAGAAATGAAGCAATGCAGTCGGCTTGACTTGTAGAGCCGAGAAGGCTTTACTATTTCATCATATAGCTGTAATGGGAAATTTTGCAGCCGTCGTCCAAGCTTGAAATCCTCAGTGCAAGATACCCAGCGGATCTAAGTAAATTCAGGTGCTATTTTCACCTAATGGAAAAAATGCAGACTATTTCTTATAGCAACATTTCTCTCATCTTACAGAGTGGTTGTTTTGTTGTTAGCTGCGAAGTCGTGTCCGACCCATCGTGACAACATTCCTCCAGGCCTTCCTATCCTCTACCATCTTCTGGACTCCAATTAAGCTCACGCCTCCTGCTTCAGTGACTCCATCCAGCCACCTCATTCTCTGTCGTCCCCTTCTTCTCTTGCCCTCAACCTTTCCCAGCATGAGGCTCTTCTCCAGGGAGTCCTTCCTTCTCATTAGGTGGCCAAAGTATTTGAGTTTTAGCTTCAGGATCTGGCCTTCTAAAGAGCAGTCAGGGTTGATCTCCTCTAGGACTGACCAGTTTGATCCCCTTGCAGTCGAAGGGACTCGCAGGAGTCTTCTCCAGCGCCATAGTTCAAAGGCCTCAATTCTTTGGCTCTCAGCCTTTTTTATGGTCCAATTTTCACTGCCATACATTGTAACTGGGAAGACCATAGCCTTGACTATACGCACTATACAGAGTGGAGGTAGCCTAAAATTTTAGCCAGCCCCCACCCCTTTTTTTAAAAAAAAAACCCTTGCATTTTTGGGATGAAAGGTGATTAAGGAGTTTAAGGCACTCGCTTAGCAGAAGAACAACTGCTGAAGTTGTTCTCTGCTGTCACCCTCAGCTTACCTTTTTTGTGAAAACAGGGATGACACAAGAATGCAACTTTAAGAGCGGCGAAGTTTCAACACTTCGATTGCATCAGCGGAGTGGTGGGAAAAGGTTTTAAAGATTGTTTGGCTTCCTCTGGGCTTGGAGAGATGTTTTAAGGGGCAAAAGTGGGAGCTTTAAGCCTTGAGCAAGGGTAGGAATTCTATGCTGACTCAGGAATTCTGGGAGTTGAAGTCCAGGAGTCATAAAAGAGCCAAGGTTGCCTACCCCTGGCCTAGCCCCCAGGCCACTCTATGACTCATGGACTTCAACTCCCAGAATTCCTGAGCCAGCCATGCTGAGGGAAAAGGGAGAGGTTTCCAAGCTGAGCCATGCTGGCTCAGGAATTCTGGGAGTTGAAGTCCACGAGTCATAAAAGAGCCAAGGTTGCCTATCCCTGGCCTTGAGAATATTTAAAGCCAGTGCTTTTTTTGTAAAAGAAAAAGGTGCCAGAACTCACACATGTCATACAACCTGCCTTGCCTACCCTATAAGGTTCCATCCCAAAAAAGGTGCCGGAACTCCGTTCTGAGCGTTCTATGAGAAAAAAAGTCCTGTTTAAAGCATCTACCTGATCCTTAAAACCTCAAATCTCCCCCCTCCCAAGGGATCCCTTTGCTCCTCATCTGGAGCCAACAGAGACATGTGCTTCGCAATCGAATCTGTTTCCTTCACTAACTTCTGGGAAAAACTAAGTTCTTCTGCGTGTGGCTCCATGCTAATAACCCCCTCCTGCCACCCGCCAGTCCTCTTTCAAAACAATTCATCGGGGCATGCCATTATTTTAACTTTTTCCCCAGATCTTTCTTTCAGGCAAAGAGGAAATGGCAACCAGAAGCTCCCTTCTTGAATCCTCAGAAGTGGAATTATTTAGCTTTAGGGAGAGAAGGGAGGATAGTCTACGAAGAAAGGGTTATTCTCAGGGAAATAATCGTCTGGGGAAAGAGGGAAGAAAAGGAGGATAATGTTCAAGCGAGATCCGTCTGGATGCACGATTACGCAAAGCTGTGGCCCATGGGCACACCCCTTGCAAAATCTGTCCGATCAGAGAGGACAGTGGTGAATAGTTAGCAACGGCACCAGGTTCAGTCCACCCTCAAGTTGTTTTTTTTAAAAAAAAAAAACCACACACACACAACCTGTGGGAGGAAGGCATCTTAGCGTTATCTGAGACTCTGTGGCCACCTCTCAGCCCTTGCCTTGCTCACCGTTTGCAGATGCCCCGTGCCTTCCATTGGGAGCTGGTCTGGCAGTTTCACCTCAAGAAGGTCTCCAGGTTCTGCTTCTCGGATGCCTTCTCAACGGAAGGGCAGGAAGTCCCCGAAGAACCTGATTGCAAGAGACAATAGGCCTGCCTTTTCCTTTGCAAAATCACAGGGTGCCGTCAAGGGAGTGCTGACGGTGGTCGGAGGGCTCCCTTGCCAGGAAAATACTTGCAGGGCAAATGCGGAGGGAAGAGCCAAGGAAAAGCAGATTCCGTGGCTTTCGAATAGCGGAAGAGGGGCCTGTTAAAAGAGGAGAGGGGAAACAACTTGGTGGTTAATGGTTGGGGGGGGGGAGGAGACGGTGGGGGGAAACAACAACAACCCAGGAACCAATGCTGTGGTGGTTAGGTACCAGAGGTTCAGGTGCATGTTGCTACTAAGCATTGGAGCTCTTTGGGGTGTTTTTGGACCCGATGCTATTTAAAAGTGCAGTCTATTAACAGTCTTGAGAGGAGAGGAGAGGAGAGGAGAGGAGAGGAGAGGAGAGGAGAGGAGAGGAGAGGAGAGGAAAGAAGGAAAGGAAACGAAAGGATAGGAGAGGAGAGGAGAGGGGACAGGAGGAGAGGGGAGGAGAGGAGAGGAGAGGGGAGGAGAGGAAGAAAAAAGAAAAGAGAGGAGAGAAAGGAAAAGGAGAGGAGAGGAGAGGAGAGGAAGGAAGGAAGGAAGGAAGGAAGGAAGGAAGGAAGGAAGGAAGGAAGGAAGGAAGGAAGGAAGGAAGAAAGGAAGGAAAGAATCCTTAATCAGGCATGTTACCGACATGATACAACTACTAGAAGATGGACAATAGGCCCAGCTTGCTTTGGGGGAGGGGCAATTTGTGCCAGGGAGGAAAGGTGGCCATTAGATGAGACCACAGAATATTTCTCCTGTTTTTATCCTTTGAATAATTGCACAGAAAAAAAAAAACTACTTCAGCTGGGGCTGCTGGTCTGAAGAGTGAGCTCTGCTGCAACAACATTAGGCGCAAACTGCAGGGGTGTCTAAATGGCACAGGTGAAATGACGCCATCAGATAAGCACCGCAATTACATCCTTGCATCAGGACCTTGTATCCATGGATGTAAGTCACAGTCTTTGGGTGTTGAGGACACGGATGTGCTGTCATTGCCCAGCTTCGTCCCTCCGCTGATGCCCCTGGAAGTCTGTCAAAATCCTCTTTTCTTTTCTGCCAGCTTTGTAGGGTGCTTTGTGCAAAAGTCTAGCAACATATTGCGTCTCCGCCTGATCTCTGGGCTTTGCAATCATCTATCAATGCCACACTGAAGCTCCATTTCAGTGACAGGTGGAGACCTGTCTATTTCCCCAGGGCTTTTTTATTTTCATTTTCAAATTGATTTTGAATTGTCTCTTGGTCTAGAGTTTTGAAGGTCTGACCTCGACTGCTGCCTCGTTTGTAGGGTATCTTTATTTGCTCTTTTATTTGATCTTATTGCATGTCGTTTTAACTTGAATTGTATCACGGGTGCGTTTTACCGAAAACAGACCAGAAAACCTAAGATATATAAACAAATAATCTTTACTAAAAATGTCTTGGATCGGGCGAGGAGTGAATGGAGGTTTTTGAACAAAGGGAAATTGGAGTAAAGTGGATATTGGTGTTTTTATTAAGGAGGGGAAAAACGGAAGACTGTACACACACAGACACGCAGATAAAAAGCATAAGAGGTTGAGGATGTAATGAGGGGAAGCATTTATCCTGAGTTTTATCTTGCTGGCTGTGTGGCCTGGTTCATTTTTCATTCTGTGGAGCCTGAAATGAGAAAAAAAAAGAGAGAGAGAGAACCATCAGAAGGAAATCCTGAATGGAATCCATGAAAAAGCCTCTTCCTCATTTTTATTTTTATTTTAAATTCAGGCAGAATCTTGTTCTTGTGGCATCTTGCTTTGAAGGAAGAAATAACCTTTTTTAAAAAAAAAATACATTTGCACAGCATTAGAATGGAATAGGAAGGCTGAGAAGACAGCAGAGTATACATATAGTCCTCAGTTAGGACAGCGATGAAAAAACAACTTAGTGACCAATCCTTGTGCTTACAACCTTCACAGAACTGTGGAGCAAAGAAAAGCAGAGTAAAATCGTGAGGAAAAGTTGCAGGTCCATTAGTGACCACAGGGCTTAATGGCCCCGTTGCTTGTCCCAGTTTCAGTCACTAAATGAGGGCTACGTATAGCTAAGGGCCTCATATCATCTTATAAAAATAATAAAGGCGGGATTCTAATAAATAAAGGAATAAGTAGGAAAAAAATCTATTCATATCAATGACTGAAGACGTGTGGACTTCAGCTCCCAGCATTCCCCATGCCTGGCTGAGGAATTCTGGGAGTTGAAGTCCACAAGTCATAAAAGGGCCAGGTTTGAAGACCCCTGCGGGCGATAAAAATGTGTCTCTCACCACAATTGCTGGACTAGATCTTTTCTTATTTCGATCAATCTCGACATAGAAAAGGCGATCTGGAGGAAAGGAAAGAAAGCAGAATCAGTTCTGAAACCCTAACCCTGACCATCATCACCCCAGTTTTTACAAGAATTTTTATTTGGCATCCTTCTCTGTTAGGGAAATTGGAAGCAAGGGTAGCTGAACCCCATTTCTGCAAATGCTGGAAAGTGGCTTTGTGCCCCCCTACCCCCCTTCTTTCCTTCCCCCCCGGTAAAAATGGTTTTGTTTTTCTATTTCATTTCTAAGTGCTTTCAAATTGTTCTTGAGTGTCTCACGATCATGTACCTGAGTTTTACCTTTTCTTTGTACCTTTTCTTTCTTTTTACGACCCTGTAATCCCTTGATTTGGGGTGGGACCGAGTGGAGCTGAGCATTTACTGGCCGGTTGCCCTTCCTGATGCCTATGCGGAGTTTGGAGCATATGTTTTCTCTTTGTGCCATTTTTTTCATTATGATCTTGACTTTTATTACCAGGGCGTGAACTTGCATTTTCAATGGTTTCATATGAAAGTTATGCCTTTATAGCTAAACCTCTTTGAAACCATAGCTCTTGGTGACCTCTCTACAGATCCAGTCATATCTTCCTTCTGGATCTACTGTAGCTACAGTTATAATAATATGCCCAACTCTTGGTGAGTTCATGGACTTGTCTACGCAGGTTTCTTCACAACAATATCAAAAAGGGTGCCGAAAAGCATTGCGTGAAATCCATTTGCATTGAGTGATTTAAGTTGATGGCCTCTCTTTCTTTCTCGAGTGCTATGGCATTCCAAGTTACCTCCTAAGACCCCATTTCTAAAGTAAAAAGTTTAACTATCCTTCACCCGAGAAGGGGACTGGATGCTAAAACATATGAAGAATGTTTGTAGGAATTGGCTATGTCTAATTTAGGGGAAAGAAAGACTAGGGGTGACATGACAGCAGTGTCCCAATATTTAAAGGGCTGCCCCAAAGAAGAGGGTGTGTGTGTGTCAACCTATTTTTCAAAACACCTGAAGGCAGGACAAGAAGCAATGGATGGAAATTAATCAAGGAGAGGACCAGCCTAGAATTAAGCAGAAATTTCTTGACAGTTCGAACAATTAACCAGTGGAACAACCTGCCTCCAGAAGTTGTGAATGCTCCAACACTGGAAGTTTTTAAGAAGAGACTGGACAGCCATTTGCCTGAAATGGTATAGGGTTTCCTGCCTGAGCAGGGATGTTGGACTAGATGACCTCCAAGGTCCCTTCCAACTCTGTTATTTTCTCCTTCCTTTTTTATGTTTTTCCAACTTTCAATTCAAGCTTACAGCTGTGGTATGTCCCGATATTCTTCCATGAAAGAAGTAACTAGTATAACCACAGTTAGGAGCAAGTGAATTCCTTGAGATATTTGTGGTATCAAGGCAAAGTGAAGTGAAGGACTTCATGAACGGGAATAGCCTGCCTAGAGGCACTTTTGGAAGTATTCCCCCCAACCAGAACATTTAAGGTAAGATTAAATATTTTCAAGTACAAAATCTCACAAAGACATGTGATCTTGCAAGATTTCAGCTCTTTTTAAATAAAAAAAAATAAAATATCACAGCATCAGAATGTACAACAGAACCGCACCTGAACAACATCACCAACCTCTGTAAAGAAGCAGTTGGGAAACAAAATTGAGAATGCATGAATTTGAAGCTGCAGTGTACGACTTACCAGAGAAGTAGTAAAGCATGACTATCAAGAGTAAAATGGTTACAAATGTTCCAAGAATAATTGCAGGAAGTTGAACATTTTGCAGTATCTTCGCTGTGCAGAGAAGAGCAACAAAGATGATTAGGGCACTGGAGGCTAAAATGTACAAAGAACGGTTGCTGGAATTGGGTATGTCTAGTTTAATGAAAAGAAGGACTAGGGGTGACATGATAGCAGTGTTCCAATATCTCAGGGGTTGCCACAAAGAAGAGGGGGGGGTGTCAACCTATTTTCCAAAGCACATAAAAGCAGGACAAAAATCAATGGATGGAGACTAATCAAGGAGAGAATCAACCTAGAACTAAGGAGAAATTTCCTGACAGAACCATTTATCAGTGGCACAACTTGCCTTCAGAAGCTGTGGATTCTCCTTCACTGGAGGTTTTCAAGAAGAGATTGGACGACTATTTGTCTGAAATAGTATAGGATTTCCTGCCTGAGCAGGGGGCTGGACTAGAAGACCTCCAAGGTCCCTTCTAACTCTGTCATTCTGTTAATATTGAAAGGTCAATGTCCCAGAAAAAGAACAGAATTCCACACAATCATCATTCATTCTCCAATCATTCACAACCAATTTGTAGACTTTTTGGGGTGGTCTTCAGAGCTGCTGGCCCTCAACAAAAGAATAAGGGGCAACATCCCACGTCCCTTTCTGAGTCACTATACATTACAGTCATCCAAGTAAAGGAGAAACTAACCAAGGAGAGAATCAGTCTGGAATGAAGGGGAAAATGCCTAACAGTGAGGACAATTAACCAGTGGAACAAAAGTTCCCTTCAGAAGTTGTGGGTGCTTCATCACTGGAGGTTTTTAAGAAGAGACTAGACAGCCACTTGTCTCAAATTGTACAGGGGTTTGAGCAGAGTTTTGGATTAAAAGACCTCCAAGGTGCCTTCTGACTTAAGGATTGCAAGGGAGTGCCTAACTCTGACCCTTGAACAGGGATAAGACAAGTGGAACTTGCATCATAATACATCATCTTGGCTGCCCTGGGATGATAGGGTTTTTTTTCCCCATGAAGCCAAGATTCCCCCCACCAAGTCCATTCCTTGCTAAGCCAAGAAGCACCACTATAGCACAGCATGGATTACAAAGTAATTTCAGGATAGGAGAAGCTCACCTGTCTTGCCTGGAAGAGACAGCGTCTTCAAATTGGAGAATCCAATAGGATTTATTCCTCTGCACGTGATTTTATAGGAATTTAATTTATTTCCTAGAAGGTGTAAGGAACTGGTGCCAGTGTTGCCCTGAGTTGAGAATGTGATGTTTACGTCGTCGGAGGTGGTGTTCTTGATTAAATGTTGGTGGTTCAAGTACCACTGGATCTGTGGTGGAGGCCAAGAATGGAAGGTGCAAGAACAAACGGTGGTGCCGTTGCTGTCATACTTACAAATATGAATGACCATGACCTGAGGACTATCTGGAAGAGGGCAAAACAAACACACAATTTCTCTGGCCAAAAGAAGTAAGGTCCATAACTATCAGTTGGGTATCCCAAAGGTGCTTTTTCAAGCAGCAACTGAGCTTTCTTGTTTTTCTTTGAAGACTTTTTGCTTCTCATCCAAGAAGCTTCTTCAACTCTGACTGGATGGTGGGGACAGATTTATACTCCTTGCAGATAGCTGGGCATTTGCCTTCTTTTAGAGAGTCGTTGAGGCCACCTGGAGGTTTATGTGTGTCCTCAAGGTCACCTCAGATTATAAGATATTTGCAAAGGTGTTGGCTAATAGACTGATGAGGGTTCTGCAACAGGTGATTCATGGGGATCAAACTGGGTTTATTAGTGGTAGGCAAATGAAAAATAATGTGAGGCATATAGTTGATGTGTTAGAGTTTTTGGAAAGAAACAACCAGATCCCTGCGGCGCTAATTTTTTTAGACGCTGAAAAAGCTTTTGATCAATTGAATTGGCAATTTTTGATGAAAGTTCTAGATAAAATGAATTTTGGGGATAAATTTTTGCAACCAATTAGGGCATTATATCAAAAACAAACTGCCCAGATAATAGTTAACAATAGTTTGACTGAAGCTTGTAATATTGAGAAGGGCACAAGGCAAGGGTGTCCGTTATCGCCTTTGTTATTTGTGTTAACATTGGAGATATTATTGGTAAAAATACGGAATTCGGAAAGAATTAAGGGTATACAAATTAGAGATCAGGATTATAGATTGAGAGCGTTCGCAGATGATCTGGTTGTTACGGTGACCCAGCCGGAGAACTCTGTTGTGGACCTGATGGAGATAATAAAGCATTATGGGAGGGTTTCTGGATTTAAAGTTAATGCACAAAAAACTAAAATTCTGGCCAAAAATATGACAGTATCGCAAAAGGCTCTTTTAGAAGGATTAACTGGATTTGAGATTGCTAAAAGGGTCAAATATTTGGGGGTGTTTTTGTCACCCTCTAATACAAAGTTATATAAAAATAACTATGAAAAATTATGGGGAAAAATTCAAAAAGAAATGGAGATTTGGGAAAAATTGCAATTGTCTTTGTTGGGAAGAATCGCAGCAGTGAAAATGAATGTCCTGCCTAAATTTTTATTCTTATTCCAAATGATACCGGTTCTTAAGAAAGATTCTAATCTGGAGGAATGGCAGCGAGGTATCAACAAATTTGTCTGGGCAGGGAAAAGGCCACGAGTTAAACTTAAGATTATGCAGGATACTCCTGAAAGAGGTGGTCTTAAAATGCCTAATTTTAAATTATATTATGAAGCTGCTGCGTTAGCAGGAATAAGTGATTGGATTAATTTGACACAAGAGAGATTATTAAATCTTGAGGGTCACGACTTGTTGTTTGGCTGGCATGCATATTTGTTGTATGATAAAAAGGTAGATAATGTGTTTAAGGCGCATATTTTAAGACAGGCATTGTTGAGAGTCTGGAAGAACTTATAGACATAAGTTAGATTGCAGGATACCATTGTGGGCAATCCCAAAACACGCAATAGAAAATATAAATGTTGGTTTCAAACATGATGTGACTACGTATAAGGAGATTTTAAGTTTGGAAAGAAATGTCTGGTGTCTGAAGCCGTATACTTTCTTGCGAGAGGAGAAGATTGTTCAAACCTGGTTCCAATATATTCAGCTACGGGCCAGGTGGAAAGAAGATCAGAAAATTGGTTTTACAATGACTGATGAAAATCTGATAAAGCAAATTAGAAAGCAGGGTCCAGCACATATCAAACGGATATATCTTGCATTGATAGAAATTGACTCAGAAACAGAACTTGTTAAAGATTGTATGATAAAATGGGCCCAAAACATTCAAGAAGTTATTACAATGGACACGTGGGAAAAGATCTGGGTGAGGAACGTAAAATTTACACAAGCTCAAAACTTAAGAGAGAACTTTTATAAAATGTTTTATAGATGGCATCTAGATCCTAAGAAGCTTGCAAGTATGTATCCGAATTATCAGCCTAAGTGCTGGAGGTGTGGCGATGAAGATGCAACATATTTTCACATATGGTGGACTTGTAAAAAGGTTAAGGCCTTTTGGATAAAAATTTGGTGGAACATGCAGAAGATTTTCAAGCAAAGGATAAAGTTTTGTCCGCAATTTTTTTTGTTAGGTATAATTACAGATGCTACGGTTGTGGACACTAAGCTGATGTTGAATTTAATTACGGCAGCAAGACTTTTAATAGGTCAATATTGGAAGAAGGAGGAACTGCCGACTGTAGAAGAATGGACTTTAAAGGTTTCTGACCTGGCAGAGATGGCAAAGATCTCGGCTTACTTGAAAGATCACTCGCAAGAACGTTATATTAGGGAGTGGAGAAAATGGATTGAGTATATCCAGAACAAATATGGGACTAAAAAGTTTTATGTAGCATTTGAATAAGTCTTCCTTTTTTTTCTTTTTTCCTTTTCTTTTTATATTTAATAGTAATAGTGTTTGTAGTTATCCTATATGAGCTAGAGAGTGATAGATTTTAGAGTTTATGGTTGTTTGCATATGGATGTTTATGATTGTTTTTTTGTTGTTTTTACACCTTGTACTTAGCTCTGGGAAGTCGGGGGGGGGAGGGGGGGAGGGGTAGGGAGGGATGGGTACGGGAGGGGGAGGGGGGATTGTTAAAGATAAAATGTATGTTAAAACTTTTTAATAAAAAAAAAGGTCACCTCAGTGGTGCAAATGGGTGTGGAGCCTTCTTGGAACCCTCTAAAAAGGATGGAAATGACCAGCTGTCTGCAAGGAGTATAAATCCTTCCCTTCCCCACCATCCAGTCAAAGCTGAAGCAGCTTCTTGGATGAGAAGCGAAACGTCTTCAAAGAAAAACAAGGAAGTCCAGTTGCCTCCTGAAAAAGCACCTTTGGGACAACCAGGACCTGGATGACTGAGAATCTCCATAGACCTATCAGTGTTTCTCAACTTTGTCCACTTTAAGAAGCATGGACTTCAGTTCCCAGAATTTCCCAGCCAGCCATGTTCAACTTGACCAGGGGTAAGCAACCTTGGCTCTTTTATGACTAGTGGACTTCAACTCCCAGAATTCCTGAGCCAGCCATGCTGAGGGGAAAGGGAGAGGTTTCCATGCTGAGCCATGCTGGCTCAGGAATTAGTCCACGAGTCATAAAAGAGACAAGATTGCCTACCCTAGGCCTAGGCGGCTTTATGACTCGTGGACTTCAACTCCCAGAATTCCTGAGCCAGCCATGCTGAGGGGAAAGGGAGAGGTTTCCATGCTGGCTCAGGAATTCTGGGAGTTGAAGTCCATGAGTCATAAAAGAGCCAAGGTTGCCTGGCCTAGGCGGCTTTATGACTCGTGGACTTCAACTCCCAGAATTCCTGAGCCAGCCATGCTGAGGGGAAAGGGAGAGGTTTCCATGCTGGCTCAGGAATTCTGGGAGTTGAAGTCCATGAGTCATAAAAGAGCCAAGGTTGCCTATCCCTGAGGTAATGCTTAACTAATACACTGAAATGCCCTAGATCAGGGGTAGGGAACCTTGGCTCTTTGATGACTCGTGGACTTCAACTCCCAGAATTCCTGAGCCAGCCATGCTGAGGGGAAAGGGAGAGGTTTCCAAGCTGAGTCATGCTGGCTCAAGAATTCTGAGTTGAAGTCCACGAGTCATAAAAGAGCCAAGGTTGCCTAGCCCTGGTCTTGACCTATGATGAGAGTGACCTATGATGGAAATTCCAGTCCAATTGTGGTCATAACTGGAGGTCTGTCCTCAAGACAGATCTCCTCCCCTGTCTCTCCTCTTGCTTGGAGTACAGGAAGTCCTTGACGTACGACCACAATTGAGCCCAAAATTTATGTTTGCTAAGGGGACATTTGTTAAATGAGTTTTGCCCCTTTTTTTACGAAGCTTCTTACCAATGTTGTTCAGCGAAGCACTGCAGTTGATAAGTTAGCAACCCAGTTGTTAAGTGAGTCTGGCTTCCCCACTGACTTTGCTTGTCAGAAGATCGCAAAAGGCAATCCCATGACCTTGGGACACAGCAACGGCCGTCAATCGGAAACCAGTCGCCAAGCGTCTGGATACTGGTCCCATGACCAGAGGGATGCTGCAACGGTCGTAACTGAAAAACAGCCGTGAGTCTCTTTCTCCAGGGCTGTTGTAACTTTGAATGGTCACTAAATGAACCATTGCAAGTCAAGGGCTACTTGTAGTGCACCGAGATGCAAAGAGCTTCAGTGGTTTAAAAAAAAGCCGGAGGCAAAGAGTTAGATAAGAGAGCTACTCACATGCCATATGAAGTTGGATGGCATTTTCTGTGTGTTTCCTTGTGGCAGGGTACTTTAAATAACAAACGAGGATTAAGCCTTCATTAGCTAAAGAGGGTACGAAGCTGAGGTTGGTTCCATAGGTCCAGGCCCAACTGCTCTGCTGGATGGCCCAGTCAGAAGAATTCCATTGGCTTGGCTTCAAGGACCAGTGGATTTGAGGCTTGGGGTTCAAGCAGCAATCCGATGTCGCACAGCTAAAAACGACGGTCTCACCCCAGCGGAAGGAAGAAGGCTTTGAAATCCTAGGCTTCTTCTTAATATCTAAGCAAGAAAAAGGGCGATGGAAGGCCATTTGGTGGCACCACCCTCCCTGCAGCTGCCTTGATCAACCCAGCCCATTCCGTAATTGGGTATGTCCAGTTTAATCAAAAGAAGGATTAGGGGTGACAGGATAGATGCATTCCAATATCTATGTCTCTCTCTCTCTCTCTGTGTGTGTGTGTGTGTGTGTGTGTGTGTGTGTGCGCGCGCACATGTGTGTGTGTGTGTGTGTCAACCTGTTCTTCAAAGCATCAGAAGGCAGGACGAAAAGGAACGGATGGCAAATAACCAAGGAGAGAACCAACCTGGAATTAAGGAGAAATTTCCTGACAATTAGAACAATTCATCAGTGGAACGACTTGCCTTTAGAAGTTTTGGCTGGTCCATCATTGGAGGTTTCTAAGATGAGATTGGACAACCATTTGTCTGGGATGGTATAAGGCATATCCCCTACCTGAGCAGGGGATAGCAGACCTCCATGGTCTCTTTCTGTTCTGTTATTCTGTATATTGTGGCTTCATCGGCAAGTTTTACCGTACCTGGGCAACAAGGATCCAGGCTTGGCTGTGGCTGTCCAACATTCCCCCCCCCCATTCTAAAAATAAAGGCCTCAAAAAACATCAAGGAAGAAGGGGAGAAAGTCCAAGAACTTGCTTACCTGTCACCACAATTTGGGGATTTATGTGATGTTGTGAACTAGATGATACAAATGCATACCTAAATCCTGCTCCTTTATCAATTCTCAGGAAGTACTTGCCCCAGTCCTCGAACTGGGCATTTGCAATGCTGAAGGAGCAGTTGCCTTTCTCTGGGTCGCCTGTCAGCTTAAAATCGGTAGTATCACCTTTCTGTCTTAAGTCATTGGTGACCATCAGTTCTCCTGATACCCACATGTTGACCCACAACAAATAGTAACGTTTCTTTGAAGTCTTAAACCAATAGATGTACAACGGTGAGGAGCTTTTTGAGTACCATTCAGGAACCGTGAACATGCAAGGCACATCAACGCAATGGTTCAGTTCAACAAAGACTTTCTTCGGCACTGAAATTGAATAGCCAGCATGGATGGTCAGAGTATCTGGTGGGAGAAGAGAAGGATGTAAGTGGCAGGGCCCCACTAAACTTATAATTTTCCCCCAAAACTTTATTCAGAGATGATCTGTTCAAAGAGAGAAGCAACCTGGAATTAAGGAGAAACTTCCTGACAGTGAAGACAATTAACCAATGGAACAGCTTGCCTCCAGAAATCGTGGGCGCTCCATCACTGGAGTTTTTTAAGAAGAGGCTAGACAGTCACTTGTCTGAGATGGTACAAGGGTAGGCAACCTTGGCTCTTTTATGACTCGTGGACTTCAACTCCCAGAATTCCTGAGCCAGCTTGACTCCCTCATCTTTGGGGCAGCCCCTGAGATATTGGAACACTGCTATCATGTCCCCCCTCATCCTTCTCTTCGTTAAACTACACATACACAAACCTGTGGACTTCAACTGCCAGAATTCCTTGGCCAGCCATGATGAAGTCTTCAAATCTGAATGTCACCAGGTTTGGAGACCCCTGTCCTAATGCCATGTGTGAACCTACCTTGGATAGTTTGTAAACTATGATTTATGTCTTAATGTTGTATTTGAACCAGCCCACTTAATCTTTTGGGTGAATCTGGCACTTTTCATTGTTTCAACAAGCAATGCTAATATTCAACAGGCAATGCGAAAGTGAAGGTCAGAAAAATGGAAGGCTTCCACAAGTGGCAGCTGAACCCACCCCACCTTTTTCTGAACTTCGATACTTTTACACACATCAAATATAATCCTTTGAATGTACACCAAGACTTCCCTGACTGTCCCTACCTGTGCAGCCTATAAACTAAGATTGAGACTATTTTATCCTTGCACTTTTGAGACAGGGAAATGGATTCCTGCTGAATTAAGACTTTATTTTCTGTGACTATAGCTCTTTTCAGTCCATGAAGGGATAAATTAGAAAACCACTTGAGATTTCATTGCATATTTCTGTGAGTGACTCGTACCTTGATAAAGCAGGACAAAGTTCAGGAAGATTAGTAAAAAAAAAGCCATCCCTCAAACCTTGAAGAAATCTCTATAAGCTTCAGCTGGTCTCCCCTTTGACTATCTTCTTATTGCAGAATTATTTCCAGAGATCTACCAGAATAAGAAATTGGAAAATGTTGTTGAGTATTGTTGTGACAACTGTCAAATGTCCTATTCAAATCATCTATTTTAAAAAAAACCCTTCAGATTGTTATTCAGCTCATCTAATAAAGTAGTCTAGCAGTTTGCTTGGGCAATTGGAGCAAATCAACCTTGGCCTGGCCTTAATCTATCTATATACTACTAAAATTATCATTGTGTTTAGATAAACAGATGTTTGTACCCTAAAGTTAGCCCAAATGGGACATTATTCTGCAACAATTTTTGAATCAAGGGACCTTGTTCGATGGTTTGGGCTGAGGGAGTGACTGGCCCCAAGTCACTCAGTCAATTTTTCATGCTTAAAATCAGACTAAAACTTAACATTTCCTGAATTCTAGCCTGGTGTCTTTACTACTACATCAAACTGGTTCTCTAAATGCTCTTAAATAATTCCACTTTTCCCAGCCTTATTGGTCAAGATGTCCATCAGATGCCATTGAACTACATTTCACAGCAGCCTAAGCAGAGAGATTTTCCTCACTCACCTCATGTTCCCACCCTGTTTTGAACTTCTAACTGTCTCGGAATTTTCTTTCTTTTAAAAAAAAAACCAATTAAAAAAGGCCACTTACCAGCATTCTGAAGAGTTGGGCTGTTTGTGACGTGGTTTCCTTTGTTCTTCTTCCTTCACTGTTTTGAAATGGCTACTTCATCTTCCCTTTTTGCGGCATACACGATGCATATTGTTCTACCTCAGTACGTTTTTTTTTCCATTAGCATTTTTTTTAAAAAAAGACAAAACTAGCACAAGATAATGAGGAAAATAAAACAAAGAGAAACCAATCAAAGAGAAAACTAAAGATGCAAAAGAAATAGATCTCATAGATTCTGAAGAGGTGGGCCAGCTGCTTGCAACATCTGTTTTCCTATTTTTCTCTTCCCTCTTCCCATTTAGAAAGGCCACAATGACTTTTTTATTATATTAAAGCAAATAAAGATTGGCCTAGTCCAGGGGTCGGCAACCTCGGCTCTTTTATGATTCGTGGACTTCAACTCCCAGAATTCCTGAGCCAGCTATGCTGGCTCAGGAATTCTGGGAGTTGAAGTCCACGAGTCATAAAAGAGCCGAGGTTGCCGACCCGTGGCCTAGTCAGTGGAATCCTGTCAAAACAGTGTTTCTCAATCTTGACTAGTTTAATCAGGATGGGCTTCAACTCCCAGAATTCCCCAGCCAGCATGGGGAAAAGGAAAAAAAAGAGAGGGGGGAAATATCCAAAAAACATTGCCCATGTTCTTTCCAACAATGCCATGGGGTTAACTTTGCGCTTCCTTCCCTCCCGAAAATATGTTTAAAAAGCCATTTGTCTGAAATGATATAGGGTTTCCTGCCTGAGCAGGGGGGTTGCACTAGATGACCTCCAAGATCCCTTCCAACTTTACTATTATGATTATGCTCAAGAGTATCTTTTTAGAGATAGGACTGGAGAGATACGCATAATAAGGAAGTCAAGCCTAAGCCTGAAGTAAGGCTGTAACATGGGAAATGAAGATGTTTTACTCTCTTATTAGTTGTGACTGCTGAAAAAAAAAGCCTCTAAGGCAGCAAAGCTGGCTAGGGAATTCTGGGAGTTGAAGTCCACAGATCCTCAAGCAGCCAAGGTTGAGAAGCACTGCTCTAAGGGAAGGGAATCAAAGACGTAGTACCAAAGCTAACTGTTGTATAATTATTCTATCTGCCAGGACCGTGATTTTTAGGAAGGAATTTTTAAATTTTAGGGGAGTCCTCTATGTGCGTGGGGATGGGTGGATGGGTGTAGCAGTTAGGATGGTGGCCATACATGTTTGAACACAGCCACAGTCGAAGCCTCTTCCTTTTAAAAAAATCTGTGTTGCAACATTGCTTGGTTATGGCTACTGTTTTAACTGACCTCCCTCCCCACAGGTTCTTGTGAAATTATACTACAGACTCCTCTGTATATTATACTACCTACCTTCCTCTATTCTCTATTTCTCTATTCTCAAGAAAGGAAAAAGAAGGAAGGAAGGGAAGAGAGAGAGAGAGAGAGAGAGAGAGAGAGAGAGAGAGAGAGAGAGAGAGAGAGAAAGAGAAAGAGAAAGAAAGAAAGAAAGAAAGAAAGAAAGAAAGAAAGAAAGAAAGAAAGAAAGAAAGAAAGAAAGAAAGAAAGAAAGAAACCATCCTTACTTTCTTGGACCTTCTGGATCCAGAAAGCTTAATCCTTAATCCAGCGCTTTCTGCTGAATTGATAGATTCACACAACACCCTTAACTAAGCCCAATTAAAGATGAGTAGTTCATTTTGTTTATTCCTGCATCGGTTAGGCACCACAAACCCACACGAATGCCTCTCTCGTGCACGGATTTCAGCTGATTTCCTTAGAGGAGAGCAATGTTATTTATTTGTATCCCGCCTTTATTATTTTTACAAATACTCAGGGCAGTAAACATATTCCACACAACTTCCTCCTCCTATTTTCCTGGCAACAACAGCCCTGTGAGGTGAGTTGGGTTGAGAGAGAGGGAACCTTCGGTCTAAATCTGGCAGGGCTTTCCCAACAGAGCAACTGGTTTATTTACTATAGAGGGCACAAAAGAGAAAGGGAAATGAAAGAGTTTTCTTTGACTTGGTTGAAAATGTAATTGTCCATCCCAACGTAGCAAACGTGCAGAGGGGTTTAATTATAATTCTCATCATCCCAACTTTACAAGGAGGTTGTGGAAGGCTGAAGTCCAGCATTTTGCACGTCAAATCGGTTAAATTGGAATGAAAGGTTTTTGCTTAAAAAGAAAACAACCTTGGCTACAAACTTTCTCCATTTGATACTCACCAGATGTTGGTGGAAGGTGTGTGTGTGTGTGTGTGTGTGTGTGTGTGTGTGTGTTTGTGTGTGTTTGTCTGGGGGGGAAGATTGTAATATCCAGGATATTATTGTAATATCTGGCAGTAGGAGCAACAATTTTGCTCTCTAGGAAATCTGGGAGTTGTAGTCCCAAAGATCTGGAGGGCATAAATCTGTTTGGGCATTTTTGAATGGCCAGAATTAACCATGATAAAGATCTGCGCACTTTAAAGAATTGTGTCCTTAACACATACTTTTTCATTCCATTTTATTTAAGCATTCTTCAACTACATTTCACACTATTAAACCAAGTTGGAGAATCAGAAGAAACAATTCATACCAAATTCCATAAAAACTAGCAGTAATGTCCTCTTATCCCCACCTTTGGTTAAAAAAAACCCTCCTCACATATCCATATAACAGTGTTAGAAGAGAACAGAAGCTATATGAGACATCTCTCTTTCAATATTAGGGAACATAATAATAAAATGGTGCAATCAAACTATTAGGCTTTCATAACTAAGTAAAGCAGAGTAAGTGAGCTGTAACATGGCTGGCTAGGATGTTGCAGTTTATGGGAGAAAAAAGCTACATCACAGGCAGCTAAATATATCATTTAAACTGTAGGAAAGAGGAAATGCAATGAATCAATGAAAAGAGATCCATGTTTGTTAATGATTCATCAGCAAGAGGGTTTTTGCAAAGCAAGCAAAGAAAAATCAAATTCTAACCGCTGTTCCCATTGGAGAGATTCAGAACTAAGAGGACACTGATCTATACTAATTCATTGTTCACCTGCAGGAATAACCAAGAATAACAAATTTCTGATATCTAGAACTTTGATGTATTAATCCTATAATAAGAAATGTTATTTGAGCTGGTATGGGGTCAGCTCAAATAACACTGGATCTGAACCAGCTCCCATTGGACTCAATCGGGGGGGGGGCTAATGGAATAAAATGAGAATGCATATCTGAATCTGGGATCCATACTTGAGGTTAGAAGCAGGTGTGTGTGTGTGTGTGTGTGTGTGTGTGTGTGTGTGTGTGTGTGTGTTTATCCAGATGCTGCTGTATGTGTAAATAGGAGAGAGAGAGAGAGAGAGAGAGAGAGAGAGAGAGAGAGAGAGAGAGAGAGAGAGAGAGAGAGAGAGAAATAGATATAGTTAGTGAGATAGAATGATAGAGAGAGAGAGACAGAGAGGGAGAGAGACAAAGACAGAGAGAGACAGAGACACACACATACATATACACAGAAACACCCACAAACACACACACACACAACAGCACCCGGATGAATCAACCAGATTCAATTCACTCTAGCTTTGGACTGAGACAAAGAAGGCAGTTGGGATGTGTAGAGAAGATATATTTTTTACCCTTATAAAATAATTATGTAATATTTTGTGTTGTTTTAGTTTTAAGATGATTATGAAAAGTTAATTGGGAAGATTTGTAGCAGTGTTTATTGATATTCTGTAGGCTATGATTTGTTATTTGGATGAAAAATTTTAAGCTTTTAGTTGGATAGAAGAATAGTTTTATAAAATTGATATAAATTGTTTTCTTTGTGATTGAAGCTAACTTGTAATATTTTTATGGGTAATATTGGAATAGGTAACAGAATATAAGAATATAAGAATGATGTGATTATATAAAAAATTTTAAGTTTGGAAAGTAATCTATGGTATTTTAAGTTGTATAACACATTAGGATAATGTAAATTTAAAGCTTAGTTGGAATGAGGAATAGTTTTAGACAATTGATATAAATTGGTTTATTTGGGATTGTTTTTATTGGGTATCAGACTGGAAGGTATTATTTTGTATTTGAATAATCATTGATATGATATATATATATGTATGTTTGGAATTTACCTATATGAGTTAAAGTTTGATAGTTTGAATAGTTTAGGATTGTTTGTGTAAGTTAGATCATGATTGTTTGTATTTTTATACCTTGTGTTTTGGTATTAGATTGGAAAGTATTATTTTGTATTTGTATAATTATTGATATGATATATATATATATATGTTTGGAGTTTTTTTATATGAGTTAAAGTTCGGTAGTTTAAATAGTTTAGGATTGTTTGCGTAAGTTAGATTATGATTGTTTGTATTTTTATACCCTGTATTTTGCTCTGGGAAGTGGGGGGGGAGGGGAAAGGGAGGGAGGGGTTGGGGAGGGTTGGGGAGGGGGAAGAGGGTGGGAGGGGAGGGCGTCGGGAGGGTTTTTTTTCTTTTTTTGGTTTGTTAAAGATAAAATGTATTGTAAAACTTTTTAATAAAAAAAAGAGATTTGGAAAGAACATCCTGAGCATTGCCTGTGTCTTCTCAAGCCAACAGGTTTTGGAATGGGGGGGCTTTGCAGAGTTCATAACTGGGATTCCACCTCTGCTGAAGATCTGGTTTTGTTGGTTGTGGAGGTCTGCCTGACCTCTTCTATGAAGGCATCCTCAAATGCAGAAAGGAAGGACTTTCTCAGGCTTTCTTTGAAGTCCTGAGCCATAAAGACATATAAGATGGGGTTGAGGCAGCTGTTGATAAAAGCCAAGCACGATGTTATGGGACCAGTGATATCCACTACCAACCCCAAGTCTGTACGTGATGAATATTCCAGGCGAATGAAAGAAAAAACATGAAAAGGGAACCAGCATACAAAAAAGGCCACAACCAAAGCTGTGATGACCTTATAGGGCTTGCTTGACTGAAACAACTGACCTCTTCTCAGTTTCAAGATGATTGACCCGTAGCAGAGAAGAATAACTGTGAAGGGAATGACAAAGGCAAAGACAAAGTTGCTGAGGGTCAAACTGTGACTCCTGGCCATTTGCATATCTTTGGTGTTACCATAATCATTATGGCAGCCGATAACTTTATTATCCGCATTTTTTACAGTTGTCCCGAAATAGATATGGGGAGAAGAAAACACAAAGGCCAGGATCCACACACCCAAGGCCACAAAAGAAGCCAGCCGTGGTGTTCGGTGATTCTGAGCCCAGACCGGATGCCTGACGAAAATGCAGCGGTCGATGCTGATGACCATAAGGAGAAAAACATTGGTATAGAGGTTGAGGAAGACAAGGGTTCTCTTCATCTTGCACAAGAACTGGTTGATGTACCACTTGAAGTCCACAGCAGCATGGACAAAAATCAGGGAAAAGATGAAGATGAAGTCAGCAATGGCCAAGTTGAGGAACCAGACCGTGTTGACCGTCTTCTTCATACGAAAGCCGGTGATGAAGATGACCAGCCCGTTGCCAAGGACGCCCAGAACAAATGCAAAGCAGTAGATCACCAGAGAAGCAATCTGCATCCTTTTCTGCAATGTAGCTGTCCTATCAAAGCCTGCAAGGAAATCCTCAAGATCAAAGTCTTCAGTTATGTTGCTCATTTCCTCTGACCAAGCTAGTCCTTCTCCCTTAGAAGCAAAAACATGAAATATAAGAGTTGGAGCAGGTAACCTTCTAACTGTAGCCCAGCTTAATAGTTTGGAGATCAAAAGGTCCCAAACTTGGAAAAGGGATACTTCCTTCCTTAGTTCAAGAGAGAATCAGGTGTTTTTGGTTCAAATGTAAGGACTTCCTGGGTGGACCCGATCGGAGCTCAGTGGAGCTGAGGACTGCCCCCGACCTCCGTTCATTCTGCCGGGACCTGAAGACCTGGCTCTTCGAGCTCTCTGGCCCAGGCTGAGAATTTTAATTTTAATCTTAATTTTAACTGGGGTTTTATTTATTCAGGGACGGATATAATTTTTTTTAAAAAATTTGTTTTTAACTTTTGTATTTTTGTTTTTAATCACCCTGTAAACCGCCCTGAGTACTTCGGGAAAGGGCAGTATATAAATACAATACAATAAAATAAATAAATAAATAAATAAATAAATAAATAAATAAATAAATAAATATTTCTAATATGCAGAAATATTTTTCTCACTTACACAAGGGCTCCAATTTTTACACCGGTTGAAGTTGACTATAAACCAGAATCCTTTCTGGCTTAAAAATGTGGTTTGGAGCTTATTTACTTCAGCTGAAGAAAGAATTCCTGTTTACGAGTTTTTTATTTTATTTTAAAAAAAAAACTAAAACAAAGGCAGGAAAAGGAGATCTGGGCAGCTCAAACCGAGGCTATAAAGGGAGGAAATGAAAATTGGAGGATGAACTGAGCTTTAGAGAAGCTGGAGAGAAAATCCAGAAATCTAACCAAAAGGGGGGGAAAAAGATTGGTGGTGAAATAGAAAGCATTAAAATGCATTAAAGACCAGTTTGAACTTCTCTTCTTTAGTGTTTGAACAGTGATAAGCAGCTAAATCTCAAGAAATCTCTCACAATGCAAGTGCTGAATATACAGTAGGGAGTCAGGTCAGATCTTAGCTAAACTCCACGCTGGGATACAGCGAAGACTTGCAGGGAAAAAAAAGGAAAGGAAAGAAAAAGAAAAGACACAGACTAACAATGATGAATCGGGGTTTGTTCCTGCATTTGAATTTTTTACTCGGCCTCTCTGCTCTGTCTCTGAATGATGCTGGATTCCTTTCTGCATCTCGGAATCTTTGCCTTCAAGTGGTAGAATTTCCTGGTGTCTTTCTAGAAGAAACCACACAGGAATTTCCCAACTGAGTTGGCTAAATCTTCATCAGGAAATAGTCTGTGGATAAGCAAGGAGAATCGCACTTACCTTAGAACAATCTGACGACCGTTCGGTGTGTTTCCTCCGACTCCTGTTGTAGTATATGGCGGGATTCTGCTTGGAAGGGGATGAAGTAGGATCAAGAACCCTGAATGCGTCACCAGAGAGGAACCAGTAGAGATTTTGGGAAGTGCAGCCTTAAAGTTTCTTCACTTTAACCTCAGCTTGAATCTGTGCTCCCCACCCTTCAGGGGTTTACCTGTCAATCTCAAGATTCCGCTGATGGCCACTTCCCCATCTTAACATTTCCAGGGATGGAGACAGTACACTTTAAAACCATCTACCGCATTTGCAGTGCTTTTTTTGTAAAAGAAAACGGTGCCGGAACTCACACATGTCATACAACCCGCCTTGCCTACCCTACAAGGTTCCATCCAGAAAAAGGTGCCGGAACTCCGTTCTGAGCGTTCTATGAGAAAAAAAGCCCTGCGCATTTGACTCATCTTGCACTAGTTAAAAAGCAAAGGCACGATGCGAAACGAAAGAACGGAACACGTTTTCCATCTTGTCCTCTTGAAGGCACAAGCAAAATGATGACAAAAAGGCTGAGGAGGAGTTTCACTTTGTTTTAAAAACTTGCATAAGACTTTTAATCTCTGCCTAAAGCAGGAGAAGACGGCGTCAGGCTACTAACCTGATGCCTTAACCACTACATCAAATTGGCTATTTCTCAGCAGAGAAATAGTCGGATGCTTGACAACTGATTTGTATTTATGACGGTTGCAGTGTCCTGGGGTCATGTGATCCCCTTTTGCGACCTTCTGCGAGTCACATCAGGATGGCTCCTTTAAGTAATGAGCAAGTAAGGAGTCAGACCGAAGGAAGGTTGTAAAGTGGGAAGAGAAGAAGTTTGATTCTCTCCTAACCAGTTGAGATTCCTGAAAAAAGCCACTAAGAGAAAGGAATGAAAGAAGTCCTGCCAAAGCTAATTTTGAATTGAACCCTCAAAAAAAAAAACCTTTTAACAGGTTTTCTCCTACCTGGATAATTTCTCTCCTCTGCCGGTAAAGTGGTTTTGCAGGGAGTCCCTTGTATCTCTGTGTGAGCAAAAATCACGACAGTGGCCCCAAATGTTTGAACACAACCACAGGTAAAGCCACAAGTGTTTGAACACAGCTACAGTTGAAGCCTCTTCCTTTTTTAAAAAAACAAAAAAAAACTGTTTTGCAATATTGTTTGTTTATGCCTATTATTTAGAATAGTATTAACCTCCCTTCCTCCCCACAGGTTCTTGTGAAGTCGTACTACAGCTTCCTGATGCTTTTCTCTATTGCTCTATTCTCAAGAAAGAAAGGGAAAAAGAAGGAAGGAAGGAAGGAAGGAAGGAAGGAAGGAAGGAAGGAAGGAAGGAAGGAAGGAAGGAAGGAAGGAAGGAAGGAAGGGAACCATCCCTTCTTCGTTGAATCTTCTGGATCCAGAATCCTTAATCCAGTGCTTTCAATACACAAAACCTTTAACTAAGCCCATTAAAATATGAGTAGTTTGTTTTGTTGCATGGATTGAAGCACCACAAACCCACACCAATGCCTTTGTCATGCACTGATTTCAGCTGATTTCCTTAGAGGAGAGCAATGCTATTTATTTTTATCCCGCTTTGATTATTTTCACCACTAACTCAAAGTGGTGACCATATCTAACATACCTTCCTCCCTTGTTTTCCTTGTAACCATAACCCTGTCAGGTGAGTTGGGCTGAGAAAGAAGGAGATTTCAGTCTAAATCTGGCAGGGCTTTCTCAACAGAGAGACATGTTTTATAGAGAGGGCAAAAAAGAGAAAAATGGAAATGAAATAGAAAAGAGTTTTATTTGTCTTGGTTGAATGCATAATTGTCTTCCACAATTGGGCAACTCTTTGGGCATTTGCGAGAGACCAGCATAAAAATCTATGAAGTTTAAATAATTGTCCTTACACGCAATTCTTCATTCCACCTTATTTAAGTGTTCTTCAACTACATTTCATGCTATTTAACCAGGTTAGAGAATCAACTGGGAACAATTCATACCAACATCCAATAATAAACAAATGTCCCATCATCTCCACTCCGGAAAAAAACCACACATATTAAAACACAGCAGCCATTGCAGTTCCATAAAATATAATGTAAGAGTGGTTCAGAAGAGGTATTATTAAGATGAGACATATCTCTGTTTCAATATGAGAGAAAATAATAATAAAATAGAATCAGAAGGAACAAGTCATACCAAATTCCATTAAAACTAGCACACTCTGGGTAAAAACCTCACATATCAAAAACACAACAACCATTGCGTTCCATAAAACAATGTTAGAGGAGAACAGAAGCTATATTATCTAGATGAGACACATCTCTTTCTATATGAGGGGAAGTAATAATATGATGTAATCAAACTATCATGCTTTCATAACTGAGGAAAGCAGAGCACCCCCCTGGGGGTGTGAGATGATATTCCGGGGGGTGTGTGTGCAAAAACTGGGTTTTCAAAATTAGTTTAGTTAGTTTAGTTTAGTTTTATTAAATTTTTATACCGCCCTTCTCCCTAGGGACTCAGGGCGGTGAACAGGGCAAATGATAAAAGTACAAAACTACAAAAGTTAAAATAGAATTAAATTAATGCCCAAGATAAAACAATAAAATATACAAATATTTAAAAACCCAAATTAACTCCCCATCAGGCCAGGCCAGCTTGTTCAAACAGGTGGGTCTTTAACCCGCGCCGGAAGGAGCGGAGATCCGGTGCCATCCGGAGCTCCACCGGCAGTTGATTCCATAAGGCCGGGGTGCCCACAGAGAAGGCCCTCCCCCTGGGGGCCACCAGCCGGCATTCTCTGACTGGAGGCACCCTGAGGAGGCCCTCTCTGTGGGAACGCACAGGGCGGAGGGGGGTTGACGCCGGCAGCAGGTGGTCCCCGAGGTATTCCGGACCCATGCCATGAAGGGACTTAAAAACCATCACTAAGACCTTGAACCTCACCCGGAAGACAACTGGTAACCAATGTAGCTCGCGGAGCAAAGGTGTAACATGGGAGTACCGGGAAACTCCCAAGACAACTCTCGCGGCCGCATTCTGTACCAGTTGGAGCCTCCGAGTGGTCTTCAAGGGAAGCCCCATGTAGAGAGCATTACAGTAGTCAAGGCGAGAGGTCACGAGCGCATGAGTGACCGTACACAGGGCATTCTGGTCCAGATAGGGCCGCAACTGGCGCACCAGGCGAACCTGGGCGAAAGCCCCCCTAGTCACAGCTGCTACATGATCTTCCAAGGTAAGTCGTGAATCTAGGAGGACTCCCAAGTTGCGAGCCCTATCCACGGGGGGTAACAGCTCACCCCCCATAGAAAGGGATGGAACAATTTGAATGTCCCGGGATGCCGGAATGTACAGCCACTATAATTATAATTATAGTCTAATTATATAATTATAGTCTAATTATAATTCGTTGACATTATTTCAAACTTTTGTAAGGGGTGCGAGAACATATCAGAATCGTTCTAAGGGTGCAGGATATAGAAAATGTTAGGAACCACTGATTTAAACTGTAGGTAAGAGGAAATGCAATGAATCAATGAAAAGAGATCCATGTTTGTTAATGGTTCATCAGCAAGAGGGTTTTTGAAAAGCAAACAAAGGAAAAATCAAATTGTAACCGCTGTTCCCATTGGAGAGATTTAGAACTAAGAGGACACTGATCTATTCTAACTCATTGTTCACCTGCAGGAATAACCAAGAATATCAAATTTCTGACATCTAGAACTTTGATGTATTAATCTTATAATAAGAAATGTTATTTGAGCTGGTACTGGATCTGAACCGGCTGCCATTGGACTCAATTATGGGTGGTTACAGGAATAAAATGTAAGTGCCTATCTGAATCTGGGATTCATACCTGCAGTTAGGAGTATCTATATCTATCTCCATCTCCATCTCCATCTCCATCTCCATCTCCATATCCATATCTATATCTATATCTATATCTATATCCAATGCTTTTTTTGTAAAAGAAAAAGGTGCCGGAACTCACACATATCATACAACCCTCCTTGCCCTCCCTACAAAGTTCCATCCAAAAAAGGTGCCAGAACTCCATTCTGAGCGTTCTATGAGAAAAAAAGCCCTGTCTATATATCTATATCTATATCTATATCTATATCTATATCTATATCTATATCTATATCTATATCTATATCTATATCTATATCTAATCTATATCTAATCTATATCTATATCTACATATCTATCTATCTATCTATCTATCTATCTATCTATCTATCTATCTATCTATCTATCTATCTATCTATCTATCTATCCAGGGCTTTTTTTGGTCATAGAATGCTCAGAAGGGAGTTCCGGCACCTTTTTTGGATGGAACCTTGTAGAGTAGGCAAGGCGGGTTGTATGAGATGTGTGAGTTCCTGCACCTTTTTCTTTTACAAAAAAGCACTGTATATATCTATCTATATCTATATCTATATCTATATCTATATCTATATCTATATCTATATCTATATCTATATCTATATCTATATCTATATATCTACATATCTATATATCTATGGCTCAGGAATTCTGGGAGTTGAAGTCCATGGGTCATAAAAGAGCCAAGGTTGCCTACCCCTGTAAATCTAGAAGATGGTGTGCTAGTGTCTTTTTTGTGCCTTCGAGTTTCTTGGCAACTTTTCGGAAGTGGCTGGCCTTTGCCCCCTTCCTAGAGCTGAGAGAGAGGATGACCTCAAAGTTACCCTGCAGGTTTTATGCCTAAAACAGGACTAGAACTCACAGTCTCCCGTTTACTAGCCTGATGCCTTAACTAACCTCTACAGCAAAGTTGTTAAGATGTCTGCTTCCCAGCAGAGAGATATGGCTGATGCACTGCCTAAGAGGCATTTTGCAGGGCTGGGAAATAATGCTGTCTGAATGGAAGAATCCGAAGTTTAGGAATCAGAAGAAAATGTGAGCCTCTGATTGAATAGAAGCAAAACAAATGAGGAAGCAAAAAGCAAATGAAGGGGTAACAAAATAAAGAAGACAGTGACAAATGGAAAGTAATGGGGCTGCCAGAAGCAAAACAAACCACCCAATAAATGAGACATGAGAGTTGTCAAGTGTACTTACCGTTTCCAGGATATTTTAACTGAAATCTCTCTTTTTCACGGGGATATCGTGCAGTATTTATGTATTTATTTATCTTCAACATATTTATATTCTGCCTTTCAAGCAGTGCATCTTCTGGAGGCACAGAATTAAATATACATTTGGCTATAACTTAACGGAAAAAACACACACAGAGAGAATAATAAAAATACAGTCAGAAAAGACACAATACAAAAGTGACTGCAGGTGGCATGCGACAAAGCTAAAAACAATATATAAAGGTATACAGGTAAAGGTTCCCCCGCACATGCATGCTAGTCGTTTCCGACTCTAGGGGCCGGTGCTCATCTCCCTTTCAAAGCCGAAGAGCCAGCGCTTGTCCGAGGACGTCTCCGTGGTCATGTGGCCGGCATGACTAGACACCAAAGGCGCACGGAACGCTGTTACCTTCCCACCGTAGTGGTCCCTATTTTTCTACTTGCATTTTTACGTGCTTTCGAACTGCTAGGTTGGCAGAAGCTGGGACGAGTAACAGGCGCTCACTCTGTTACGCGGCACTCGGGATTCGACCCGCCAAACTGCCGACCTTCTGATCGACAAGCTCAGCGTCCTAACCCATATAAACTTTAAAATGATAAAAGGCACAAAGCTAAAAATTAAAATATACTTTAATATTTTCATTCAAACATATTGGAAGTAGAGCAGGTGCACAATATTTTTAAAACCACACGGGAAAAATATTGCGTAAACCCGCTGAAATTAGAGAGCCTCCCAGAGGTGGGCAGCAGAGAACTAGGATGAATTGCTTTCAAACGGTAGCTTACCTTTGCGTGGTCATTAAAGGATTCACTCTTGTTGTGAAGCATCTTTCTTGTTAGTGGCACATCAGATCTTTTAGAGGATGCAGGAAAAGGACGGGAAATGGAAGAAACTTCAAAATGCATTTAGGGATGGCACTAAGTGGACAAGATGGAAAAAACAAACAAACACCCTACTTTTCTTCAGATTCAACAGCCTGCATTTGAATCTAGATGCTCTCCACTTTCAGAAACATCCCCATTCAAGCGAGAATTAGGCAGGTTGATCATATCGCTCAGTGCAGAAGCTTTTGGACGTTTAATGAAGAGAAAAACCAGGGGTGACATGATAGCAGCATTGCAATATCTCAGGGGATGCCCCAAAGAAGAGGGAGTCAAGCTATTCTCCAAAGGACCTGAAGGCAGGACAAGAAGCAACGGATGGAAACTAGTCAAGGAGAGAAGCAACCTAGAACTAAGGAGAAACTTCCTGACAGTTAGAACAATTAACCAGTGTAACAACCACAACTTCTGAAGGCAGGTTGTTCCACTGGTTAATTGTTCTAACTGTCAGGAAGTTTCTCCTTAGTTCTAGGTTGCTTCTCTCCTTGATTAGTTTCCATCCATTGTTTCTTGTAGACCCGACACCTGCAGCGACACCGCAACAGGCTGCAAGGCCCAACGGGGAAACCAACAACAGAGCTGACATTCCAACGGGGAGATATCCTGCTAGGGCTCACAAGCCACCCACTTACTTAAAAGATTACGTTAGATAATAATAACTCTTATCTGGGGGGGGAAGGGGTGTTGTATAGGTAGATTAGCAGGGGAGTGGTTTCCCACCGGCGGGAAATCCACAACCCTGGGTTGGGTGTTGTTTCCTGTGGCGGGAGATTCCCGGCCTGGGGTTGGCTAGCGTCCAGCGGCTGCTGGACATATATTGAGCCACCCGGACGGGGATCCCCAGTTGACTCCACGTGTATCAATAAAACAACTGCTGTAATACCTCGCTGTGTGTGCGTCGTCGATCCGAACACAACAGTTTTAAAGAAGAGATTGGATAATTATTTGTCTGAAATGGTATAGGTTTTCCTGCTTGACTAGCGGAATTGGACTAGAAGACCTCCGAGGTCTCTTCCAACTTTCCAAATAGAAAGCTGCAGAAAGATTTGGTCTGTAGGAAAGAATTCCTGGTTTCGTCATTTTTGTCCAAAGAAGAAGCAATGAATGCAGCTAGTCATAGCGGACTATTCCTTTTATTCGACTAGTTGGTGCTGTTCAGACTGCCTGTTTTAGAAACACTAAAATCATAAGATGCTGCAGAAGGAGTCTTCCATCTTTCTGTTCCTCTGAAACAACAACAAAAAATCTACTTTTTAATGATTTCTCTCCTTCTGCATTTTTCCTAGAGAGCATCTTTTTCAGATTATCTATCTCTGTTGTAGATCAAAACAGCATGTGCAGCTTTGGCAGGCTGCAAAAGAGAATTGCATGCTCTAATTACAAACAAACACATTATACCGGCATGAATTTCTATTTAACTTTAGGCTTCCAGAGCCTTATCAGGTTTGCAAAACATAATTTACACTCTGATTGAGTTTAGATACCTCTAGGCTGAAGAATTATTTTTTTTTACCAAGGCCTCTTAGCTGAATGGAGTGTGGAACGCAAATATCCCCAATTCTGATTAGCCCTTCTATAAATCTCTACCATGCCACCTTCCACTAGTATATTACATTTACCCCAAAAAGGGCATTTATTTTATTTTATTTATTTATTTATTTATTTATTTATTTATTTATTTATTTATTTATTTATTTATTTATTTATTTATTTATTATGGATTTATATACCACCCTTTCCCAAAGGACTCAGGGCAGTTTACAGGGTACTTAAAACAGTGATACAAAAATTAAAAGCAATTAAAAACAATTAAATTTAATCCCTGAGAATAAAACCCAATTAAAAGCTAAAAACTCTCAGCCTGGGCCTGGGAGCTCGAAGAGCCAGGTCTTCAGGTCCCGGCTAAATGAACGAAGGTCGGGGGCAGTCCTAAGTTCCACGGGCAGCTGGTTCCAGAGGGCAGGCGCACCCACCGAGAAGGCCCTCCCCTTGCTTATGATAGCTAAAGATCCCAAACTTGAATGAACATACGGTAACATATATATAAAGCTTGGTTTTTTTTTAAATTCACTTCATTGCTACTATTCAGGGTAGACTTTTTGCGTCTGCATTTTATTATTTTAATAATTTGAACAATAAAGGGTAAAAAAACATGGGGAGGTCTTGCCATATTACAGGTAGTCCTCGACATACAACAGTTCGTTTAGGGACTGTTCAAAGTTACAGCGGCACTGAAAAACGTGACCTATGACCGTTTCTCATAGTTACCGCCTTTGCAGCATCCCCACGATCATGTGATCAAAATTTAGGCGCTTGGCAACTAGTTCCTATTTATGACGGTCGCAGTGTCCCGGGGTCACGTGGTTTCCCCTTTTCCGACCTTCTCCGAAGCAAAGTCAACAGGGGAAGCCAGATTTACTTAACAATCAGGTTGTTCACTCGTCAGCTGCAGTGATTCACTTAGCCGCTGTGGCAAGAAAAGTCATAAAATGGGGCAAAACTCACATAACAAGTGTCTCGCTTAGCAACAGAAATTTTGGGCTCAATTGTGGTCGTATGTTGAGGACTATCTGTAATACCTAGGGCAGTGATGGCGAACCTTTTAGAGACCGAGTACCCAAACTGCAACCCAAAACCCACTTATGTATCTTTGGGTGCCAGGTGGGTGTGGCCCTTTGGGTGGGTGTGGCCCATTGGGTGGGCGTGGCTGCGGTGGTAACGGCAGACTGGGTGGGACTAAAAAGTTCAACCAACTTTGTGAGATCTTTTTTTTCCCCGTGAGAAGTTGAAATTGATTGATTGATTGAACCTTTTTTTTTTCACACGGTGGCAGAAGCCTAAAGCGAAAAGGTTTCATAAAACCCAGCTGAAGGCCTAGGACTGGGGCAACAGCGCACATGCCCACAGAGAGGGCTCTTGCCTGCCACCTGTGGCACGCATGCCATAGGTTTGCCACCATGGACCTAGGGCTTTAATCTTTCACCTAGATACATATGTGAATTCAGAAGAGGTACTCTCCCCACCACCCTCAAAAAATAAAAAATCCACAAATAAAACATAGAACTAAATGATTCTTCTTGTAGCTTTTTTTTTTGCTTCCCAAAAGCAATCAATTGCAGTCCGAAGGTCATCCAGTACTCTCAAAATTATTTAATAGCCCGATTTGCTTGAGGTCTGCTTACATTCATTACGCTAATCATTCCTGGCTTCTGATATCAAATTCCAGCCAAGAAAGCAGGCCAGGGAAGGAGCCGAGCTTACAGCTCACAGCTCTTCGCCTTTTGAAGTGTTTCTCTTTGCTGTTGCTTGTAGAAAGCAACAAGGACATGAATAAATTGGGTTTGATGGGCTTTAATCAAGATATTACCTCCTCCAACCCACCCTCCAACCTAGACGTTGCTATTGGCACTAGATTTATTTATTTTTACCCTTCTTTGAGCACTGCTCTGAGCTCCATCGGGGAGAAAAGCAGTCTACAAAATTGATTAGTATCATTAGCAGGGGGTTAGGGTTAGAAGACCACCGTGGTCCCTTCCAACTCTGTTATGCTGTATTCAACGAACACTGGCGCATGTTGAAAGGACTACTGGTTACGGATGCACGACCTCTGCGCAAATGGTTTCTCTGACAGGAAAGAGGCTTTAGCATTTCAAACAGCTTCGGATGGTGGTTTACAAAGCAGAGGTCACCACCACAGGTGCAGCTAAAATCCAGTTCCAAATTCTGAATAACAGACAACAGGAACCCCTCACTTTACAATTATTCATCTAGCAACTATTTGAAGTGATAACAGCACTGAAGAAAGTTACTGGTCCTCGCACTTATGCCCATCACAGAATCTGCACCACAACCGTGGTGGCGCAGTAGTTAGAATGTGAAATGGAATGGAATAGAATAGAACACAACAAAACAGAACAGAACAGAATAGAATAGAATAGAATAGAATAGAATAGAATAGAATAGAATAGAATAGAATAGAATAGAATAGAATAGAATAGAATAGAATAGAATAGAATAGAATAGAATAGAACTTTGTCACTTCAAATGTACACTAATCAGCATACATAAAATGAAATTTTGTTGCATTCATCTCTCTCTCTCTCTCTCTCTCTCTCTCTCTCTCTCGTGGCTGGCTGAGGAATTCTGGGAGTTGTAGTCCACAAGTTTTAAAGTTGCCAAGTTTGGAGACCCCTGGTCTACCCCAAAGGCTCAGAGTGGTCATGTATCCTTCGACAACAGAAAGCGTGATTTGAAAGCAGTTACAAAGACCCGTAATAAGCTTGGCAGAAAGTAGAGAAGGGGTGTGATTGGCCTCAGGATTACCTGTCGGGTTTGAAAAGGACCAATTGGGGGAGAGCTGAACCTCAGAACAAGGAGGAACCTGGACCTCCAGATCCAGCTGAGGAAAACTCTGAGAGGAAACCTTAGATCAGAGAGCTAACACCGGCCAAGGCTGACTATTCTGATCTGAAGAAGTCCAGTGGCCGGTGAAAAGTGACTTCCTATGGTCCTAGGTGGAACAGCCTTGCTTTCAATAGGACCACATCGTGATAACCTGGCATATGTTTTCTGGAGATATACCTTTTATTTTATTTTTTACTTTAAATGCTCACATTCTCTCTGTAGAGGTTTCTTTGTCCGGTAGGATTGTCAGCAGATGCTGGTTACACCTCTGTGGCTATTAGAAACCTCCCCAAGTGCAGAAATTGGGGAAAAACTGGCCCAGGGCTACAAAAACAAAATATGCAGAGGAAACCGCTGAGTCTATCTGTTGATCTCCTACTCAATATTAATTTTAAACAGGGCTTTGCTTAGTCTACCCCAGAGACAGAAAGGCTGAATCTGCAGAATTTTGCCAATGGTGTAGAACTCTTAACAGCAATGGGTATCCTTTGTATCAACACATACACACACACACACGCACACACACACCCCTCCTCCTCTTTTGCAGACGAAAGCGAATAATGCAGCTGTCAGAAAGGAGAGAATCTTTTTCTTCTGCTGTTAATCCCTTCTCCCATCCTATTGGGATGGAGCATTTCTGCCTAGGAAAGGGAAATGGCAAACAAGCAATTTAATAAGGGAGAGAGGCGGCCTCGGGGGGGGGGGGCCTTCGGTAGGGGAAATGATTATTGGTTTATGGAAGAAAAGGTCAGCTCAGAACTGGGTGCAAAATGAAGCGAACTATGAGAAGACTCTGGGATGATACCCTGAACTCAGGATGGGTCGATCTGAACTCCTTGCTGCTAGATCGCAAGGGGGCTATTTGTGAATGGTTGCCTGCCTCCACTGCCTTTTTTTTCCTTAGTAGCCAAGTGACCACTTGGATAGGTCTCCCCTTTTTTTAATCTTCAAAACAACCCTGCAAGTAGGTTGACCTAAGAGGGAATTTCTACCATTGTTATGGAGTCCTTGAGACATTTTATAAGCTTGGCTGTTGGCTTGCAGACATTTCATTACCTAACTGGGTAACATCATCACAACCACTTGGTTAGTGGAATGTCTACAAGGAAATCACCTAGCTCAGAGACCACCCAGGATGCCGCAGTTCATCCCTGAGCTGCAAATATTCTCTTCTGTTAACCTGGTTATCTTGGCGATTGAGATGAAATCTGTTTTCCCCAGGCCAAATCTCCTAAACTGCACCACTACACAGGGGTGTCCAGGAGAGTCAAAATGATAGCTGCAACTGTATGACCCCCCTACCCTTCTTTTCTACACAACATAACCCATATTAAAAAGAGGCAGGGGCTTCAACCGCACAGCCACCATCTTCACTGTTTTGCACACACAAAACGCACCCAAAACTTTACAGATGTTCCAACCGAGCACCCAACTCTTAGCGGTTCTTCCTCCATCATTTCCAACTCAGGAACCAGCGGTTTTGGGAAGCCGACCTCGTGGATAGAAGGGAGCACAATTTTCAATTTCTAGGTTTGCTTTTAGGAGCTTTTTTTTTTTAAAGTGAAATTAGTTTACTAATCCCACCAGAGGCTTAACACATTTCTTTCGCTGCTTCTTGCATGGTTTACAACCACCCACCCCTGCAAGTTAACACGTTATTGAATTTCAACAGCACTATGGGGGAAGAGGCAAAGGATGAGCACCACGTGCTGCAGAGTGAAAGGTGGTCTCTCTGTGGCTTTAATTGCAGGTGGAGGTGTAGAAACTGGATGCTTTCTGCGTGCACAAGGTGAGCATTAAAACTGAGTTATGGTCCACATTCAGATCGGCTAAGAGGAAACAAGATTTCTCCAAATCCCAGGGAGTGCAAGGCAGTATGTCTCGAATTCAGTCCTGAGTACTCCCACAGCGGTCGTTTGGCTTAAACTAATCTACAGGTAGTCCTCAACTTACGATCCTTCTTCACCAAATGTTACAACAGTGCTGGAAGAAAAGGTTTGTGACTAAGACCTACGTTACGGCTACTGCAGTATCCCACGGTCACGCAAACAAAATTCGGGCGCTTGGCAATCTGCCCACCCTTAGGACCGATCTCAGGGATGCTGTAGTTGCCCCCACCCACCAAACCAGGGATTGTGGTCATTAAGGAAAGCAATCATGAGTTGCAAACTTCACTCCGGTCTCACCTGTAGTCTCTCCTCTGTAAGCTGTAAGGTCAGGGGTCCCCAACCCCCAGTCCGTTGACCAGTACTGGGCCACGGCATGCTAGCAACCGGGCTGCACAAACAAGCAAAGCCCCATCCATGGGATGCAGGCAGCACACAAAACCACACACCCTCCAGTCCATGAAAAAAAACCTTTCTCCACAGAACCGGTCCCTGGTGCCCAAGAGGTTGGGGACCTCTGTTGTAAGTCAAGGACTATCTGCATAAGTAGAGCAGTTGATGCCGTTTCTTGCATTGCTAGGCCGTTCGTTACTACAAGGACATTTTTGTTGGGTGTGTCCTTAATACAACAATTCGAAGACAGGGAGATCGATCTTAATACCTCTTGAACCTAAAGCAGGAATGACTCACACTAGATTGTCTTTCCTCCTCTTGATGGGCAACAGAGCCTAACGTGATACCATAGAGCAGGATCATAAAAAGACGGGGGAAAAGATTGTTCAGAGGAAATAAAATGCCGCACAAACACAATAAAAGCCCAGCCCCTGATTGTCCATCTTCCACGAATCGCCCCCGAGGCAGCCGCATGATTTTTCTTCTTGACAGAAAAGATTTGGCCTGCAGTTTAGACAAAAGCCTTGCTAAAAGCAACAAGTGCTTTAAAAACTTGGTTTGTTTTTTTTTTTTTAAAAAAAAAATGGGGGGAGCAGAGAGGGAGGCTTCTACACATAATGATTTGATTATTCAGAGGTACAGGAAAGTGGCTGAGAAAGAACAAAATTGGAGGAAGGTGGGCAATTTGGAGGGGGGGGGGAAAAGAGAGCAGCTATTTGGGTTTATAATGCTTTTACTCCCGGCACTAAAAATCTCAAAGAATTAACATGGGGTAAATGGAAAGCTGTTAAAAGCCTCTCTCCCCCCCCCACCCCCCCACCTTTAGCTGTTTCTCCTACAATTTTGCTGGGTTTTGATTTTTTCTAAAAAGCCATCATCCTGATAAGGACTAGTTAGGAGAACCTGGAAGGGGTCATAAAAATCAAAATGAGCCTTGGTGGAGCAGTGGGCTAATGCCTCCTTAAGTAACACCAGCTGCCTGCAATTAGTGCAGGTTTGAGTCCCACCAGGCTCAAGGTTGACTCAGCCTTCCATCCTTCCGAGGTAGGTGAAATGAGGACCCAGATTGTTGGGGGCAATTAAGCTGACTTTGTAATAATGCCGCTTGGTGTGTGTGTGTGTGAAAGCCCTAATAAGCAGGCATATACATCGAATGAAGGCTACTGCTAAGCTTGTAAGCCACCCTGAGTCTTCGGAGAAGGGCGGGATATAAATGGAATTAAAATAAATAAAAAATAAAAAAATGAAATAAAATGGCAGCCACAATCACCCAACTGAAGTCGTACTTTTCCGAGGAGTCCTTAAAAAGGGGGCTTTGATTATTTAGCTGTGGATGCCAACTTGACTAATTTTTAACCCACCTGCGGATATTCCTGCTGAATTTCTGTCTATGTAGGGGATGTAATAAATGCTGCTTCTCTCTTTAAACAAGCATTGGGCCAGGCAGAGGGGTCTCAGAATGAGAAGTAGGAAATATTACCTCCAGTGCATTTGTCCCGGCAGGCACCTGTAACGAAAATAGCTTTTTTGCTAAGGAAATAGCAGCTTACATTTTGAGGATAAGTGTAATTAACTTCCTGCAAGATGTAATATTTCAGTAGGGTCTCTTAACAATCCCAATGTTCCGGCTGGAAATCGTTAACACTACAAGGAAGCTAAATATAGGAACCAAAAGAATAAGGACAAATTACCGGAAGCCGTTTTTGGAGTGTCATTACCCATTCCACCACTCATCAGCTGGCGAGTCACAATAAAAATACCGTAGGCAAAAGAAACTCTACAACCAAAGGATTTTTTTCCCCCCCAGCACCAGAATTGAATTCCAGTACTATGTCAAGTCAACCCAGACAAACATTTGCCTGTGATAAAAGCCTAGAAAATCTAGTTTAATGGAAGTATGTCTAATTTAATGAAAAGAAGGACTAAGGGTGACATGATAGCAGTGTTCCAATATCTCAGGGGCTGCCACAAAGAAGAGGGAGTCGAGCTATTCTCCAAAGCACCTGAAGGCAGGACAAGAAGCAACAGATGGAAACTGACCAAAGAGAGAAGCAGCCTAGAACAGACATGTCAAACACAAGGCCCGGGGGGCCAGATCCGGCCCGCGAAGTGGTTTCATGCGGCCCGCGAAGCCGTCCTGGAAACAGTGAGGGAACGGCCCCCACTGCCTTGGCCCTGGCCCAGAGACCCTCCTTCTGCCAGAGACCCTCAGATTTGTCCCACTCCTGCCCAGGCCCCCATAGGCACCCTTGATGCCAACGATGTAGAGCTGGCCACGCCCACCCAGTAGGCCATACGCACTCTAGCCACGCCCACCCAGTAGGCCACGCCCACCCTGGCCATACCCACCCGGCCCCTTGAGGGCAACCGCAATGCTGATGCGGCCCTCAATCAAATTGGCCTAGAACCAAGGAGAAATTTCCTGACGGTTAGAACAATTAACCAGTGGAACAACCTGCCTCCAGAAGTGGTGAATGCTCCAACACTGGACGTTTTGAAGGAAAGATTGGACAACCATTTGTCTGAAATGGTATAGGGTCTCCTGCTTGAGCAGGGGGTTGGACTAGAAGACCTCCAAGGTCCCTTCCAACTCTGTTATTCTGCTTATCTCCCCCCTTCTACAAAAAGTGGAGATGGGTTTGTAGTACATGTGAAGGCTTGTTCCACTAAAGAATAGTTTCTTAAAGCAAGCATGGTGGGATTCACACAACAGATCAAATTGTATATTGGTCTTTAGCCTTCAGAAAGACTGGGTTTCAAAGGACACAAGAAGCTGACACTGAACAATTATAGGAATGCTTAGCCCAATGTGTAAATCCAGACAGCGGCTTTTACTGACAGCTCAACAGCATCTTCTAATGAAGAGTTTAGTGAAACTCAAAAGCTTGCACGCTCTAACAGAATACCGTATTAAAATATATCCCTTTAGGGGACCCATATCAGACATACGAAGGAGTAATAAAAGTAGTTTATTATATTTTCCTCCCCAACTGCAGCTCTTTTCAACCATCTCGTAACAGAGTTCAGCATTTTTTCTAGTCGATAGCATTTTTTTTTAAAAAAAGTGGTTTCTTATCCCCTGGCCACACGGAGGCCTCTTTGCAGAAGGCAGTTTATAAATATCATAATTTTAAACTTGCCAATGTTGAGGTCTTGAAGCTCGAGTGTAATTGACATTTGCAGTTTCCTTTTTTTTCCATACACTTTTGGCTCAAGAATGCCCCAGGGAGCACGTCAGATGCCTCACTTTCTCTAAAACGACGACTATTAGCCACAAAAGTGGCTCCAAAACCAGGTGGGTGCTAGAATCTGCTGCCTCTAGTAGGTCACTTGACCTGCTCTCCATCTCAGGGTAATCCATAGAACCTCTTGAATGAACAGAAGAAGGGAGCAATCCCTCTGTCTGATTGGACAGCCAGAGCAGCTTACTTAAGCCCAGTATTTAAGTTATACAAGTAGGGGGGGGAGAGTGGGAAGAGAGAGAGATGCAAACAAGCCACAAGTGGTAGGTAGGTAAGTAGGTGGATAGATAGATAGATAGATAGATAGATAGATAGATAGATAGATAGATATAGAGATTGATATAGGGACGTGGTGGCTCAGTGGGTTAGCACGCTGAGCTTGTTGATCGGCAGTTTGGCGGGTCGAATCCCGAGTGCCGCGTAACAGAGTGAGCGCCTGTCACTCGTTCCAGCTTCTGCCAACCTAGCAATTCGAAAGCACGTAAAAATGCAAGTAGAGAAATAGGAACCACTACGGTGGGAAGGTAACAGTGTTCCGTGCGCCTTTGGCGTCTAGTCATGCCGGCCACATGACCACGGAGACGTCCTCAGACAAGCGCTGGCTCTTCGGCTTTGAAATGGAAATGACTAGCATGCGTGCACCTTTACCTTTACCAATATATATAGATACAGATATATATAGATAGATAGATAGAGATAGATAGATGCAAACAAGCCATGATTAGTCTACTGCTACATATGGTATATATCTCAGCCCAGTGCAACATATTCACCCAGAGACGCACATCCACCCACATGCAAACAAGCTACCATCAGCCGAGTGCAACATACACATAGACACAACACACACTCACAGAGACTGAGAGACACCCACACAGGCAAAGAAGCCACCTCTCAAGGAACAGCTAATCTGCTTCATTCATCTGTTCTTTCACAGTGCATCCCTGAGTTTCAGCTTGATGGACAGCACCATCAACACCTCCTCCTCCTCCTCCTCCTCCTCCTCCTCTCTACTGGAGCCCAGGTACTCCCTGTCTGTGTCTGGACCGAGCAGCATCTTCCCTGCCTGAGCAGCTGCGGACAACCCTCTTCTCTTCTCCTGCCGCTGTTGCTGATGGCCGGAAAGGGGGGCAGCTGGAAACCTCTCCCCTTGCTCTTTATCCGGGAGAGGCAGCAAATGCCAGCGAAGTAAGGTGAGTGGAGTGAACAAGGGCTGCCTTGTTCACACACCCCTGGGAGAAATAATATGAATAAAATGGGAAGAATAAGGACTTTCTAAAATGTCTCTTCCCCCAAGTTATGTTCCATTGCTCCAACCACTTAGGTCTATTACAGAAGATTATTGTGGCTGTTTTGAGACGTCACGTAGAGAAGCTCTAAGCGAGAAGCTTTCTCAAAGTAGGATTACTATTAGAGATGTGAAACTTTTTAAAACAATGGCTCCCTCTAACGATGTTGTTTTTTTTTACCCACCCCAAAAGGGGAAGCGGTGCAACTTTCAGCTTATCCATCCAACTCCTGATTCAACCCACCTGTTTCATGGAATTGGTACACCTGCCCTCTGGGCTGGGTGTGTTTTAATGCACTCTGGAAGACATGGCTCTCTTTTGCAGTTAATTAGCTACAAAAGGCAGTAATGCAAACCACCCATCAGAGAGAGAGAGGGCAGGGAAGAATTGAACCAGAATGAAGGAAGCTATCTAAGGGGGAGGAAACAAACTCGGGTGCTTGGATTCACACAACATGCTAAGACGAGCTTGAACGAAGCCCCGGCTACAAAACTTAAGCCATTGTCTTTGTGTGTGGAATGAACCAGACATCTCATTAAAATACGTAATAGTTTGTTTGATCCTGACAGGTTATGTGAAGCCAGAGATTGTGCTTGGTTAACCAGGGTTTGGCTGTTTGCGTGAACACAGCCATGAAGAATAGTCTAACTTTAGCTTAGTCTATTTGTAGCTTGCATTTTGATCGCTTCCAGACTGGCAAATAGCGGCTCGTGTGATCAAATGAGGGTTCTCTAATTTTGAGGAGTCAGAGGGGAATCTTGAGTGCATATTTGGGGCGCTCTTGTGGAATGATGGCCAGAGTGGATGTGGCCAATCACAAAACAGCCATTTATTAAGAAGCAAAAAAAGAGAAAAAGTTCTGAACTTCTGCTCCCATGTTTATTTTCTAAGAATGCCCCAGCGGTATAAGGGGCCTCCTGGAACAATAACTAGGAAAACGGTTCATCCCTCAAGCTGAAGCTTTGTTCGGAGCACACTAGTTTGCCATTCATTTTTTTAAATGAAAGTCATCTTTTAAAAGCAAATTAGAGCCAGCAGGATGCTTGGCTAATACCCAGAAGCATCTTGGCATCTTGTTTTTCCTTTGGGTGTCACACTGGGATTCAGAAACCACAACGCTCGACAACAATTCCAAGTTCTCTCTTCCACCCGACTTTCAGAGAGAGAGAGAGAGAGAGAGAGAGAGAGAGAGAGAGAGAGAGAGAGAGAGGGAGGGAGGGAGGGAGGGAGGGAGGGAGGGAGGGAGGGAGGGAGGGAGAGGGAGAGAGAGTATTAAGTAGATTACTTGTGGATTTCTGCTTCCTTATACAGTTCTTATCCATCTTGGTCCATTTTATCTTAACTGAATCTTAATTTCTCTATTGCTTTAATGTTTTATGCTGCATTTTGACTGAATGATTATAAGACGCCTGTAGCCAGATGGGTGGCATTGGCAGATACATTTAATAAATAAATCTCTCATCAACGCTGACCTGTTGTGCATGGACACCTACCCTCAGTCCACGGGGAGTGGGGAAACAACCCTCATAGGCTGAATCTGTGGGTCCTAAATTCGGGAGGCGCGAGCTGTACCCATTTCCTCCTTGGAAAGTTGTGTAAATGCCTGCTGCATTCAGTGTACGCAGTCACAACAGCCTCTGGGGAGGGGGGAGGAATAAAAGGTGAAGGGGCTTATAGTGTTGGCACCTTCAGTGTTTGACCCTGGCTAGCAGGAGTCGCTGGTGGGCACAGCAATGCCAAAGGGCTTGAATGGGTCTTGGGAAGCCCAGGGATGTTGGAGGAGTCATCTTCAACTCACCTTTTTGGGGGAATTCCAACTATTGGGGTGTCTTAACTTGCTAAACCAAAGTTTATGGGAATACCCTCCATCGAGTGGGCTGACCCACAACTGAAGCCAATCCCTCAACCAGCCAAATCTTTTAGGATTGGCGGGTGATGGTAACAGAATAACAGAGGTGGAAGGCACCTTGGAGGTCTTCTAGTCCAACCCGCTCCTCAGGCAGGAAACCCTATGCCATTTCCGACAAATGGCTGTCCAGTCTCTTCTTAAAAGCCTCCAGTGTCGGAGCACCCACAACTTCTGGAGGCAGGTTGTTCCACTGATTAATTGTTCCCACTGTCAGGAAATTTCTCCTTAGTTCCAGGTTGCTTCTCTCCTTGACTAGTTTCCATCCGTTGCTTCTTGTCCTGCCTTCAGGCGCTTTGGAGAATAGCTTGACTCCCTCTTCTTTGGGGCATCCCCTGAGATATTGCAACACTGCTATCATGTCACCCCTCACCCTTCTCTTCGTTAAACTAGACATACCCAGTTCCTGCAACTGCTCTTCATACGTTCGAGCCTCCAGTCTCCTGATCATCTTTTTGTTGCTCTTCTCTGCACTCTTTCTAGAAAGAGTCCCCCCCCTTTTTTTAAAAAAAACAACACCAAAACTGGATGCAGTCTTCCAAGTGCGCGGTCTTCCCAAGGCGTTATCGAGTAAGAATCAAGATAGAGCTGGAAGGGACCTTGGAGGTCGTCTAGTCCAACCCCCCCTCCCATCCCCACCCCGCTCGAGAGGCAGACCTAGACCGTTTCAGACAGGTGGCTGTTCTTCCAGTCTCTTCTTAAAAACCTCAAGGGATGAAGCACCCACCACGTCTGAAGGCAAGCCGCTCCACTGGGTGGTGGGTAGCGGCACCCCCCCAACACACACACACACCTCCCCCCACCCCCTCCCCTCTTTTTTCCGCTGCGGGGGCGACGCTGCTCCAAGCAAGCGAGCCCCGCAGCGGCGCGGGTGCCGGAGCAGCTGGGCGCGCATCGATTAGCGCGGGGCTAATGGGTCTCGGCAGCTCCGCAACACGTGTACCGCCCTTCCCCGCCGCCTCGGGGCTCCCGCAAGCGCCGCTCCGCTCATCCCGATGCCTAATTATTAACCAGGCGGGCCAAGCGCGGAGGAAGGCAAACTCATTCGCCCGAGAGCTTGAGCCGCCGCTTTCCCTGCCCTGCGGTGGGCCGGAGGGAGCCAGCAGGTGGATGGATGGATGGATGGATGGGTGGATGGATGGATGGATGGATGGATGGATGGATGGATGGATGGCTGCTTTCACACGACGCGCCTGACCCCGAGTTACCGACATAAAATCACGCTGCGGGTTTGCAACCGGGAGCGATCGAACGAGACGGGTCCGCGCCATCCGCGGAAGGCCAAAGCCGTCCCGGTTGTGTGAAGGCGGCGGTTGCGTGTTTTAAAGAGGCCGGGGAATAGGCTCGTGGGAAACGTAGCCCGGTCCTGTTGGATGGTGCCGTTCGAGCCTCGTAATTCTGTACTGGGAGACACATGCTTCGATTGTCTTCCTCTTCTAAACGCACAACAGGAAAAAAAAGTATTACTATTACTATTAGTATTTTATACCTGGTGTAAAAGTACTGGTGTTCTAAATGTGAAGAGATTTGCATTTTCCTCCCCCCCCCCAAATGCCCAATTTACAAAATCTTCGTTCGTCTTTCAGATTTAAGCTGTGATTTAAATATTTTAACTAAGGTTTGCATCGAGAGAAACGGGGTTGGGGGGGGGGTCAGGCAAAGGTTCTGAATCAAAGCCAGAAGAATTAACAACACCGAGGCTTAGTAGGTCGTGTGAAGCCAACCGCCCAAAAAAGGAAGGAAAAAAAAAAAGCTTTCCGAAATTCTGATAGAAGCAGCCTGTATTTATTACTGGGCTGGTTTCTGTGTCTTTTCCAAGCTAGGCGTGAAACGCAGAGGGTGAAATGCAGAAGCGAAGCCCGAACCGCGAAGGGTTCTTCCACCGCTTGGGGAAAAAATAAATAAAAATCCACGGGTTTCTTGGGACTCGAAACGGCGGACTCTTTGGTTTGACGTCCTGCTGGGTGGATGTTCTCCACTCTGCCAAGCTCAGTGCTGGAATTGAAACTTGCAAGTTCATCCACCAACTTCCTCCCTGTTGCCAAAAGGGTAATAAAAGTGGTGTGTGGTTAAGGAGGTGTGTTAGTTGTGGGTTTCGCAGAGCCAGTAAGAAAATAATAATAATAATAATAATAATAATAATAATAATAATAATAATAATAATAATAATAATAATAATTAATAATAATAAATAATAATAAAAACATTGGAGGTTTGCTTCACGTCCAGGCAGATGAGAATGGGCTTCAGTTTTTAGGCAGCGGAACAAGATTATTATTTTTTTAAACAAAACAAAACAAAAACAACAACTGGCAAATATAGCCATTGGTCTGTTTTTCTTTTTTCTTTTTTCTTTCCTATAAAATCATTTTATAGATTTTTTTTTAAAAAAAACAAACAAACATAAATCACTTAATAATTGGTGAACAGTGTGTTGTCTGGGCTACCCTTGTAAAACAATCATTAAACAATTCATTTCTGGAATCCATATTCCACACAATAATTTTAGTGGGTTTCCTCTTTCCCCAAAATATCCTCTTTTGGAAACATCGAATTAATACAATTCTTATTGTTTTGGTAAATTACAATGAAATATATTTTTCCCCAATATTCCTAAAAATAATAATCATATCAGTATAATATTTCTTTTCTGATCAGTCATTCTGGTTGCCTTATCATAGATCCTGCTACAATCCTTATTTTAGTTTATTTCTCCCACTAGCATTGGTCCATTTTTCTTATTTCCTTCTAGCTAAGGTGCTTTTTGAGCAACATCTGAAACTTGCCCCTCCAACCAGTGGTGGGATCCAGCCGGTTCGCACCACTTCGGCAGAACCGGTAGCTAATTTTTTCTTGTCCAGGCCCAGAATGGACTTCCAGAAGCGGCATCCACACAGAGAACTGGTTGTTCACCTATTTGAATCCCACTACTCCTTCCTTCCTTCCTTCCTTCCTTCCTTCCTTCCTTCCTTCCTTCCTTCCTTCCTTCCTCCCTCCCTCCCTCCCTCCCTCCCTCCCTCCCTGTGGTGGGATTCAGCTGGTTTGCACCACTTCTGAAGAACCGGTAGCTAATTTTTTCTTGCCCAGGCCCAGAATGGACTTCTGGAAGCGGCATCCATACAGAGAACCGGTTGTTCACCTATTTGAATCCCCACTACTACCCCCAACACATACACTCACGGGGGGGGGGAGGAGAGAGGGGGAGAGAGAGAGAGAGAGAGAGAGAGAGAGAGAGAGAGAGAGAGAGAGAGAGAGAGAGAGAGAGAGAGAGAGAGAGAGCGTTCCCCTTCCAACCGTCCCCAATAAATCCAAGCCAGTTGTAACCAAACAACCCCATTTGAAGCAGCAGGGTTGCATAACAGGTTGGCATTAATATGCGGACTTGCCAGCAAGCAACAAGCAAGTACTAGAAGGGATGAACATCCTGCTGGTTTTATGTTTTCAGCTCCAAAATGCCCAGTGCTGGACTGAAACTTAACTTCAGTCATCAACCAGCTTCCCCTCTGTTGCCAAAAGGGTAATCACACACTTCTAAGCCCTGAATGTGATTGCCAGTTGCAAAAGCAAAGGCTAGCTAGGGAACTGGCTGGCTGTTGAGGAATGCACGATCTGCCTGAGGTTTTCTGATGAAGCAGATCACTGGGCTGGAGACCAGATCCTCTTGCCGAAGGGTTTTGAAAGCAGGCCAAGCCCGGGAGAGCTGCACGTTGTCTATCCCTGGTCAAACAGATCTTAGAAAACTTGGACACGAATGAATACACTCTCCCTTACAAATTCTCTTTGGCCCAGTCCACTCATATTTCACACTTTCCCTGCTCAATGTTTTTCCCCCCCTCCCCGCTGGCCAAGTTGCAGACTTGGGAAACTAAATCCCCAACCAGCTGTTCTCAATCGTCCTGGTTATGGCTGTCCCAAAGGTGCTTTTTCAAAAAGCAACTGGACTGTCTTGGTGTGGTGTTTTTTTTCCCTTGAAAAGGAAAAGGAAAAGTTTCCAAGGAAGAAAACTGAAGAAGCTTTTTTGGATGAGAAACGAAACGTTTTCAAGGTGGGGGGGGGGAAACACCCTAAGAAAATCCAGTTGCCTTTTGAAAAAAGCACCTTTGGGTAAAATTTTTTTTATTTATTTTTATTACATTTATATCCCGCCCTTCTCCGAAGACTCAGGGCGGCTTACAAGCTTAGCAGTAGCCTTCATTCTATGTATATGCCTGCTTATTAGGGCTTTCATACACCCCCCAAGCGGCATTATTACAAAGTCAGCTTAATTGCCCCCAACAATCTGGGTCCTCATTTTACCTACCTGGGAAGGATGGAAGGCTGAGTCAACCTTGAGCCTGGTGGGACGCGAACCTGCACTAATTGCAGGCAGCTGGTGTTACTTAAGGAGGCATTAGCCCACTGCTCCACCAAGGCTCCCCATCCTGTTTTCGTTGGTTTATTCAGATCTAACCCGTGAATAAGCAACCATTCTAATAGCACTAATAGAAGCTAGACTTATATACTGCTTCACAGCCCTCTCTAAGCCAGGGCTTTTCAACCTTTTCACCCACTGTACCACTTTTAGGATAGGGCAGCATCCGAGGACCACCAGTCGCCTAGCAAGATGTCAAAAACGATGACCAAAAAAATTAAAAAAAATAAGGAAAGTGATGAAGTACAGGTAGTCCTCGACTTACAACAGTTCGCTTAGTGACTGTTTGAAGTTACAATGGCAGTGGAAAAAGTGCCCCCCAAGCCACAGCCGAGCAAGACACCTGCCTGCCTGCCCGCCCGGCGGCACTCTTCCTCCTGTCCGAGGTTTTCATTCTTGTGAGCATTTTTGTTGAGGATTGACAGCGAGTATGGGGTGGGGGGGTGTTTGGTTTTTATTCCCTCCCCCCATCTGCTGGGTGGTTGCAGCAAGGTTTGGTCACTTCACATGACCCTGGGACACTGTGACCGTCGTAAATATGAATCAGTTGCCAAGCATCTGAATGTAAATCACAAGACCCTGGAGATGCTGCAACATTCCAGTTGATCGGTGCTTCTTCTGGGCTCAGCAGAAGCGCCAGGATCAGCGCAGAGCTCCAGCTGGAACCTGGCGCTGATCCTGGCGCTTCCACTGAGCCCTGACAGTCCCAAAGAAGCGCTGATCCTGGGGCTTCTGCTGAGCCCTGACAGCCCTGCAGCTCCAGCCGTCTCTCGCTCAGGCTTGTGCGGTGCTGCCACCAGTTCAGCTCATTCCCCTCCTCCGCTACCACTTCTCTAGGATGGCCGCGTACCACCTGCCAGGTGCCAATGTACCACAGGTGGTACCCGTACCACTGGTTGAAAAGCCCTGCTCTATGCAGCTTACAGAGCCAGCCTATTGACCCCAACTATCTGGGTCCTCATTTTAGTGACCTTGGAAGGATGGAAGGCTGAGTAAACCTGGAGGCCGTCAGGATCGTACTCCTGGCTGTGGGCAGAGTCAGCCTGCAATACTGCATTCCAATCACTGCGCCACCACCACCACCACCAAATTTCTTTGGCCTTAAGGCTGCGTAACTCTGAATGCAATCCATTGGAAAATTCCCCCTCGGCATTGCCAAGAATGGAAGTCCATCAAAACATTGATGGTGTTCAGGATGACTATGTTTTGCTGGCTGGATCTGCCCATATCCCTTTCTGACGCTCTTTGGAACACACACACAGACACACACCTATTCAGCTTGGAGAGGTTACATCCTGAACCTGCTTGGTGGCTCAGCTTGCAGCACTTGGCAACCCTTCTCGTATCACTTGGCAACCGAGCCCCCCGTGCAACCCCATGGCAACTTTCTAGCTTTGAATAGAAGCTCATCCATGGATGTTCTTGCGTCTCTCTGCCAATATTTCTCACAATGTCAGATAGTAATATTGTAACCAGAGCAACAGAGATCTGCCCTTGAAAAGTTCCAGTACCGAGATAGGAAGAGGGGAAAATACTGATGATTGGGGGCAATGGGTGTAGTACAGGAGGTGGGTTTCAGCTTAGCTAAGAGCACACACTAGGAGAGGAAAATTGAGGAACACAGACATTTTCCATTTCATCCAGTCTTCAGCTACAGGCTGAAGATGCTGACAGCCCTCTGGTTTTCTATTCTAATTGCTGACTTTCTCCTCCCCTGCCCTGTATATTGAACTGATTGATGTTTGTATCTGTGGGAGAGAACTTCTCCTAAACTCATGGTTTGCTTAACCCTAGTTGGGGTAAAATTCGGCTGGGCTTGCCCAGCGCACCAGCTGAAAACTGGGTTGCAAACCATGATGGGCTAATTGGTGGCTTTCACAAGTCACAACTCGGTGAAACCCCAATCCACCATGGGATGGCTTAGTGCAACCCATAAAACCTGCCCGATCAGGGAAAGTTACCACGAGGACAGCTAAGCTTCCTTGCAATTCTTTTAGATCCCAGTTTGCTCCCCACTGGCTGCCAGTGTAGGACCCAAGTGTGATTCTCATATGACTTAACATAGCTCTCATCATTTTGTTTGGCATCTGTTGCTCACTGAATAGGCACGGATAGGAACTGAGAGGAGCTGGACCTGGCTAGAACTTAGAGGGATCACTAGGAAATTTTGGGACTATCAGCTAAACTGGGACGTCGATAAACTATCCTGGAAAATGGCAAGGTCAAATGTAGTCCATGTTGTTACCCGGAACGCAGTCCAACAAGGATACGATACTTCTTTCCTTTTATTATAGCTTTGCTCCTCTTTATTGCAACGTAGATCTTGTCCAAGTAAGAGATCATATCTGATTTTATTTCACAATTAGTTCCACAGAGCTTCCTGTTCAAGGAAGCTACCCACGCTTACGCTACTCATGGTGCTTACATTGTATCACAGTTTGTCCTCTGAAGATACAACGTAAGCAATTCATAGCCTTCCAGATGAGGTTAGATTGCAATTTAGGAGCACCACTATAGCATAGCGCTTTGTTAAGTGATGTCCTTTGTTAAGTGATGTCTCTTAACCTTGGCAACTTTTAAGATGTGTGGATTTCAACTCCCAGAATTCCTCAACCAACACTCAGAGCTCTGGGAGTTGAAGTCCACATGACAAGGGATGAAGAAATCAGATGATCCAGGCAGTTCAAATGGGTATCAAGATTTATTGCAAGCTTCAGCCCTGTACTAGTACAAACTACTAAGGGTCAAAGCAAATTCAAAGGAATTCAAGGTGGGCCCTAGTTTAGATCTCTTGTGGGCATGAAGGGATTCACGACTGATGACACGTTTGACCCCTCCCTCAGGCTCATCCTGGTTATCTCCTACACTACATGTCTTAAAGTTGCCAAGGGTGAGAAACATTCATTGAACCAGAGATCATGCAGTTACACTGACCAGTCACCCTTTCTCAGCTTAGTTGGGATAAAAGATAGAGTTCCCAAAGAAAAGGCAGGCTATGGATGCAACGCATTGGCCATTCTGGGGATATTGGGAGCTTCAGCAGCTAGAGGCATTGCCCAGACCTAAATCCTACAATTTCCTAGGTCAAATGCTAGACTTTGTGTTCTTCAGGATAAGACTCCATTGTATCGTCCATGAGCTGGGATAAGCTTAGTTGCATTTTTCTGATGCAGTACAATTTTAATAGTTAATAGTGCAAGGGGTGGGATATTACCATCAATAACTTTGTGGCCCTTGGGGATAATTTGCTTTTTGGTAAAAATGTGGTCCCTTGCAAACAAATTGCATTGCCTGGTCTGGATAATGAATAATCGTGGATCTTCTGCCTTGTTCTTATCTCTTTGACAGGGAGATGTCAACAAACCTGGGTGCCAATGGTTCCTCCTCCCAAGTGCTCGTGGAGGAAAACCCTGTGCGGGACAGCATAAAGATTATCACAGGGGTGATTTTTAGCTTCATCTTTCTGGCTGGTGTGACTGGGAATGGGGTAGTCCTGTGGGTCACCGGTTGGAAGCTGCGATGGACCTCCAACACCGTCTGGTTCTTCAACCTGGCCTTAGCTGACTTGGCATCCACCTCCCTCATCCTGGTCACGGTGCTCAACTTGGCTCTTGACCTGCATTGGCCTTTTGGCTCTGTGGCTTGCAAAGTGGCCAATTGCCTGTTTGGGCTTAGCGTGTGTAGCGGTGTGCTGTTACTCAGCTCCATCAGTGTGGATCGCTGTGTGCTGGTGGTGGCTCCCGTCTGGTGCCAGAACTACCGCACCCCACGGCTCACCTGGGCAGCTTGTGGATGCCTTTGGCTGCTGTCGTTGGCCTTCTTCGTCCCCAGCTCCTACTTCTTCACCCAGGTCTCTGTGGATAACCATAATCGGAGCTCTTGCAACAACCTGGACATCTTTCAGGACTGGCAGCAAGCCGAAGTCCTCACCATTTGCATTTTTCTCTATCAGTTCCTTCTCCCCTTACTGGTGATCTCCATTTCCTACACAATCCTGGTGGTGACCATGCGGAAGAAGAAGCTGAACAAGTCCAGCAAACCCTTCCTGGTGGTCACCAGGGTGGTGTTCTGCTTCTTCCTCTGTTGGCTCCCTTATCATGCTTTGGCTCTGGCCAGGATCTCCATGGATCTTGTGCCCGAAAGCATGCGGCTGGTAGCCATTCCCCTCTCCAAGTGTCTGGCCTTGTTCAACAGTTGCATCAACCCTCTGCTTTATGTCTTTGTAGGGCAAGAATTCCAGGATGCCGTCAGGAGATCCTTGCTGCAGGTCTTCAAGACCGCTTTTGAGGAAGCGCCTCTGGCTGGCAACCTCTGAGAGATGTGTCACCAGGAAAGCTAGTCTCTCGGGATTTCACCAGCAGAAGAGGGCGTTCTCAAACCATTGGGTCTCTCTCTCTCTCTCTCTCTCTCTCTCTCTCTCTCTCTCTCTCTCTGTGTGTGTGTGTGTGTGTGTTTGTGTGTGGAGAGAGAGAGAGAGAAAGAATGAGAATATCTCAAGGACTAAAAACTAGAGGATTTTTTTTAAAAAAAAGGAAAGCAGAAGAGATGCAAAAATTATGAGATAGTTAGTGCACTATCTTTGTGCAATGTAAGCATAGAATTGCTGGGTTGGCTGTGGATCTCTCCATTTTTGTCAATTTTCGCTCCCTCCTTTTTCCTGTAGTAAGTATAGCCAATCTTACCTGTCTCTGCTCAAACCTCAGTCCCCTCTGAGCTCAGTGTGTGTGGGGGGGGGGAATTTACACTTCAATGAAAAAGATTGCTGCCTTACTTAAGCTAGTAAGGTTGTGCATCTGGTGTGTTTATCAGCTTGACTGCTCCGTTTTTTCAACTTGCAGCAGCTTGTGGAGAAGCAATCCTGCTTACCGGTGTCCAGATGTTCTCGCCTCCAAATGTTTTGGGTCAGGCCAGAGACTCCTTTGGAAACTGGGGTGTGTGGGGGGGAGGGGGGGAAGGAACTGGACCAGTTCCCTACCTCCCTGCCTCAAAATGTAAAATCACTGTAAGAGCAAAATCTGCAGGAAAAAGTAAAATAAAATCCTACTGCTCAGTGTATTTCTGTCATGGAGGCTGGTAGCTGGCTTCCTGGTTACCTTTTCAAGATTTCATCCTATTCCAGTGTTTCTCAACCTTGACAACCTAAAATGGGTGGACTTCAACTCCCAGAATTCTTCAGTCAGCCATGCTGGCTGGGGAATTTTGGGAGTTGAAGTCCATTCATCTTCAAGTAGCTAAGGTTGAGAAACACTGTCCTAGTCTATGCATTCTTTCCTTCCCCCCACTTTCCATTTTCCTTGTAAAAATACAGTTTTTTCCCCTCAAGCTGAGCCTGGCTCTTGGTGGCATACAGACATCAAGGCTGTTTTCTGGGCGTTAGATGGAAAAGGTTGACTGCTGCTTTTACTGGAGAATTGTTATTTTGACCTCCCAGTATAGCTAATAACCCTGAGATTCCTATACATAATAGCGTTTCTCATTCTCAGCAACTGTTAGAATGTGTGGACTTCAATTTCCAGAAGTCCCCAGTCAGCTGGGGAATTCGGGAAGTTGAAGTCCACACAAATTAACCTTCCCGAATTTTAAAAACACTGATTTGGTGTGATGTCAGAGCTTTGGAACTGTAATCAGAGCCCAAGGAATTGTTTAAAAAATTTAAATAGTCCCATTTTTTAAATCTAAGTAATGAAAAAGCATCTCTTTTCTGGGGATTCTCTTTTTCTGGGCACCTCTTTTGTCTTACGTAGCATTAGGATGATTTTTCTTTTTTTCTTTTTTTCAAAGTCCATTGCAGGGTTTCTGTGTCTGCACCCGTGGGGACTTTTTAAACTACTTTTAATTAATCACTTCTGTCCATTAAAATAGGAACCTGTGCTTTGCACTTGAGTAATTCTTCAGGGGGAAACCAAGGTATAGACTGTGAGTTATTTTGAAGGAAGTTCTCTAAGAAGGCTTGAGTCCATGACATTATTTAATCAGAAACATGGTTCCATCTACCACAAAGAAGAGGGAACCAAGCTATTCTCCAGAGCACCTGAAAGCAGGACAAGAAGCAACGGATGGAAACTAGTCAAGGAGAGAAGCAACCTGGAACTAAGGAGAAACTTCCTGACAACTAACCAGTGGAACAACCTGCCTCCAGAAGTGGTGAATGCTCCAACACTGGAGGTTTTTAAGAAGAGACTGGACAGCCATTTGCCTGAAATGGTATAAGGTTTCCTGCCTGAGCAGGGGGTTGGACAAGATGACCTCCAAGGTCCCTTCCAACATTATCATTATTATTATTATTAATTATTATTATTATTATTATTATTATTATTATTATTATTATTGTTATTGTTATTATTATTATTATCATCAAGGAAAACTTGCTCACCTTCTGAGTTAGCTTTCAGATAGGGTTGTATTCCTGAAATGGTCAACACTTAAGATAAATTAAGAGGATCCTCACATCACTCTCATCACTGAAAACAGCAGGCCCTCTTTGTTTCTTGGCTAGTACTCGCAAAAGCTCTCTGTTCCTGACATGTTTTTGCTTGTAAAGATCACCATCGAGAAGCATACTGTACCTTCCCTACCTTTATCCCATCCTTCATAATGTCCTGGGGTGAATAATAGCCACTGTTAATTTAATTCACTGAAAAGCAAAGAGTGGCCTTTCTCTAGAATGGCTAGGACAATCTCCTGCTTTTAAGTGACCATCTAAAGACCACCACCACCCAAAAATCAATCGTCCCAACTCTTTTTATTTTGTGTAGGGCATGGGGTAAGGGATGGGGGAGGAGGGGGAAAAGTTCTACCTTTCTAATTTTCTTCTTGGAGAAAAAACAAACACTCATTCCATTACCAAGGTTAGGTAGCCTGTTCTTCAGGCTAGAGAAGTAAGATTGGAGAGGCAAATGTGACTCACCCACTAAAAAGAGAAGAACCTCAAGTTTGGTCATGGGTTGTCTGGATTTTCAGCTGCAGAGAGACTTCAAGACCATTTCTAAGAGCCTTGGTGGAGCATTGGGCTGATGCCTCCTTAAGTAACACCAGCTGCCTGCAATTAGTGCAGGTTCGCATCCCACCAGGCTCAAGGTTGACTCAGCCTTCCATCCTTCCGAGGTAGGTAAAATGAGGACTCAGATTGTTGGGGGCAATTAAGCTGACTTTGTAATAATGCTGCTTGGGGTGTGTGTGAAAGCCCTAATAAGCAGGCATATACATAGAATGAAGGCTACTGCTAAGCTTGTAAGCCGCCCTGAGTCTTCGGAGAAGGGCGGGATATAAATGGAATTAAAATAAAAAAAATTAAAAAAAATTATGGTCTAGAAAGATGGAGAGCCATCTTTGCAGAGCTTTAAAGAAGAGTATTTGCTTTCTGGATGGCTACAGACCTCACTCTCTCCATTCTATTTTGTGTCTGATTCCAAGTGAGTCATTCATATCCCTTACTTCAGATCAAGTTTCCTACTGGGGAACAAAATGGAACTTTACCAGTGTGCAAAACTAAAACGAAAAGTTGGATTGTGCAAGAAAACTAATTCCAACTAACTAGCAGCCAAACTTGGTTAATGATACCAGGATGTCTCAAATGATGCTCTTGTCTCTGGACTGTTTCAGCAAAATGTGGCTAGCTTTCCATATTTTGCATCAAGCAAGGATTCAAGCTAAAAATTGCCTATTCTTTGGTCCCTGGACTGATTGTGGTGCAGGAGGAAGCATAAAACAGATGATCTGCTGCTTAAGATAACAAAACTTAAGAGATGGGGAACCAATCTAGGGACCCTCTCCTGCCACCATCAAACTCCTACCACATCTTACATCCTAATGTGCTTGGGGATGAACCACATGCATTTTTAGAAAAAGAAGGCCCATTAACTTTTAAAAGCTTGTGTTTTCCCACCGTTTTTGCCCAGCATGTAAAGCTTTTGTTATAATCGCATTATGTTTTCCTATGTTGTCTGAATTCAATCTGTTAATTTACACAGCTCGACGTATCGCGTAAGTGCAAGATGTGTTTAGTTGCTAGGTTCAGCATAGCTTTAACTGTAAAATCAAGTCACTTTTTGGGGGGTTGTCTTGACATTTTTATACTTTTCTCAGCGTAGCCGAGAACACTTCAGCACACTGCTTGAAGGTAGAGTTGAGGCTCATCTTAATAGTGTATCTCACCCATCCTCTGTCTGGAGGATCAAGTGGTACACCCCCCCCTGCCAAATGCCTGTCCTGTTACTACAATTGCCATAAGCCCCTGGAGGCAGCGAGGCACCAGGCGAGGCACCAGGCGTTTTATGACGGACTGGGACAATCTTTCGCTCATCATCTCCATACCGCAGTGCCCCCCCCAAGAGGAGGAGTGAGGAATAACCATCCTCTGATGTAAATTTGTCGTCAGAGCCGGTTCTAGAGAGGCACAATGTTCTCTGCAATGCAAAAATCCTTTGATTAGCCCAGCGGCTGCCAATTGCACAGGATGGAACAAAGGACAGTCATTTTGTAGTAGAATCACCATTTGCAGCTGAATCAGAGAAGCAGGACGATTAAAAAACAACAGCAGCAACAACAACAAAAAAAAACAACCTAGCACAGCAGTGAAGCTTTTTGAGTATGGGTAGAAAGCTGCTGGAAAAGCAAAAAGCAAAACTTATTTTCTTCATTAAAAAAAGGCATACACAATCTTATATTTGTAAGATGGACAGCTTGTAGACTAGTCTCCCATCTCCAGATACGGGCGGTGATGGGGACACACACCCACCCACCCACAGTAATGTTTTTTTTTAAATTCAAGGGCAGAAAACGCTTTAGATCTCTTTTGGTATTCTGGCCTCAACCTCAGGAAAACAGGTCCATGGGGAAACCACTAGATACTTGCTGCTTCAAATTAGGCCGTGGGGTTAAACAGCAGTCAAAATACTGGTCAAATTATATCCCTTTCTAGTTTTTCGACCTGCAGCCAAGGATGATCAGTAGGCCAGCTTGTGGTCCTTCTCAAAAAAAAAAAAAAAAAAAAAAAAGACCTAAGTGTTCCTTTAATGCTGTATTTCTCAACCTGCACTGCTTGAAGGTATATGGATTTCAATTCCAGGAATTCTTGTTGGTTGGGGAACTCTGGGAGTTGAAGTCATCGTCAAGTGGCCAAGGTTGAGAAACACTGGTTTAACGGTTGTAGATGGTCCTGAGGGGGAAACTCAGGCGTTGCGAGTGCAAACCTTTGCAGTTAGAAAACTGGCTATAAATTGCTAAGCTTGGATATGTGTGTGTATGGGTGGGTATTTCTCTTGGAAAATGTCTGCTTGCTTTGAATTACGCTGTTTGTATATTTATAAATAAAGCAAGTGGGATAAAGACACGGCAAATCTCCTATGCCTTCCCATCTAGAAAAAAGAAAGAAGTTTGGAATGGGTGATGGGGTCCTCTTTAATATCATTTCTTGAATTAAAATATCCCCAGGCGTTGGGACTGTTGACCCTGAAACCTTTTGTTTTCCACACTGGTCATCAAAGCAACACAAGTAAGGGTTCTGCGCACACAAGTCAAGATCAGTTCTAGGCAAAACCCCAGATCCATTACAAAAAGCACCAGAACTGGTTTGATTCAAGACCACGTTGACAGTGGCGCACTAATTTTCATTGGGAACTCTTAAGCCCCAGCCATTAAAAAAGAAATTCTGTGCCATTTTCTTCAGGAGCCAATCCTGCTTCCCACCTTCTCATCAGCCCAGCTGTTTAAGTAGAGTTAATTTTAACAACAGATTTTGATAAATTAAGGCCAAGTACGTAAAAGGCTAGTTCCTTTCATTGTAGCAAATGACAGAACGAATGAAACATGCAGGATGTTTTTTTTTTGTTTGCCAAAAGCATGATTAGAATAGGAAAAAAAAGCAGGCAGGATAAATGGAGGAGGGCAGTGAGGCATAAAAGATGTGACTGAAATCTTTTCACAAGCCGAAGGAACTGATCCAGCTCCCAAGCAGCTCAGCTATCCTCCCAAGGTAGGGTGTCTCAACCTTGGTCCCTTTCGGATGTGTGGACTTCAGCTGCCAGAATTCACCAGCCAGCAACTTTTAAAGACTTGTGGACTTCCAACTCCTAACGGGTTTTCCTCCGCAGCCTCATTTCAAAAAGAACTTACTGACCCAGCTTCAATCTTACCAGCCTTGTTAAGTAATGATCGAGCATTTTATTAATCAGAGAGAGGAGAAAAATAAAACACGGGTACACATACACACAAACAAAATCTGACATTTTAAAAATAATGTTCTGCTAATGGAGCATGGGAGACAGTGTGTGTGTGTGTGTGTGTGTGTGTGTGTGTGTGTGTATGTTAGGGGTTGGGTGGTTAGAATATACACTTCTTTCACATGTCCAGTGCAAGTGTTAAGAGAGAGGACAGCAAGGAACTCAAAGGTGCTAAAGAAGGAAAACTGGGACATCCATCAAGGCAAAGCTGCAAGGGAAGAGGAAGTTGGACAGTACAGAAGTCAGATCTCCCATCAATCAAGAGCCCATGGGATCATTCAAGCATGGCTGGAGAAAACCACCAATGTCCCCTTCTTCTTCTGCCAACTGATGTGTCGTCGTTCATCAAAGAGCATCTTTTCGTTTCGCACCGCCAGAATTTGGGAATGGTTCCAGTTTGGAAGTTCAGTGGGAATATGGGACAAAATATGGCCTGGAGGTAGTATCCCACTGCGATGAGCTAAAGCAACTTGAGTTTTCTACTCTACAGCCTATGTCAACTGCTCCACAGCTTGCTTGCTTGCTGTCTCTCTCTCTCTCTCTCTCTCTCTCTCACACACACACACACACACACACACACATACATATCCCCGTGCACCAAATAGCTACCTCCTTCCAGCAAAGGCCAGGGAAAGGAAACAGAAAGGGCACAGAAATAGAATCATGCAGAGGAACTGGGAAACACCGTATATTACAAAGCCTGATAAACCAAGAGATCTAAATTGAGGAGTGAACTACCCTTCTACCTTCTCTGGAGCAAAACAACCGAGGCGCGGACGCTACTGAGTTTGATTTTGAGTGAAGGAACACGTTTCATTGACTGACACTTCAACGGCAAATAGGAGGGGAAAAGATGGCGGCTTTAATCATCGGGATGGAAACGGGACCAACCAGGCCGAGCGTGGATGGGGAGAAAGCTCAACTGGGTATCTCATGCACAGTTACACGCTGCACGGTGATGGCATTCCCATGCAAACTGTGGCCCCCAAAGTGACAGGCGGCTTCCACAGATAGATTCTGCCTCCCATTCCCCTGCTCTGTCTCTCTCGCAAGTTTCACAGAACGGAGGGTGGGTGGGTCACCTGTGGCCCCCGGATGGTGGGAACAAAAATGTTAAGTTGAACCTGACCATTATGAGAAGGGGAGAAAATATCACAGCTGCCCAAGAAGGTCTGAAAATACACAGCTAAGAGAAGGAGAAGAGGGAGGTGGGACGCCCGAGAGGACAGGAGTCAGCCATGGCCTATTCCATCATGTACATCCAATAGGAGATGGGTGGGCTGGTCATACACATGCAGGGAAAAGGGAGAAAGATAGTTGGCCCAACGGCATCCAAGTTGGAGAGACAGCAGAGCCAGGTCCTGGATTCAAGCTAACGCCAACACTGTAGGGGAAAGAGAGAGGAAAAGGGTGTATTAAATGTTAACAGTTTATGAAAGCTAATAAACTATTTCATTAACAGCTGTACATTCAGTTGTGCGGTGCCCGTTGTACACTGCTACTCACACACGCTAGGGTCAATTTGAAAAGGAGAGTCCCAAGCGCAGTCAGACCTCAGCTATTTAGGTGCCCATTGGTCAGTCCCTGCAGGGTGCAAGTGGGATCTTCCGCTACAACTTTCAGATCGTCGCAAACATGTAACTGATCCTGAGTAACTGTGTATGCAGTCCCCCTCGTCCTCGAGAACCATGGTGCTCCAAGGGTTCACGGAAGCCAACTCTGAATTTATCAGGGGATTGAGCTTTTGAGAAGATTCACATCTCCAGGGCTATGAAACTCTTACCCAGGCCTGGGGTTCTGCTTATGCGTTTTTGGTTGGCTGCAAAGGGAAACTAGAGGCTGACCATGAAACCTTTTCAGATAAATTTTGGAAAGTAATCCTTACAGATAAAATTAGCAGACTTGCTGCTCGAGCTTAGGCCCAGGATCACGAACGCCCCATAGATTTCCCTCTCTAAAGGGGTGACAAAGGTGCTGATCAAGAAACGTCTCCTGGAAGCCTTCTGCGGGAAACAGCTAACAGCAGGAAAAACAAAGGACCACGGGCATTCAAAGGTCAGGTTGAATGCCAAGTGAGCTTGAAATCACCTTGGAAACAGAAATTAAAGACGAAGCCTAAGAAAAGAGAAGGTTTATGTCTTTCCTCCATAAGGCCTTCCATGGTAAGCACTAGGCAGAGGTCTAGCGAGAAAAGAGAAATGCACGCTAAAGGTTTTAGGTTAAGATGGAGTGGGGGAGGGAGGAAGGAAGGAAATAGACACAACTCCACCAGCGGCAGCACACTCACCAGTCAGTGCCTCCTGGGCAAAATATTTGACATCCACATCAGGGTCCTGGGTGAGTTTCTCTAGCACCGGCTTCACCTCATTCTGGAGGGTGCTGGGAAAAAAAAAAAGACAAGGCAGAGAATGAGGGGGAGGAAGTAGGCAGAAGGCCCTATATCTAAGGTTCTCCAAAGCTTCAGTATTCCCACTTTAGCAATAGCACTTAGATTTATATACCACTTCATAGTGCTTTACAGCCCTCTCTAAGAGGTTTTTACAGAGTCAGCACATTGCCCCCCCCCAACAACCTGGGTCCTCGTTTAACCGATCTTGGAAGGATGGAAGGCTGAGTCAACCTTACGAGCCGGTCAGGATTAAGTTCCTGGCTGTGGGCAGAGTTTAGCCTGCAATACTACATTCTAACCACTGTGCCACCACAGCTTCTACCTCTCCTCTTTGTTTTCTCCCACCCCAATGACCAAGGTAAGCCCCAAACCCAGATGGCATCCACAAGAAGTTATTGTTCCCCATACCTATTATCCAAGATTGGTCCAATTTTTTGAAGTGACTTGGCTACATTGAAGCGAACGTTTGCTACTGCATCACCGGCCATCCGCAATACTGTGGGAAGCATGTGCTTGGTGGTGATATCCTGCCCACAGACCTCCGACAGCACCTAGCAAAGGAAGAGCCAGGAAGGTAGATCAAGGGCCCTGTGCAACTTGGATCTGAGGAGCTCTTATATTTAAGAAGTTTGCTGTTTTGAAGTTCACCCCGGGTGTCATGGCAACACGGATGAAAGAAACCGGAGCTCCGGTCTCCTAGTCTGATTTTTGCTTCCTCTGGAGACCCAAAGAGGTCAGAAAGTCGCCTTGGAGAGGCAACGAGGAGGAAGGGAAACTTTGGGAGTTCAGAGCCAACGGTGGTTGGCCCAAATGGACTGAGGAAGTTCTTCAAACAGGCGGGAGAAAGGCTTCCGGCAAGCACGCAGAGAGCCCAAGCCACAGACAGCTAAGGCTGTGGCAGTGCCACCCAACAGCTGACTGTCAACAACGTGTTTGATCTGGGTGAGATTCTTCTTTATCTCTCTTCCCTATGGACTTTTAAAATATAATTCCCTGAATTGGATAACTTTTAAAAGTAAAAAACCCAGGAAGACTTGGGAAGAAGAGAGTTAAAAGGGGCGAGAAATCTGGAATGGGGGAACGAAATTAAGGAATATAAAAAAATGTGCAGAAAAGATTCGAGACTGATTGAAAAGAAAAACAGATAAACAAAAAAAGCAGTTATCGGAAAAAATAGAATTGCAAATAGTCAAAAAGGTCAAATATTTGGGAATATATTTGACAGCAAGATGTTCAAGAATAAAAGAAGATTATATTAAATTGCTAAACCAAATAAAGCTTGATTTGGAAAAAAAAAGTAAGAATCTTCAACTGTCGATGTTAGGAAGAAATGCTACGGTGAAAATGAATATATTACCAAAAATATTATTTTTATTTCAAACGATACCTATAAAACTGGAGAAAAAAATTCTTTGAAGATTTAAACTATCTGATTCAAAAATTTATCTGGCAAGGAAAGAAAGCTAGAATTAAATTGAAAATGTTACAAGAAGCCAAGGGAAATGGAGGCTTTGGCTTGCCAGATTGGGTTTTGTATTATCACGCATCAGTGTTAACATGGAAAAAAGAATGGGTAACTCTTAGAAATAAGAGATTGCTGTATCTGGAGGGACATGATCTGCAACTTGGTTGGCATGCCTTTCTATGATATGGAAAAAATAAATTACATAAATACTTCCAAAACCACTACATTAGAAATGCATTATTATTAACTTGGGAAAAAATAAAATGTAAACATTATTTGAAAATTCCAGGATGGCTTTCAACAATGGAAGCATTTGTACATCTAAATCTAGTCAGTCTTGATAAAATATGGACATACAAAGATATTCTAAATTCTGAAGGGAACTGAGATGGAAAATCAGGGCATCGATTTAACATGGTGGTCACATTTACAAATGCAAGTCAGATATGATAAAGATATTAAACAATATGGATTTTACAAAGAACAGACTATGTTTGATCAGACATTATTAACTTCTGATGAAAAGTTAATAAAAATGTACAATTTCTTATTAAATTTTGAAAATGGAAGATGAACAAGTAAAAGAGACAATGATAGTATGGGCAAAGAATTTTGGATATAATATAGACTTAGAAAAGTGGCAAAGTTTGTGGGAAAAACTATAAATTGACAATGTCAGCTTCATACAAAGAAAACTTACATAAAATGTTTTATAGATGGCATTTGCCACCAACAAGATTAGCAAAAATGTTTAAAAACATGTCAGAGAAATGTTGGAAATGAAAACACAAACCCAGTATACTTATTATCGTATGTGGTAGACATGTGCTAAAGCAAGGAGATATTGGACAATAAATAATCCACACTTGGTTAGAAAAAGTGTTAGAGAAACACATAAACTATAAACCTGATTTTTTTTAACTAGGTATAATGCCAGAAAAACTTAATAAGCAAAGTACATATTTGATTCTACATGTGATAACAGTGGCAAGAATTGTATTTGCACAATATTGGAAGAATGAAGAAATACCACCAGAAGAAGAAATAATAAAAAAAAAAATATTGGACTGTGCAGAAATGGACAGACTTACTTTAAGGTTGAAAGACAAAGAAGCAGAATATTTTCAAACTTGGGACCTATCTTATCAACGGTTAGAGAAAAGATTTAGGGATTAGGAATTTAATTTGTATCAGTGAATAAGATACTTGGATAACATTTTTTTGTTGAATAATTATTATTGAACTCTGTTAGAAATAATAATAAAAAAACTTTTTAAAAAAACTTTGCCGTTTTGGAGCTGGGCTTATGCTGGCCTTGTTCTACAGCTCTTTTGTTTTAGTTCCCCAGCAAGGCCATCTGCTCTCCTAACCAAAAAATCCCAGGCAGGGTAAAGACAATTCTTACTTATCACAGTTCACGCACCGACTCTTTACAACCAGTACCCGCACCTCCTTCCACGTTCCCTTAATCTGTCCCGCTTGTTATTCTCGCTCATCCCTTCCCCAACTCACGTTGATGCAGAACAGCGTAGTCATGCGGTGCAAGTAGTTGGGGTCATTCGACATGGCCAGCACCTTGGGGATGATGGTGGCGTGAGCCCAGTCCTTGCCAAATTTCTCCACAAGCTTCTTAAGGTTGCTGGTGGCTGCTTCTCGGATGGCATAAACTGCACGGAAGAAATAATGAGCCATACAACAGATTAAAGCTCGCACGCATATTCTAGAACAGCCACATGCAGAAGACTTAAGGGAGCCGAGTTCTGGTAGGTTTGCCACAGTATCTACGACTTGGGATTTGAGATATACCTGCAGTAATCACGATTTTCTGTTTCAATAGGTAAACTCTGCAGCACACAGAGATATTCAGGGATACGGGAGAGTGTCAAAGATTATGAGGGGGGAAAAATAACCTGATTTTCTTTTTCTTTTTTAAAAAAAAATCCTCTCTCTAAAACGCAGAGGTACTTTGGGGTTGCAGAAATACTTTTTAATTAGAGAAAGTGTGACTGACCGCGTTTCTATCGTGCATTTTGACACTGGCCAAATTACTATTCTTTGCTGCAGTCCTATCTATACATTTGCTTGGAAACCAGTTCTATTTTACGCCACAGGTGGCATTTCTAATTGAGCTGACTGTATTCTTTTTACAGTCTGCGTTGCCTCTTTTCCTACCCAACTGGAACGGATGGCACCTGGAACCCGAAATATAATGGTGAGAGCTTTGCTACAGTTGGCTTCCACTGGCAATTTATATCCTCATTTGATGCCGTACCTACGCTGTACCTATCCCCAAAATAACTGAAACTGACAAAAGAGAATTTCTAGGTTGAAAATGAGCTTTTAACCATGTTATATAATGACCAGTCAGAGTTTGAACACATTTTATTAGGCGAGAATGAGACCGAACAGCGCAAATTCACTATTGTCATTAACACGCTCAAAATGGTACAAAAGACAATAAAAATAACTGAACATTATATGAATGCTGCATGCCGAATAATCAAAGTTTGAAACAGGGAAAAAAAAAGACGAAAAAAGCTACAGTGTTGTAATTTTTTTTTTGTAATGTACTTGCATTAAATCTGAATTTAATTGCTAGAAAAGATTATCCCATTAAATACCGAAATGTGATTCAACCTCTTTTCCTTTAGTGCTAAAAGCCTTCAATGATTCATTTTCTCAGCTGGAGAAAATTGCTGATACGATGTATCCCATTAATTCTGAAATATGCTTTCAGTGCTATAGATTACTAGTTGGGTAAAAGCACTTCCAATTTTAAAAATGTGTACCAAAAGCCAAATAACTACTTTAACTTGGGATGAACTGCATGAAAATTTGGTCTAGTGGTTTAAGGCACCAGGCTGGAAACCAGGAGACTGTGAGTTCTAGTCCCACCTTAGGCAAGAAAGCTGGCTGGCTGACTTTGGGCCAGTCACCCTCTCTCAGCTCAACACACCTCACAGGGTTGTTGTTGTGGAGAAAATAGGAGAAGGAAGGCGTATTAGCTACGTTCACTGCCTGATAAAGGCAGGTTAAAAATCAATCAAATATATCTTTAGTAGCGGAGATGAAGGAAAGGGTGCTTCTATTCCTATGAGACATTTACAATTTTTTTTTAAAAAAAAACTGATTAGTAACCTCCACTTGATACCCATGAAAAAAGTTATCTAAGTGGTTTAAATTATAAACTATGAAATAGATACACAAACTAAATATCTATTCTAGGGCATTTAGATATACGGAAAACCAGTGACAAAAAATAAGAAACCAATCTTCATTAAAGATATTATTCGTATATTTATTGTACTAAAAGTTACCCACTGCCCTGCATTAACTGGGAGCCACTGAAAGCTTTTTCTCGGATGGTCTCACATTCAGTATGGAATATGTAAAAAGTGCTAACTCTTCAAATATCCTACTCAATTACTCCAGAGTTTACCACATAAGCCTGATTGGATTAGATTCTCCATCCAGAGAATGGAGATCTGAGGAAGCGCTTCCGGTCCATATGAAGCTGCAGCTGGCATAATAGCTAAAACTAAAGATGTCCTGAAGCTGTTAAAGCTTCTAGAGTTAAACACAGAATTAATCGCCACTTTCGAAAGTCAGATTCTGGCGATTTCAATATTCGATTTTTAGCCATAATGGAGCCTGCCAATGGTCCATCACATGACTGACCCGATTTTAGGACCTTTTTTTGGTAAAGCAAATCTACTGCTTGTTATGTTGTTGTTGTTTTTGCCAAATATCAGAAGAAAATGCCAGGTTTTTTTGGCAAAAACACTGCACGTGTTTATTTGACCACGGGATGCTACAAAGAGGCCATGAACACAGGCCAGATGTCAGGTGCCCCAAATATGGTCATATAACTGGGGGGGGGGGGGGAGAGGCATGGCAGCCATCAGAACTTTGGAATCAGGTTGTAAGCACCTTTTGGGTGCTGCTAAGCAATTGGTCATTAAGTGAAAAACTACTTGTAAAAATCAAGACGCCTTCAGATTTGGAACTGTACCTTCCTTGGCTTGTACCAGGCAACTTAGAAGTGAAGTGCAGAATTGTGAATAAATGTTACAGGAGATGACTGGTAAAGGGGAAACGAACCACTATCAATCATCAGGATCCGAGTCTTACCATGATCCACTAGCCAGGCCATGCAAAGGGAGTTTAGCTTCTCATCAAAGAATTCCACACCCTGAAGACAGGGAACATTAAAGTGACAGCAAATGAATCAGCAAGGTGGCAAATTACGAGGTTACAAATAAAAGTTATAAAATCCTCATCCTTAAACAAAAAAAACAAACTGACAGAAAAACAGAAATCTGGAGAAACAGACTCTGTTCAATTAGCAGACACTTCAGGGCAACCCAATAGGTGATCATCAAATTTGGAGATTTTGGCAAAACAGCCCGAGCAGAATTAATCATAGAAAAGCAGGAACTCTACAAGCACCTGTGGCTATTCACATTCTAACTGATTTCATAAAGTCCAAGTTGCGGAGTAAAAAACCTGAAATCTTTACAGTTATTTTCAAACGGTTAAAAAAAAATCCCCACACTCACCAGCTGTCCAGCTAACAGGGGCATATACTCAATAATAGCTAACCGCACACGCCACTTGGCATCCTCTGCTAACTCCACAATTGCTGGCAGCAGAGACTGAGATAACTGCCGGATGCCAATCACTTCATTCACACAGTCCAGGTTGGAGATGATGTTGAGTCGGACCTCAGGGCACTGCAGAAAAAAGACAAGAGGGATGAGAATGGACAAGACGCACTGCCACGACTGTCCTTTCCAACTTTCTGGATAGCTAAGCGATGCCAATATTAATGTAACCAGTTATAAGGTTTTGGAAAAAAAATATGCAGTTGATGCTATTCAGAAAGCTATTCATCCTAGAAGCAGGACGTGTCGTCTATAGATTGCCTAAGATCATTTAACTAGAAGTGTATATACATGCCTTAACACTAATCCAGTGTTTCTCAGCGGGGGCGATTTTTCAAATGTATGGATTTCAACTTGCAGAATTCTGGTGGGGTTGAAGTCCACACATCTTTTAAGTTGCCAAAGTTGAGAAATACAACACTAACTTATAGATTTTCTTTAATTATTCTTACTCAATTATCTCAGTGCAGTGAAGCCATCTGAGTAGACAACACACTACTCTTTACCTCAAAGTAAACCACAAAGACCCTTAAGTGACCTCAAAAATAGGGGGAGGGAAAGAACACTCACCTCATCTTTGAGCTGAGCCAGGAAGAGGGGCAAAAGATGCTCAATTGTGTTGTCCTTGCCCAGAATAGGAGACAATCCCATGATCACGGATGCCAAAGCTGATTTCACATGTTGATTGGCATCTGATACTAGTTCCTAAATAATCAAATGACATATTTTAAGGCATCACAAGCTATTAATGCCACGCCTCCGATCTGACTGCCTTCACACACCACGGCTGCCATCTTATTTGTTGAATGAAATAAATAACTGGAATATTGGAATATATCTCAATAAGTCAATGTATTCACACCTACAATCTATCAACCTCTACAATCAGACACTCGCAGACACATATCTAGAACAAGCACTCATAGAGGAAGTCAACCAGATTCCCTTTAAAATTTGGTCACCTTGCAAACATCAATGTTTTAGAGGCAGTAGCAAGCAAACGCTTCCTTTGTACGTCTCCTCTTTAAGGACAACTCCCCCACGCCTTCTTCAGCCTTCCTGCAAGCATGCTTCCGATTGGGCCAATTAAAACTATGAACTGATGCTTTTAAGAACCGCTCAAAAGTTACTAAACAAGATAGCTTTCTGGTACGTACCTTGATACAGGGTAAAATCTGAGTCATGATGATATTTTCACGACAATCAGGAGACAAATTTTCACAGAATTCTTGGGAAAGAAAGATGGAGAAACAAGAATTTCAGGGCAGATTTCACCCAGGTAATTTTTTTTCCTAATTATCAACTGAATACTTAAATTTCTCCGGCCCAACATAAGGCATTATGATACAAATCCTTGAAACTGTAGGGAAAAATATTCCTGACCTCTGTTCTGAAAACTTACAAGTCTTCCTATAGCTGGATCCAGACAATTGTCATATGTCTACGATGTCACGGTTCCGACTAATGAAACACTTCAAAGAACTTTTGGGCATTGTTTATCCTAAAAAGTCTTTAATACTGAAAACAAAGCCTCAGCACAGCATGGTGGAATGCCAAGATCTGAATTCCCCTCCCTTCAGCACCTAATATCTGCCACAATTCCCTCCTTCAATTAGCAGTCATAAATTACGTTCTCCAATCAGTTTGAAGGGCAAAGCTTCCCTTCCGTTCTGCCATTTCTTACCTTATTAAACACAACCGGGGGGGGGGGGGGGGGGAGAACATTCTTCCTCCTCCCCCCAGCTTCATCTAATTCTAAGAGCAAAACAATTTAAGGGAAAAGGCTGCCTCTTTATATTGTCAAAGCAAAAACATCCAATGTTTGCAGCATTGACGTATTGACGTATATATTAAGTGCTTAAAACAATTACACAAGTAGATGTATTTAATGAAACAAAATTCTTCTTTTCTGGCCCTGAGTCCATCTCTTTCAGAAAGCCTCTGTACAGGTGTCCTTGATTTACAAGCCAACCCGGGACCAGAATTTCCACTGCTATACAAGGCAGTTGTTAAGTGACTCGCGCTCAATTTTATGCCCCTTTTTGCCGTGGTTAAGTGAATCACTGTGGATAAGCGAAAGTAAGGTTTTTAAAGTGAATCTGGCTTCCCCCATTGACTTTGCTTGTAAAAAGCCAGCTAGGAAGGTTGCAAAAGGTGTTCGCTGGATCGCGGGGACACTGCAACTGTTGTAAATACATGCTGGTTGCATGTATTCTGATCACATAACGATGCTGATGCTGCAACAGTGGTAAGTCATTTTTCCCCGAAGGCTGCTGTAACTTTGAACAGTTGTAAACGAAGGGCTGTAACTTGAGGGCTACCTGCACAGGGGAATTCTATATAAATATCAAAGACACGTTGATATTGACTAAAAATAACCTTTGACTTTGCTGGAGGCTGCAGCTCGCACTTCAGCTTCACAGTCTTTCATGAGATTCTGGAAGGCTGGGACCAAGTCGTTTTTTGTGATTTCTGGCCCAACAGCTTTCTGGAGCTATAGGAGGGGAAAAAAACAGTCATGGAAACACTCCAAACAGGAAAACTTTCCTCCCTGCCAGAAAGAATTCTACCCACAAAAACTCTTGGTCTGCAGAGGAACAAAAGCACTGGTACACGTTTGACATTTATTGTAATTTAACTTTCACAAATGAAGAGGATCTAAACTTCAAAATACACAAGTATCTGTACAAACCTCTGTGAATTTCTCAGCCACCATGTAACGGACTCGCCAAGATTTGTCCTCGGCGGCTTGTCGTAACGTCGGCATCACCAAGGACTCCAAGTCCTCCTGAAGCAGGAGCTGAGCAATATTAACACAGGCCTCCACAGCCAACAAGCGCACAGAGTCCTGTATGTTGACATGAAGATCGTCCTCACAAAAAGCACAAGGGGTAGACAGCCCACCCCCTCGGATTCAGCTTGCTCCCCTTTATCCACCCCACCCCACCCCGCAAAGCTAACATGATGCCATACAGACCTGCTCGTCAGACGCCAGGTTCGCAAACATGGGAATGATCTCGCTTTTGACATATTCCAGCTCCAAGACCTTGGCAAATTCGCCCAGTTTGGAGGCTGCGGCTCGCCTCACCATTGGCGTATCGTCTGAACACAAATTTCGGAAATATCTGCCAAAAAAGAAGAAGAAGAAGAAAAGGCAGCAACTTATTAGGGACAACATACTGGAACGGGGGAAGAATCTCTCCTCTTTTGATTATTTGGAATTTCATAAAAGGGGGGGAGTGTTTCCCACTTTGGACTGCAAGGCATTTGACTTACTGACGGAGGTCAGCTTTAACTGAGCTGGAAACTCGGGGATAACAGACGCTGAAGAGGCCACAAGCAGAGGTGCGAGAGGTGAACCAGTCGCCTCCCGCCAGGCGCTTCACCAGGGGCACAAAGTGAGCCTCAAGGTCGGCTGGAGAATGTTCATTGGAGGTTGCCCTCAAGGACTCCACGGCCTTGTCCCGCACCACCGTCTCTTCCACTGTAGCGAGGCTTTCGAGTGGGGGCTGGAGAGAGGAGGAGGAAGAGGAGGAAATGGCACATTATGTATGCATTTTCCATGAACCACCAGGAAGGAAAAACCAAAGATTTTAATTATCGGCTTGTTTGTTTGAGTTCGTCATAAGAATTCAAGTAATTCCGTTCTTTTTCCCGAGAAGAAAGTGGTAAGAAAGCTTACACAGGGAGCAAGGAATGTGGCAGAAAATTGGGATGTGTGTGTTCAAATGGGAAAAGTTACATTCCAGTCATACTGTTCTATCTGGGTACAATTCTAACTTTTTTTTTTGGGGGGGGGGGAAATCCCCATATACTGTTATCATTAAATCCACCTATGATATGGAGTCAAACAAATAAATCACCAAATATCATTTTAAAACTTTTATTAATTTGGAAGGGGATAAACATTTTCTTTACTAACTAACCAAACCACCTAGGAGAGGGGTAGGCAACCTCGGCTCTTTTATGACTCATGGACTTCAACTCCCAGAATTCCTGAGCCAGCATGGCTGAGCTTGGAAACCTTTCCCTTTCCCCTCAGCATGGCTGGCTCAGGAATTCTGGGAGTTGAAGTCCATGAGTCATAAAAGAGCCAAGGTTGCCTACCCCTGTCTAGGATCCTAGCCACCCAGGCTAACTTCTCAGCATCTTGGTCATCTGGGCATTTAACAACATGCGTACCCCAATTTCATCTTTTGGAAGGAATAGAAGGGGTTCTTCCATTTTTCTTCTGTGTTAGTCACTCTTCCAGAGTCCTTCACAGAAAGTGGCCTATAACTTACCAGCAAGCAGTGGACATATTCGGGTCCCCCGACCAAAGCTGTAAAAGTTCCCAGCTGTTCTGCCAGAGCAAGTAACACCTCATCCTCATCATAAATAGTGTCTGCAAGAAGTTAAAAAAAGGAAAAAAAAGAAACCAACAAAAAGTAAGACAAAGCCTGTATATCCTTAGAACAAAAAATGAGAAAGTGCCAATTCATGAACTATTTATTTTTATTATCCTTCCATATGTGTAGGGAGAACTGAGAGGCAGCCAAGCTGAGTATCTGAATACCTGGATTGATATTTATGTTTCAAATGGTCATAAAGAGGACTGAGTTTAAATGCCTACAACACGGGTCTTCAAACTTGGCCCTTTTATGACTTGTGGACTTCAGCTCCCAGAATTCCTCAGCCAGGCATGCTGGCTGAGGAATTCTGGGAGTTGAAGTCTACAAGTCATAAAAGGGCGAAGTTTGAAGACCCCTGGCCTACGAGAACAGAGAAATCTAATGAAAGATTTGATGAGACACACATGAACCATGGTAGAATCATGTCCAATTTAATATAACATCATCAATATTTCACAAACTGTCTTAGGAAGATCCAAGAATCAATATTGCACACAATTTAAATACTTTAGAACAGGGGTGTCAAACTGCCGGCCCGCAGGCCGGACGCATCATCCAGAAGCCGCGCTCACCCCATTGCCGGCAATGGCGAAAAGGCTCCGATACGTTGCGTGACGTCATGTGACGTCGCGAGATTGACATATCTGCTTTAGAATATAAAATACTCTATACAACTCCAAAGGGTAAACCTCAGTGATTCACACTGCTTACGGGAAATGATTCCATATCTGTTGGACTACAACTTCAATCAACCCCAGGCCAGCATGATCAATGGTCAGGAATAGAGCTACTGGGCAAAATGTCTGGAATGCTTCATGTTAGGGGAAATCTGGCATACAATTTCAGACTTGATTGCCATGAGATACAGATGTAGGTCCAGGAAAGCTGTATTTCCACATTTTCCATCTTTTTTGTCAGGTTTATATATAAAGATGATTAACTTATTTAGATATTACCTGTTCCTAAAATTACTAATGACAAATGAAAGCTGAAGTGAGGAGGTTAATCGTTCATAAAGAGGAGAAACACCTGACAACTGAAACATCCATGACTTAATGCAGATCAGCAAAGAATTAGGCCCCATGATATTTCACTCCCCACACAAGTTTTGGCAGATTCTGGGGTTCTGTCAATGATCACGGTGTAAAGGATGTCACAGTATTCTGCAGGATCTTCATGGTCACAGAGCAGGCACAGGGCAATCCTCCAAAATGAATGACTGGAACAGAAATGTGCCCAAACTGCCTCTAGGCTAGTTCCACATTCTATTGCCTACCTTGCCAAGTATTTCCATTTACCTGTGAGAAAAGGCAAGAGCTCGCTGCGCGTCCTCTCAACACCCAGGGCCAGTGCAATGGTAGAGAGTTTCTTGATGCTATTCAGACGAAGCTGCATATGGGGGGTAAGAAAAGCAAGGAACAGATTCACACAGATGAACCCTGAGGAGAAATATGCCAGTTTTGCCTGAATGCTGAATACTGACTATATGGATAACTGAAACTATTATGGCACTAATAAAGCACTCCATTTTTGTACACATCTTCATAATTCACCCACACGGTAGCAGGTGCCTCTTTGCATATATTTATTCAAACATACAAATCTGTCTGCTCATCTATGTATATAATGATTGATATATACACACACACAGAGAGAGACACAGATAAAAATAGTATGTATGGCTAATATAAACCACAATTTTTGTTTTGTTCCAATTCTATATTGTCTAGTGCAGCGTTTTCCAACCTTAGGAACTTGAAGATGCGTGGACTTCAACTCCCAGAATTCCCCAGCCAGCATAGCAGCATAGCTGGCTGGGGAATTCTGGGAGTTGAAGTCCACGCATCTTCAAGTTCCTAAGGTTGGAAAACGCTGGTCTAGTGCATGCTGATTTTTTTTTAAAAAAAATCTACAAATTATGACTGCATGAATTGTCAAGATCTCCAACTGAATAATCCTGATTATCCAGGGTTATATACTACTAAGATAACAATGAAAGGATATAATGAATGCAACTCCACTTAGCAAGACTTCACCTTTTCCCCCCTTCTTTTCCCTCACACAAAAGCTATGGAGCTGCTGTTTACATCTGATGTGTAATACATAATAATGCTCTTATTCTCCATTTACCTGTGATACATTAAACACAGACACACACACACACATATACACACACACACACATACATATACACACAGAGAGATTGCTCCTTTAAATGACGATTTACTCCTATCCTGGTGTATTGCTTCCATTCATCTCCAACAGGCACTGGATTCCTTTTCAAGTGAAGCATGTGTATGAGTGTAAACTGGGGGGAAAATGACGGTGGTGGGGGCACTATTTGCAAACAGCAATAGTGTTTTTCCACCCCAACCACTGGTGGGCTATTCAATTGGAGATGCCTTGTTGAAAGTTTAGATGCTTACAGTTCTTTCCCATTCTGCTGAATTAGTTCAGTTTCAAGGGTCTGAAAGGACACTGCCTAGCAGGTCCATTTGCTCAAAGTAAAAACGAAAGTTAGAAGCTTCCAGATAGGAAGGACTGCATCCCTCTGAAGAATCAATTTCATCACCAGGATCCCTGGTTTGCTCTTACTTTATTGCAAGGCAGTGTTTCTCAAATGTGGTTAAGTTACCATAGGATGCATGAACTTCAATTCCTCAGTTTCCCCAGCCAGCAGTTGAAATCCTTGTATCTTATGGTCACCAAGCTTAAGGGACCCAACAGACAGACCTGAAGGATTTCACAACACATAAGGTGGTTGATCCTGCTGGCTGGATGCCCAACAGACCGAGTCTCAACCCTAAAGGTACTCCTGCAGCAAGACAGACCTAGGTTGTTTTTTTCTTGTGCATCTACAGCAGAAACAACTGTGGCTTTAAAACTGAATAATAGAATTGTAACTTATTGTCACTTTAAATGTACATTAATCGGCATACATTAAAATGAGATTTTTTTTGCATACAGCTCTCAAGGGTAACCATCTCCAATATGCACTGCGTAAACACGACAAACATAATTATGCATAAACCCACATACACACACATATATGACCCACAGAAACAACAGTCTAGTTTGGATGTGTGTGTGTGTATGTATGTCTGTGTGTATGTATATATGTATACACACACACACAGCTTGTCCTCGACTTACAAAAATTCATTTAGTGACGTTCAAAGCATTGAAAAAAGTGACTTATGACCATTTTTCACTCTGACGACCATTGCCGCATGGTGATGAAAATTCAGACACTTGGCAACTGACTCCTGCAGTGGTTCCCTTAGCATCTGGGGCAAGATGGTTCATCAAATAGGGCAAAACTCAATTAACCAGTGTCTTACTTAGCAACAGAAGTTTTGGGACTCAACTGTGGTCATAAGTCGAGAACCACCTGTACACGAATCATGCAAGTTTACCAGGCGGGCGGGACAAAGCCGATATAGCATCTGGTAGCGTACAGGGGTAGAGAACCTCGGCTCTTTTACGACTCGTGGACTTCAACTCCCAGAATTCCTGAGTCAGCATGGCTGGCTCGGGAATTCTGGGTATTGAAGTCCACGAGTCGTAAAAAGAGCCAAGGTTGCCTAGCCCTGCTCTAGTAGAAATACTTCGAAGCCTCCTCCCCCATTAGCAATGGCTGTGGCAGCCTTTTCTCCAAGAGGCGCCCCAGAAAGCTCAGGATTGTGGGCCACACATCTGGAGGGCATCCATCCGGAAGCCAGAAGGGTGGGGGAGAGGCGAGGGAAGGGAAGACTCCACCCCTTCCTCAGCCACCAAGGGCTACCTCCATCAGCCCCCCCTTTATTGACAGCCCCTCCCTCACCGCCTTTCATACAGAGGGAACCGGTTGGGGGGGGGAGGGGGGCGGCCTAATACATCCCCAGCAAGGGAAGGCCAGAATAAGAAAACCATCCCCGCGGCTGCCCCAGGCGCTTCACCGATTGGCTAGGAAGCTTGAACCGAGCGAGGCACGACCCAATCAGAACCCTCCGCTCTCTTCCACACAAGTATGCTTGATAAAAGACGACGACCAGCCTCCCGCCGCCCCCCCCCCACACACCATCCCGAGTACCCCCCCCCATCAGAGAAATGGGTGGCCCAACCAATCGCGCGGCTGCTTGCATTGCCGCAGGAGGGGGAGCAGACAATACGGCCCCTCTCATTAGCCACCCCCTTCCTTTCGGTGTTCTCCAATGAGACCTCTGGCGACCAATCCGGCTCGGCTTCTGAGCGCTTCCATCCGGGTTTCTCAGATAAAAGACCGCCCCTGATTGGTCATCGTGCCGGGCACTGGGTTCTCGGGCTTGGACATATTCTTTCCCCGTTGGCTGTTTTTTCCCCTCAGCAACCGCTGAACGCCCGCCGAATCGGGCCGTACCTGAACGTCCTCGTTCCGCAGTTCATCGATCAACACGGCGATAGGATAAAGGGAGTCATCTCCGTCGGCGGCCGCCATCTTAGCTCCCGGCTTCTCTTCTGAAGACTGCGCGGGGTTCTCACTGTTGCCTTGCAGGGGCGGGTGAGATGCCATTGGTTCCTCGGGTTGTCACTCTGTCGTATACGAAAAGCTGATTGGATTCTTTCAGACGAGTTCCCTCTTTTCGATTTTCCAATTCAGCATAGCTGTCGATCTGTCATTGAGTTTCTTGTTCTTCATTGGACAGAACTAGGCCACCCACAAAGAGATTTGGGAAATTAGGTCGTTTACGACCGCCTCTTTTTCATCTCAATTGGTTAGATGGACTACATCCCCGCCTTTTTCCGATTCATGATAGGAATCTATCCATTCTGTCATAAGGCTCACAAAGGACTAAGGAATAGTCCCGCCCCTGGAGTGTAAGCTCAACTCCGTTTTCCGATTATGGAGAGGCGATTCGCCAGTGGCTTTGACGGACAGCTCATAATAACCAATCCCAGAGTGGAAACAACTTCTGTTTCAGCAGAAGTAGAGGAGGGCGAATGTATGACTGGGTCGCCAAAGCAACTTTGCCTCTATTCTTTGCAATTATGATGACGTCACTAATTTATGACGGCATAGATCTATGACCTCACTTCAGCCGGGGAGTGGGCTTGATGCAAAGGCATTTTAAGTGCTCATCTGTCAATCTTATTTTCTTCAAAAATAAAACCGTTGTGGATTGTATGCATGTATGGCTGACTGTATGTGTACAGACACACATATACACATTATGCAATTAAGAACTTGCTGCACACATTAAAATTTCATTGATTAAGTAAATTGTTAAATAAATCCAGCTTCACCCACTGACTTTGCTTGCTAAAGGTTGGCTGGGAAAGTCACAAATGGTGCTCACCCAACCCCAGGACTCTGTATGCATCATAAATGCTTGTCAATTGCAAAGTGCCTGAATTTTGATCACGTGACCATGGGAATCCTGAAACAGTCGTAAAAGTGAGGACCAGTCATAAGTCACTTTTTCCAGTGCTGTTGTAACTCCGGACAGTTGTTAAATGAATGGTTGTAAGTCGAGGATTATCTGCAATATTGGAAATTACTTCACAAACACACAGATTTCCAAGGGATGACTTTAGAGGAGTCACTCTCTCAAAGGCCAACGTTTGCAAAACTGTGACCTGGGGGGGGAACAAAAATGGATTTTCCCGAATGTACCGCATAGACCAGACATGTCAAACACAAGGCCCGGGGGCCAGATCAGGCCCGCGAAGTGGTTTCATGCGGCCCGCGAAGCCATCCTGGAAACAGTGAGGGAACGGCCCCCACTGCCTTGGCCCTGGCCCAGAGACCCTCCTTCTTCCAGAGACCCTCAGATCTGTCCCACTCCTGCCCAGGCCCCCATAGGCACCCTTGATGCCAACGATGTAGAGCTGGCCACGCCCACCCAGTAGGCCATACACACTCTAGCCACGCCCACTCAGTAGGCCACGCCCACCCTGGCCATACCCACCCAGCCCCCTGAGGGCAACCACAATGCTGATGCGGCCCTCAATGAAATTGAGTTTGACACCCCTGGCATAGACTCTCAAGAGGAAGACAAGCTGTAGACATGCAGTCAGTGCAAATGTGTGGTACTACTAGATTCTTCTTCCTTTTTTTTGCAAAGGGTTTTCCACAAAAAAGGAGAACTTCACCCTTTCTCAAGGGCAAAACTGAAGCGCCATTATAGAAAAGCCTCACGGGATTTAAAGGAAGTGCTGGGGAGCCATATTGCCCCTTGGGCACACCTCGTCAGAGTAAGGGCAAGAACAGCACACTCCACCCTTGCAATTTTCTCCAACGCGCTTTTCTTCTTTGATGAAATTTTTAGGCTCTAATCCCCTTTCATTCCACTGAGCAAAAATTTGGTGGGAGTAAAAAAAAAAAGCAAGAAAAACTCTCTACTGAGCTTCGGCAGTGAGTGTCTCAGAACTGATGGGAGAAACTAGAATATGTCTACCTTTGATGCCAACCTGAAAGGCAAACTTATCTTTGGAGCAAACAATGTTTTCTGGCATACTTTGAGGATGAAAGGAAGAACGTCACTGCAGCTGATTCTTCTCTGGGCAATTAATACGGCCATGTTAATAAATTAATATGGCTCCAAGAAGACAGGCCTTCTCTATGATGTGTCCCTCCCTGTGGAACATCATCTTTGCTGAAATAAGATTGGCCTCCACTTTGACACTTTTTTGCAAAAGGCCCTGAAATCATGGTTTTTGCCAACAGGTCTGAAGACTCCAAGGCGATATGGAGCCCATTAAGTGGTTGGTTTGAATGTTATCAGAGAGGGATGGGCGTTCATTCGCTTTTGTGTTGCACTTTCATTTCTGTAAGCTGCCTGGAGTCTCTGTTGCAGCAACATACATTTTCTTAATAAATAAATGTCAGTCCCCACCTTGCCATGATGCTTTATTCTGGGATGGAATGGCATGTCCTCCTGGTTCAAGACAAATCCATAGATAGATAGATAGATAGATAGATAGATAGATAGATAGATAGATAGATAGATGGATGGATGGATGGATGGATGGATGGATGGATGGATGGATGGATGGATAGATAGATAGATAGATAGATAGATAGATAGATAGATAGATAGATAGACGGACAATTTGTCTCCAGTGCATAAGCTGTCAGTGTACATACAAACGACAAAGTGGTAAGACTTAGATCATAGACTGCAATCATTAATCATAAGATACAAGTGTATGTATGTATGGAGAGCAGAAGGGGAACAAATAAGGTAACGTTTATTGTCACTTTTTTATTGTGGGCACAACAGCACACATCAAAAATGAAATTTAGTTGCCCGCTCTCAAAGTGGAACATATACATGACACACACCTAACCATACTATATACACATATGTATAGAGCCACACCCCTACATATACATAACAAATAAATATTAAATATTATATACAGTCCATCTTAAATATATAACGGAAGGAGGAAGTCTGAGAGTTCACAAGGTTAATGCTGTGTGGAATGAAACTATGGCTGAATCTGGATGTTCTGCTGCAGATACCACGAAGCCTCCTTCCAGAAGGTAACAAGGAAAACAGGTTGTGAAGAGGATGTGTAGTGTCCCAGATAATCTTACGGACCCTGCTCAAGCAATGCTTCTGTGCTATGTCCTGGATGGAGGGGAGGGAACTGCCAATGATCTTTTCGGCCATCCTCACCACTCTGCACCGCCTTCCTGTCTGAAGCAGTGATGCTTCCAAACCAGACTGTGATATTTCCCTTCTGCTCTCCAGACCTCAAGCTGCTGAGTATCTAAATATCAGACTAGCATTTCAAACACGAATTGACCCAACCATCTCAACCATCATTTGACCTCAAAGACTTTGTGTCCCACCTGACAAACATTGTCTCTCTCCTCACATGGACGGAGAACATCCCTGGAGATTCTCAGTCATCCAGGTCCTAGTTGTCCCAAAGATGCTTATTCACGAGGCAACTGGACTGCAAGAAAGTCCAGTTGCCTCATGAAAAAGCATCTTCGGGACATGAAGGGAGAACATTTTTGAGTAGCTGTGAGTAGCTCCATGCATAGACTGCTTTTGGTTTTCAGCATCACTGCACTTAGCTCTTCCCAGGAAGCCCCATCTTCTTAAATATTTTGAGGAACTAAGAATTCAGTCTGCTGTAGCGCAGTTTCCACTTTCTTCTGTCTTATTCTCCTGGGGTGAAAAAAAAACCTCACCTCATGCCAGTTATTTCTTACCCGTGTTATGAGAAAGAGAAAAATCTGGGCCTAGTCGACCATTTTGTATTCTGTTTGGTAACTTAGCGCGAAGAGCATCTCCGAGAGGAACTGAACAAGTGGAATTTCTCAAAATAGAGTTACTGTCTGTGTCCCCTTTCTGGAAACCCCCTATAAGCATATTGAATAGCTAATCAATTCCCCTGTAGCAGAAACACACTGCAATATAAGGCTTTGTCTCCCTTTGTGTCACAGTTCCTGAGCCCTGGTGGGCTGAAAATGCTTATTTAACTGAATTTTGTGAGCTTGGATAATTGGTGCAACTTGAAATAGACTCACTCGTATGTTCAGGTAGCTCCATGGAGAATGTGCATGAATCTTCTGGCAGTGTATGATTTCCATGGAACGGATGTAGTTATCAAAATTAACCCTCAGAACTTTGTTCCCATCTTTAGACTCAGTGTTCATACCTGTAACAAGTCAAAAAATTTAACAGAATAACAAGAGTTGGAAGGGACCTTGGAGGTCTTCTAATCCAACCCCCTGCTCAAGCAGTAAACCCTATACCATTTCAGACAAATGGTTGTCCAATCTCTTAAAAACCTCCTGTGTTGGAGCACCCACAACCTCTGGAGGCAAGTCATTCCATTGATTAATTGTGTCAGGAATTTTTTTCTTAGTTCTAAGTTGCTTCTCTCTTTGATTAGTTTCCATCCAAGACTCTCATGGCTGGTTCATACAATAGGCTAAGCTGGTTAATTTTAGCATTGTTTCATTTTTCTTTGGTGCCTCAGTGTTCTGTGAATGCAAACCATGTGGTTAAGTTTACGATTCAAGAGAAGTTCCAGAAAAGATCTATTCAGTAACAAAAGAAAAGTAGTCCATTTTGCCAACCTAGCTACTTAATAGACACAGGGCCATCTGAGCACACAGATAACAACATTTTTTCATTTGCATAACATCCAGGGTGAAATAATTTTGTTGCAAAAATGCCTCGGTTCTCAAATAAATAGAAGGGTGGAGCAGCACCCAGCTTTTCTTGGGAAAGAGGTCAAAAGAAGCTTGTAGGAAGCTTGCAATATTTGCATTATTTGAAGGTTTGTAGATTGTGCTTCAATGGTTTTGTGTCTTAATATTCATCAGGTGTCTCCAAAATCTACCGTTTATTCATAAGGCCACAGTGAACTATCTCATTACTTTGCACTCTTCCAATGGGTGGAAAATGGACTTAGGACATGCATCTTAGTTACTCTTCTGCTCCTATTTTCAACCCAAACTGACTTGCATCTAGACAAGCCACCTGTTCAGGCTTGCATTATGAATCAAAGGTTAAGGCAAAATTTGTATCTCTTAGTTAGAATTTTCCACCCATATCCAGCTTCATTTAATGCCTCCAGCATTCTTCCCTAACAGCAGACCAATCCAATAGTTATATGTTAAAGGTCTATCCATCAAGTTTGAATTCTCTCCTGTCTGCTTTGTCTCATGATTTTTTTGGGGGGGCTTCTGAATGTTTCTCAGTAGGCTGCTCATCAGGATGATTATTTTCCTCAAGATCTGAAGCAACCTGTCTCTCATTTTCCTGTTGTGAAAAATGGATAAAAAAGAAAAACTGGGGAAAAAATCTAGTGGTTAAGGCATCAGGCTAGAAGCCAGGTTATGGTGAGTTCTAGTCTCATTTTAAGCATGAAAGCCTGCCAGTGGCTTTTGGCCAATCACCAGGAGACTGCGAGTTCTAGTTCTGCCTTAGATTATGAAAGCCTGCTGGGTCAATCACCAGCAGATTGTGAGTTCTAGTCCCACCTTAGACCATGAAAGCCTGCTGGGTGATCTTGGGTCAATCACTAGGAGACTATGAATTCTAGTCCCTCCTTGGCCATGAAAATCAGCTGCGTGAACTTGGGCCAGTCACTATCTCTCAGCCCAACCTTCACAGAGTTGTTCTTGTGGGGAAAATAGGAGGAAGGAATATTGTCGGTGATCACCACCTTGAGTTAGTTATTTCTAAAACAATAATAAAGGCAGGGTATAAATAAATAAAATAAAAATAAAAAGTTGCAACTGGTATTCTGTCCCACCTTTTGCTCCCAAATGACCCTTGAAGACCTGTTGTAATTGAGGAAAATACCATGCCCTTCCCCTTGCACCCACATTTTCCACACTTCTGCTTTTTCTGCATGCCACTATCTTTTAATATCAGAAAACATCTCCCTGCAGTTCTCTTTCTCACAGCAGAATCAGCAAGCACGGGTGGTGATGTGAAGAGAAAGTAGATTATTTAGCCACAATAACGGAGAAAAGATCTCACCGGAGAAGGAAAGAAATCTGGAACAAGGAACCAAGGTATAGTTTTGTGGTGAGTTTAAGTAACTTTTCTGAGGAAAGTCATGGTGTATTTTCATTCGAATGCTGATCCTCTGGATAACTCTTGACTCAGAATAATTCAGAACATAAATCCTGATACTGGTTTGAGATAAAATGTGTGTGTGTGTATGTGAGTGGTTTTTTTTTTAAATTCCATTTATATCCCGCCCTTCTCCGAAGACTCAGGGCGGCTTACAAGCTTAGCAGTAGCCTTCATTCTATGTATATGCCTTCCTATTAGGGCTTTCACACACACACCCAAGCGGCATTATTACAAAGTCAGCTTAATTGCCCCCAACAATCTGGGTCCTCATTTCACCTACCTCGGAAGGATGGAAGGCTGAGTCAACCTTGAGCCTGGTGGGATGCGAACCTGCACTAATTGCAGGCAGCTGGTGTTACTTAAGGAGGCATTAGCCCACTGCTCCACCAAGGCTCCTTTCCCCCAGAACTGAGAGAAAGCGACTGGCAGGGATAGAATTGTTAGTCTTCCAATCTGGCCTCATGTCTTACAACCACTACACTTAACTGTCTCTTGAAACTGGGTTTGAAATGCTTTCTTTTGTAAACCAGAACTCAATCTGGAAGTTAACTCCACTTTGAAGTAGAACTCAGGATTGCAGAACCGTAGGGCCATGCATAAAAATAAGATGGCTGTGGCAATTGTCTTCTCATTCCTCTAATGTTTTCCTTCACAGTGCAAGAAGTTTTTGATTCTTTGACGTTGCTGTAGGGATGCTTTCAATGTATATATATATATATATATATATATATATATATATATATATATATATATATATATATATATATATATATATATATATATATATATATATATATATATATATATATATATATATATATATATATATATATATATATATATATCTCAAAGAGTTATTTTGCTGGTGTTTGCTGTTTCAAGGCTAAAGAGCATGCAGATTTTGCTGCATTTGATTATCTGTGTCTCCATTCTGGAATTTTTTTCTGCCTAGTTTGGTTTCCTAATCAAGAAACAGTCCATGGAGAAATTCCTTCTTCCTTGGGGACTAAACCAAAATGCAGGGAGGCTGAAGCCTAGCTACAAAATGAAAGAACTGTTCTGTACCAGCCTGCTACCGGCCCTGCAGCAAAAGCAGGGACAACCCCTTTTACAAGAAGGCAAGAGGCTGGAATTACGCCTGCCAAATTTATTGCTACAAAAACAAACGGAACAAGACACAAACCAAGAAACAGGAGCTTTAAGAAACAGGAACTATCCAAGCGGTTGCCTTCAGCAAACCAGCCCTCCCACACATTCCCCTTAAATACAGTTCAGGGCGTGGCCTCTCTGTGCCTCCTTCTGAGGTTCCCCATTGCCTTCCTCTGTTTACTCCTGATTGACTGCCTCCTGCGTCGGGCGTCCTTGAACAGGGCCAGCTGTGGGTCATCTTCATCCATGCTGTCAGGCTCACACAGCTGGGTCTGCGTCGTGACCAGATGAGAGGGGCCTGGCTGGGGGCTCTCATCAAGCTGTCCAATCCCCTCAGCAAGCTCTTCAACACCCCCCTCCTCCTCCTCTGAGTCGTCCAACCCAACTGCCGAACCCACAGGCTGACCCTGAATCACAACAAGAACATTCACACAACTCTCTGTCATCTCATAAATGAGATAAGGGCACAAGAAATCCATGGGAAGAATTGCTTCTTCCTTTAAGACATGCCAATGTTAGTTCCCCTACTTTAAAAGGAAAAGCAACCAGACCTTAACACAATCCATTGCTAACATGAGGGACAGAGGGTAACTAGGCCTTATACCCCAAAGGGAGTCTGTCTAAGCTACTATATAGCTCAGGCTGGAGAAAGAGGCACAGAAATATGATTACTATGCCCCCACTTAGATATAGGACTTGCTTTTGATACCCAGCAGTTCTAGAATTCTTTCTTAATGGCTTCCTACTTTTTCTACAATTACTTATTGGAAGTTCATTGATTCTGTTGTTCTCTAACAACTTTGGGAATTCTCTGATGCACAGTAGATAGTCATGAAGCTTCAGATCATACACCTCTGTCTTAGGTTTAGTGCAGGGGTGTCAAACTCAATTTCATTGAGGGCCGCATCAGTATTGCGGTTGCCCTCAGGGGGCCGGTTGGTTATGGCCAGGGTGGGCGTGGCCTACTGGGTAGGCGTGGCTAGAGTGTATATAGCCTACTGGGTGTGCATGGCCAGCTCTACATCGTTGGCATCAAGGGTGCCTATGGGGGCCCGGGCAGGAGTGGGACAGATCTGAGGGTCTCTGGCAGAAGGAGGGTCTCTAGGCCAGGGCCAAGGCAGTGGGGGCCGTTCCCTCACTGTTTCCAGGATGGCTTTGCGGGCCGCATGAAACCACTTTGCGGGCCGCATCCGGCCCCCGGGCCTTGTGTTTGACATGTCTGGTTTAGTGGGAAGGTCAAGAGACATCAGATCTGAAAGCTCTTGAAGGCGGCCTGACCTTCAAAGAAGGATTCTTTCAGAGTTTCCTTTCCAGGAGGCTACTGCAAAAGGTTAGCATAAAGTTACAGAAGTCACAGCAACTGGATCGTCTTCCTTTTCAATATTCAACTTATTTCCCAAGTTCTTAGTCTATTCCCCATGGCTACTGTATGAAGAAGTACGTTGTCCTACCTTACTACACAAGAAAATCAGTGACGGTACTAGGAATGTGAATCTCTCTCCAGTTCTAAGTGTACCATCACATGTTCCCCACTACAATGTACAATGAGAAACAGGATACTCACATATCTTTCAGCTAGCCCACACGTCAATGTCAGCGGAAGATGGTGCACCATACCTACCAGACCTTCACCCAAACGTGTTCCTTTGAGCAAACACAGAACATGGAAAACATGGAACAGTAGTTCCTTTTTCATAAAATCAGAAGAGATCGTTGAAAAAACAGCCAGAGGTATTTTCACTGCAGCTCTATATAACTAATTCAGGAAGTAAGTTGACAGTTTACCGTATTTTGTTGAATCAAACCAACTCTCTCCTTCCTGTCTGGAGCCGTTGTTTTGAAGAGTATCAGAATCTGCTAAGAGGAAGTGGGAAACCAAACAGAAGCTGCACTGTCTATTTTACTTTTTCCTCACAATTCCCCCCCCCCTCGATCCTAAACTAACACTTTAAAGTAATTAAGAGTAATTTTGGTTCCCATAAAAATACTTTCCCCTTTCCTAACTGACTAAATTACTGTAAGATCTCTTCTTAAGATTTTTTTTAAAGAAAAGAACATATTACCTCTTCTGTAGACCACAGACTTGTATCCAAGCATGCCCAAATACTGTGCAAAACAGATTTGGATGATGTTAAAAGACAAATATGTCAAATAATAATCATGTTGAAGGTTAATAATTGTGACTCTTGGGATTGTTCAGCCTGGAATCAGAGAGAGAATCACTCGTTAACTCATCTATCTTCCAAAATATTTAATCACTGGAGGTTTTTAAGAAAGGACTGGACAGCCCTCTATCTGAGATGGTCTAGACCAGGGGTAGGCAACCTTTACTCTTTTCTGACTCGTGGACTTCAACTCCCAGAATTCCTGAGCCAGCCATGCTGAGGAGAAAGGGAGAGGTTTCCATGCTGAGCCATGCTGGCTCAGGAATTCTGGGAGTTGAAGTCCACGAGTCATGAAGGGGCCGTAGTTCCCCCATGCTGGCTCAGGAATTCTGGGAGTTGAAGTCCATGAGTCATGAGGGGGCCATAGTTCCCCATGCTGGCTCAGGAATTATGGGAGTTGAAGTCCACGAGTCATGAGGGGGGCCATAGTTTCCCCCATGCTGGCTCAGGAATTCTGGGAGTTGAAGTCCACAAGTCATAAAAGAGCCAAGGTTGCCTACCCCTGGATAGGGTCTCCTGCTTGAGCAGAGAGTTGGAGTAAAAGACCTCCAAGGTTCCATCCGGCTTTATTCTGATTTATTGATTTCAGGTGAATTCTGTTAACATAGCCCTGCATTGATAACCCATTCAAGTGACAAGGTGGTCTGCTTAAGATAATTGAACAAGTTATTCCTAGATACTCCAAGCCCTTTGGATGCACTTCTTCTCCGTGTTCTCCAGGCATCTCTATGACCATTGCCAATGTATTTCTTTGGCTTCTTGCAGGCACACCAGATCACACGGCTTCTCTTCCTACTACAGAGCTCCTCCTTTCACATAAATATCAAGGTAAAACAAGATGCCAGCAAACGAGAGTGCATGGTGGATAAGGCTTCTTCCCTGTAAGAAAAAGAGACTGTCTCTGTCTTTGGCAATGATCTTGGCCCTTCTCTGCAAAGGTAGGTGGCATGTACTAAAGTAAGAAAAATATGGAATTAAAAAATATTGTCCGGTTGACATTGGGGATGATAGGGTTCAACATATCCGGTGGACAGAAGGTTGTTCTACTTTGATTTCAGCTTCCTTTGGAGCAGTGGTTGCCACTCTCATACTGGAGACTGATGACATTTCTACAAAATTTGATTTATTTACTAGGGCCCAAGTTGATCAGGAGCAACTTGCCTGTTTTGAGAAGCTAAGAAAAATCAGCTTTGGTTTAGACCACGGATAGGCAACCTTGGCTCTTTTATGACTTGTGGACTTCAATACCCAGAATTCCTGAACCAGCCATGCTGACTCAGGAATTCTGGGAGTTGAAGTCCACAAGTCCTAAAAGAGCCGAGGTTGCCTGATCCTGGTTTAGACTTTGATGAGAGATCTCCAGAGAATATTACGGCTATAAGGCAGAATGAGAAACTAGCAATATTGTAGACGGAACCCCAACTGTGTAACCAACTCTGTAACCAGATACAGAACATTGTATGAGTTATTCCCAGACAGGGAGATCTATAAATAAAGATAGTGAGAGATCTAGAGAATTCTTAGATGAGTTTCCAACAGCTGAATGTTGGTTGCATTGGTGGCACAGGGGTTAGAATGCAGTACTGCAGCTACATCTGCTGATTGCCAGCTGCCAGCAGTTCAGTCCTCACTGGCTCAAGGTTGACTCAGCCTTCCATCCTTTGGAGGTGGGTAAAATGAGGGCCCAGATTGTTGGCAGCAAGAGGCTGACTCTGTAAACTGCTTAAAGAGGGCTGTAAAGCATTGTGAAGTGGTATATAAGTCTAAGTGTCAAACCTGCATTGAACCTGACTGAAGACATCTTGCTCGTTTTCGGTTGCCACGTGATTGGGGGGGGGGAGAAAGAATGAGACATTTTATGCTAAACAATTCTTTGTCCTGTGGGAACCAAGGTCATTTCTGTTCCTTCAACTTGGGGGGTTGAGCCTAATGTCAGAAAGCCTGCCAAACTATTCTATTGGGAAACGCAGTTGATTGCAAAGGTTTTGGGGTGGGAATTTTAACTTTGTATTACTGTTTCTTTTGGAGGGGACTTTAGTCTGGGTTTCACTTTTGACTGTGCCGATACTTTGTAACCAATAAACATGTTCTTAGAGGAAAACTATTAAGAGTTCTGCTTGAATTGGTCTCATCTATCGGAACCATGACACTAAGTGTTATTGCTATTGCTATTTTGGCTGCAGTCTTTACACATCTCTTGATTCAGTCTATCCCTTCCAGCTGAGATGGTTCAACCAATTGGCAAAGTTCACCTTTTTGTCCTATAAGGAACTGTCCAATTATTTTTTCCCTTGCATCTTGTTAAACAACAGAGAATCATTTCATTGTAGAGTTCCATCTATTATTTATTGTCTTGGACACTATGTCTGTAGTGGACATATCACTCTAAACCTGGCTTAACAATAGACAATTGCTGTGTTTTTGTTATGTACAATTCCCAAACACCAAAAGTACACCATGGTTCAGCACAATGTTCTTGTTCGCCAACATAGCCAAATAATGCCATAACATAGAGGACCCTTAGCTGCTGAACGCCGTCTTCTCTTTCAATCTCTGGAGCCCACTGTTGTGGTGGAGAGGGCGCACAGTGGACATATGGCCTCATGTTTTGGAGGGCTTGATTACTTGTGATGCTTTCCACTTTATGAGTTAGTCCTACAAAAAACCTCAAGAGGTTTTCCAGTGCTTTCATTTAGGCTTTGTCTGTATCCAAACTAATTTTGTTTTGTTTTTCTTGGATCAGGAATCAGAAGTCAAGGAACAAAGGATTATAGTATCACTGTGCCTTCTTCTGTCTCCGTGCAACGTGGTCTCGCTGTTTATATTCCGTGCCAGTTCACTTATAAATCGGAACACCTGCGGCAGCATGAGAGTATAAATGCTTACTGGATTAAATATCAGCCACAATTATTCCCCTGTTCTCCATTGGTTTCTCTAGCCTGCAGGCCTGTAGCTACCAATGACAAAAGCCAGACAGTCAAACATTCAACCAAGGATCGCTTTTATTTATTAGGAGATTCAAATAAAGGAAATTGCTCCCTTGTCATCACGGAGGCTCAGATAGAAGATGAAGGACAATACTACTTGCGAATTGAGGGAAAAAGTCAAGGTCAACTAAAATTTTCTTTTGTCCAAGAAATGGGACATACTTCACCTTGTGTTTATGTGATAGGTAAGCAGTTTTCTATTGTTGGATGACTTATTCATTTTGCTGAACTGTTATTGTCTATTATAAAGAGATCAGAAAAGATCTACCAGTAGGAGATGAGCTATTAGGAGATATCTATACGTTGGGTAAAAAAAAACCACAAGCAAGATAGCAACTGTGACTGTGTGACTGAAGCCTCATTTCATTACATGTGCATTACATGTGCATAACATGTTATAAAAAATTGCACCTTCAGTCACTTCCAGTGCCCGCCATTTTGCCTTTTTGGACTTTCTTCCTCTATCCCTCCACTCCTTTGGAGGCCTGCAACTACAATGATGAGCAAAGAATTGCCTCCTCTCCTTCCAATATCTTCCAATGTTGACTCAGCAAAGGAAATGAATTAGATTATGTCCTGCCAATATTAAGTACCAAAGTGCAATCTGTGGTTGAGGTCCCCTTTGCTGCTGTAAAGCGGGGGTCCCCAATCTTGGCAACTTTAAGACCTGTGGACTTCAACTCCCAGATTTCCCCAGCCAACATAGCATACCTAGCTGGGGAATTCTGAGAGTTGAAATCCACAGGTCTTAAAGTTGCCAAGTTTGGAGAACCTTGCTTTAAAAGGGGAGATATGTTACTTGATGCCTTCCAGATATTTTGGATTATAGCCCCTATCACATGTGTTGACCAGGAATTGTGTTCACAATATTTGAAGGACATCAGGATGCCATGCAGTCAAAACAACAAATTGATCACTGCTTCTTAGCACAAAAAGAGGGGGTGCTAGCGATATCACTATGAAGGAAGAGAAGGCAAGCCAAGTGAAGGAAGTATTAAAATAGATCACTCTGGACAAGACCCCCAAATAAAAGAAGTGTCTGAGAAATTGCCCAAACAGTATTCAATGGTGCAAAAAGGTACATGGGAAAACAGAAAAAAACAAGTAGGAAAACAACAACAACAACAACACAAATCTCTTTCCTACATACCCTGATTCTCACAGAATTGAACCTATTAACCATAGCACTTAGAGTTATATACCACTTCACGGTTCTTTATAGCCCACACTAAGTGGTTTACAGAGTCAGCCTATTGCCCCCAATAATCTGGGTCCTCAGAAGAATGGAAGGCTGAGAACCCTGAGCCAGTGAAGTTTGAACTGCTGACAGTGGGCAGAGTTAGCCTGCAATACTGCATTGTAACCACTGTGCCACCATGGCTCTCTTCTTCTATATAAGAAAGTAAGACTTTAGGAAGAAGCTGGGTGGTGTGAAGGTTCCAGCCAGCATCTTTAAAATCTCTGTGAAAGAGGTGTTACCTTTGATTTTGAGGACAGCATTCTTCACTTTGCCCATAGCATCCAGCTGACCTTAACTGATCTCAGACAGCTAAGGGTTGAAGCTGTTTGGTGCTGAATTAAGAGACCAGTAAAAAATCCCAGGGCTTAGATTAGAAAGTTGACAAAACATTCATGAAGGTTGCATTGGCAAAACCTCTTCTGTATCATTGCCTAGAAAATGCATATTTCTCTGATGTCATCAGGAGTTGAGCTTGACTTATTCTTTATTTCCAACCTCTGACTCTAAAATGCAGCCACCAAGGCTGATTACATTGTAATCTCATATTTATACGCGCAGTAGTCAAAGCTTTCTGTTTTTCTGTCTTTCGTGAGCTTGCTGGCCCTGTGTGCCTTCTGGGCAAGGAACTCTCATTTTTCCTCTTCCTACGTTTCAGAACCACCCCAGAAAATCAATATCACAGTAAACGTGATGGACTCGGGACACTATGGTAAGATTTCAAATTGTGGATGTTTTTGCAGATTCACTTCAAGCCTAGTACCAGAATGGTGACTCTCTGCTCTGTTCCCCAAATGTTCTTGTAAGCTTGAAAAGCTCTCCCCGTTTTATCTGATCATTCCCTAAGCAACATCTCTTCCCCCCATCTTACAAGGTCAAGGTCATTTGCATTATATATTTCACGAATGAAACCAAACAACAAAATATTCAGTTATCTTGATTTTCTGAAATTATGCCAAATCTGGGGAGGTGGCTTCCAATATGCAGTTTTGGGTAGTTCCCTGTTTGATGCTCCTAAATGCTTGCAGGCTCATCAGAATGGCAAAGGAAAGAGGGATTAAACCGTGTGATAGCCCAGGAAAGAACCACTGTCAACCTGATCTGTATTGCTGATGGTAGACCAACTCCCAACCTATCCTGGATGAAGGGGAACAAGACAATTGGTCAACCCAAGAATTACTTTGAACTGAGTGAAATTGGACCAGAGGATGCTGGAAAATATCAGTGCCTGGCAAATAATCAGTACGGATCAGTCAAGACGACGGTGGAAGTTATTGTCCAATGTAAGATTTACTTGTTGTTGGGTTATATAGCTGAAAACACTCATCCACTGTAGCTTGACTTACAGTGACCCAGCAAACCCTCCCACTTCATCTGCTGCAGCAGAACATGGTCAATACATCCTTACCCAGGTGAATCTTCCATTAATGGGGCTCTCCACAAGTGAGTGTCGATGTGAGTGCCTGTTGACCATCATTCTAGGTGGCCTATCAGAAGGTCTTCTTCTTTTAAATAGGCTTTTATTAAAAGAGTTTAGCTCATAAGAAAGAAAGAAAAAAAGAAAGAAAGAAAAAAAGTAGAGTAAATGTGAAAATGTGACCCATGGCATCCATCCAGGTTACTTAAGTGACTGTCTCATCTCACTGGGATTGGTTGCTCCAACAGCGCTGGCAGAGGAGCCATACTGCTGGCCCCACCAGTCAGGGTGTTCTGGCTGGTGTGGTCTAGAAGAGCCGTTTCTGCCATTGCGCTTGCATTCTGGGACATCTTGACCCTCGGAATGAGGTCATCTTACTGACCTTCTGCAAGACCCTACAGATCTGTCTCTGCCAGCTGGTTTAAAGATTCAAAGAAGAGTCTTCATGTGGGCTGGTTGATAGATTAATATCAGATCCTTCCTGTTTATCCTACTCCCTCCCTACCCATCTTTTAGCTATTTATTTTGTATTTTTATACTTTTGTAGTATTTCATTTATATAGTTTTATTTATTTATTTAATATTGTAAGCTGCCCAGAGTTACCCTGTGGTGAGATGAGTGGCCAATAAATTTGAAAAACAAAAGAAAAGAAAAAGGAAGAATAGTAGGTAGAGGGAAAAAAAGAGAATAGAAAACATGTACATTGTCAAGCGCCCGGGAGTCAAGGAGATTCCGGCAGTTCAAATGAGTATAAAGATTTATTGCAAGCTTAAGCTCTCTACAAGAATCTGAGCTACTAACAGTCAAGGGAAGTGAGCGGGAGATAAGAAAATCATTCAGGGTGGGCTGGATTTAGATCTCTTGTGGGCATGCAAAGGCTCATGACTTATAACATGTTTGACCCCTCCCTTGGGTTCAGCCTGGTCATCTGCTACATACATGTATGTATTCATAGTTTTTGCATAAGAAAGAAAATAATTTTGTGGTTTTGATTTGAAAAAAACAGATTATAGAAAAAAGGGGAATTGAGAGAGTGGTTTGATTAGACTTGTGTGTATAATTGGAAGCTATTTCGTTATAAATAGCAGAAGGTCTTCTTGTGGCCCCTTGAAGAAGATCCCTTATGGCACCAAGTTAATGGTACCATATCTCTTAATCCTTTGTCAGCCACAGCTGCTGCCTTACAATTATACAAGAGCTAACAAGGAACAGCGCCTTCTACAAAAGTTGCCATAAGCAGCAGTGCTCAAACTACAAATTTCCTTTCTTAAAAACATTTCAGTTGCATCTCCCTTTTAGCACAAAAGAACAGGCTACACACTTTTGAGGGGAAGTTACAATGGTATAAACTGAGAAAAGGCAGGGCTTTTTTTCTCATAGAACGCTCAGAACGGAGTTCCGGCACCTTTTTTGGATGGAACCTTGTAGGGTAGGCAAGGCGGGTTGTATGAGATGTGTGAGTTCTGGCACCTTTTTCTTTTACAAAAAAAGCACTGAGAAAAGGAATATGGTTGTGGTGTTCTATTTCCTAAAAGAAAAGTTGAGCAAGGAAAGCTGGATCCACTGGCCGAATACATTTCTCTGATCTCCTGCTTCAAACCCTTTTCTTTCAGCTTTTGGTGTGCTTCGCTTTGGAGAGACATCTTTATCAATCTATTCTATTCTGTCTTGAAGGCTGGGGATGATGGAAATTATAACCCAAAGTACTGGGAGAGATACAAGATTAGAAAAGGCTGCCTCAGGGAAAATGAAGATTATTTTCCCCCTAAAAGCAGATTAAAAAAAATTCTTACTCAGTAAAAATTGTATTGAAATGCTATGGGTTGTGCAGCTGCTTCTGTAGAATTGCTGTAAGGATGCAAAATCTGATACCGGCTTGTTTCTCTAGGAGTTGCCACTTTTTTACTCCTAAAACAACAACAATAACAACAACAACAACAAAGCAAATCTAGATTCTCAGAATGCCCAAAGGAAGTTTAAATTAGAAATTATTCTACATAATTCTCTTTCCTCCTTTCCCTCCTGCAAATAACGATGTGAAAAGAATACACGATGTCCCATTCAGAAAACGTATACAATACACAATGCGGGAAATATCAGTAATTTGTGAGTCAGTAACTCATAAATGTTACTCGTCCCCGCTTCTGCCAACCTAGCAGTTCGAAAGCACGTAAAAAATGCAAGTAGAAAAATAGGGAACACTCCGGTGGGAAGGTAACAGCGTTCCGTGCGCCTTTGGCGTCTAGTCATGCCGGCCACATGACCACGGAGACGTCCTCGGACAAGTGCTGGCTCTTCGGCTTTGAAACGGAGATGAGCACCGGCCCCTAGAGTCGGAAATGACTAGCACACATGTGCGGGGGAACCTTTACCTTTTTAACTCATAAATGTGTACTTGATTGTCGGGGTGCTAGGCTGACGGAATGGGACAATTGGCCGCAGCCATATTGTTGTAGCCACTTCCTGCCCCCCTACCCTAGCTAACCCCCTGAGGCCGTGGTGAAGTGTCTACAACATGTGGCTATGGCCAATTGTCCTATACCCCTGGGCTGAAGAGTACAGAATCCACACACCTTGGATCCTTTATTTTGAACTTCGGACTCCTCCTTCTGTCACTGAAAAGCCATGAAAATTTGGCTCTTTAGCCTTTGGCTAGAGAAAGTGCAACCCCTCACTTCATCACACCTGTCATCTAGTGACCAGATGCAATCTTTAAGATGCCCTGTCTTGCAGGCCAGAGGTTTTATCTTTCTTCTCCACAAAACTTTTTCTCTCATGGAGCTTGATGTGTTGTTGTTGTTGTTTTTCTTCAGATCGTCCAAGGATGCTGATTTTCAAGACCTCCCAAACTCACAGGAGAGGCTCCATACTCACCCAAGGTACCTTAGGGTGCGACTATGAGCAGGACTCCTCTGTTTTCTGAAGGAGGCCAGTGGCTGGCTTGATCAAGGCTCTCTAGCTCTTTCATGGAAATGATGGATGCTTTACTCTGGTTTCAGGTTGCTCCGGGGAGCTGGCCATTGGCTCTGAGTTGACAGCCCAAGAAGGTGACTTGCTGGAGATATTCTGCAAAGCAGATAGCAATCCTCCAGGCAGAGCGAGTTGGATGAAAGGCGACAGCCATTTGCAGAACTCTCCAGAAAACCAGTTGAGACTAACCAATCTGACAGTTGAAGACGAGTGTGTATATATGTGCAAAGTCACAAACTCGATTGGCTTTGTTAATGGGACCTTCCGGCTCTATGTGACATGTGAGTGAACCACGATGCTCTAGAAGGCACTTCCTTCTGGAGGGAAGATATTAAAGCTGTTGACATCTTGAGCTATAGGACATTGCTCATCCTTGGCAGAAAACCCACCAAGGATCCATTCTGTGGAAGGGAGAAAGAATATGAGAGAGATTCCTGGATACCACAAGCCAACTAGGACGTTCATAATGAGGGAGGTGAAATGAGATCTGAAGGGCCTATAATAGGAGAGCGAGACTCTTATGAATGATGCTTTTATCACTATGGCAGCCCTAGGTTTGGAAAAAAAACAATGTGGCACCTTTTTTCTTTTCATGTAGAGAAATGAAAGTCTTAACTAAATTAAAGACCTTTGAACTACATGGCTCTTTTGTTTTTGTTTTTTTCCAGATGCCCCCAAAGTCAGCAGAAGCCCCCAGAAAAATACAACCTGTTATTATCACGACAGTGGCTTCCTGTGTAGCTGTACCCTGCATGCTAAACCACCCCCCCAGATCGAGTGGGAAGTGGATGGGGAGAGGATAACCAGGACAAGAGGAAACCAGAGAGTCCAAGCTTTAACCCAGAAGAATGAAGTCACCAGTACATTAAACTGGACTGGCAGCCTGGATAGAGCTCATAATATTATCTGCATAGGGAGCAATTCTTATGGAATCCAAACCATGCAATTCCTGTTGAGTGCCAAGGCAGACCCAACTTCAGAATCGTCCACAGGTAAGGAACTCCACCAGGCGCGTGTAAGGATACGTGGGAATTATCCTCGGGGGAAGGAGGAAAACCCACAGCCTAGGCCAGGGATGGGCAACCTCGGCTCTTTTATGACTCGTGGACTTCAATTCCCAGAATTCCTGAGCCAGCATAGCTCAGCATGGAAGCCTCTCCCTTTCCCCTCAGCATGGCTGGCTCAGGAATTCTGGGAGTTGAAGTCCATGAGTCATAAGAGAGCCGAGGTTGCCTACCCCTGGCCTAGACAATAGTCTGATAAATGAAATATGACTTTCAAGGAAGGGTGAAGACATTTCAGAAAGGACCCTCCGTGATTTTTAGGAGAGTAAATGTAAGAGAAGGGGGAGGTCATTTTAGGCTGGCAAATTTCTGCTACTGGTACTCCTTGAAGGAGAATTATTTGTAGCTCAGGCTTGAAATGAGGGGTCCTTGGTGCTCTCTCTGAGCTTGCTTGTTTTCTTGCAGACATTTCATGACCCTAACTAGGTAACATCATCTAGCACTGATGATGATGTTACCTAGTTAGGGTCACGACACATCCGCAAGAAAACAAGCAAGCTCAGAGAGCACCAAGGACCCCTCAGACGCCTCTTGACTTACAACTACAACTGGGGATCCGAACTTCTGTTACTAGGCAACAGGGTTGTTAAGTGAGTTTCACCTGATTTTAACAACCATTTTTGCCAGAGGTATTAAGCAAATCACTGCAGTTAAGCTTATCACACAATTGTTCAGCAAATTTGGCTCCGCCCCCATCATTGATTTTGCTTGTCAGAAGCCAGCTGGGAAGGTTGCATATGACAAGCACATGACGTTGGGATCCTACAGTCATCATCAACACCTGCTGGTTACCAAGTGCCCGGATTTTGATCATGTGACCATAGAAAAGGGCCCGATGGTCATAAGGATGGGGATCAGTTGTAAGTCACTCTTTTCAGTGCCATTATAACTTAGAAAAGTCCCTAAATGGATGGCTGTACATCAAGAACTATCCGTACGGATTCTTATCTGTTTCCTTCAAGACCATCTTGCTGATTCTCCATAGCGGGGATCTTCAAACTTAGCCCTTTTATGACTTGTGGACTTCAACTCCCAGAATTCCTCAGCCAGCGTGCCTGGCTGAGGAATTCTGGGAGCTGAAGTCCACAAGTCATAAAAGGGCCAACTTTGGAGATCCCTGCTCTATAGTCTTGGGAACAGAGGTCTCCCTCTATCTCCATGCAGTATAGTCTTGGGAATTAGACTTTCCCAAAATCTCTTACCAAACCATGACCAGAAGAAACTATTTTTTGGTTTTCTCCAGAGCTCTTGGTTTATTGTTGCAGGAAGATCTAATAAGGCTTTGTTCATTGCTGGGTTCTGTGGAATTTTTCTGGGAGCTGGAATCTTCATGGTGTGTTTATTCCTGATCAGGTGAGTTTCTCTCCAGGTCATTATGTTTGAGTAGAATTGATAAAAAATCACACTCTGACCAATAACTTGTATCAATCTATAAAACTCACTATAAGTTAATCATAGCCAGCCCATTGCAGATTTTATCGATCCTGCCCTGGTCCCCCATTCCAGATTCTAGGTTTTCAACACGTAAATGGTGAAATTCAGAAGCATCATTATGACAATCATTATGCTCTAGACCTAGTATATTTCAGCAGAGTTACAATGCTGAACAGTCTGTTAATTGTTCTGTTGTCAACAACAATGAAGAACTGGGCCAACATACTAAATATCGTTCTCTATGGGATATTTGACTGCAGAAAGACGAAAAAGGGATGGAAACAAGGAAAAAAGGTAGAGACTGTGTAGCAATATATGTGTGTTTATTCTATGCTTAAAAAAGATTCAGATGAAGTGTTTCAGATTACGCAGCAGCACTGGTACAGCATCTCTTTAAAGCAGCCACTCTTTCAGGCTTTGTCACACAGCTGCTTTAATAAGCCACATTAAATTTTAAAGATCCACAACTTTTCATGCATGGAATAGATCCAGTAGAATAAATGACATCTGTCACTAATTTTAATGGGTCTACTTTAGACAGATCTCAAAGTAGCAGCTTCTCTAGGATTAGAAGAATACCGGATAAAGGGGCAGAATTTGTTTGAAAACAAATTGCTTGTTTGATTACTGTCACTAAGCTACTCCCAAGTGTGTTTGTGTGTGTGTGTGTGTGTGTGTGTGCGCACACACACACACACACACACACACACACATTAGTGAAGGAAACTTTCTGCTTGACTCCAGATATTCAGCCTAAACTATCCATCTGCCATTGTTACATTTGGGAAGAGCCAAAGTATGATTCATCCTACTATGGTGACACTATATGAATCCTTAGTATTTATATAGTGTGTATAAAGACACAAGCCCCCAACCCAATTTGATTACGATTTCAATTAAATGGAGTGTTGCATTGTTGTGGGGAGGAAATGCATCATTAATAAGAGAAAGAGATGGAAAAATGATGGATGTAATTGATTAGGGAATTGACACAAGCAAAAAGCTAGGGATTAAGAGATCAGTTTTAGGAGAAAAAAAATAGAGAAGATTGTGGCTTCATTTCTGAAATAACTATTGCTGTACTAGTGGATTCCTCTAATAGTAGATATTGGGCTACATCAAGAGCCTTTAAACTCTTTGATGAAGTTTCTAATTGCTCATTAGCCCCCAAACATTTATTATATGACAATAATGTAATAAATATACAAAAATAATAGCAACAATCTCTTGGATAGTCCTATAGTACTGTTAGTTAAAGTAGTGTTGATTACCCTTTGGATAATCTCATCAGCCTTTGGGGTCAATATTGATCACTTTGGGGAACCCTGAATTAGATTATTTTCTAGGTCCCATCCATTCTATGACTCCACAGATGTACAGTGTAAGAACCTAACATTGTCCTACTGACTTGCTACCAGGATCGTCAAGCAGAAGAAAGCATTGTCCAAAGCTGGTCATGTCAAAGGAACCTCTTTTGAAAGAGAACCTCATGAGAAACCCAAGAATTCTAGTCAAATCTACAGCAACATTTTCCCAACGGTAGGTTTCACATGTAATTTTGCTCTCCTCATCTGGAGAATGAAGGAAGTAGTGAGTTCAGACTAAATTAGAACAGAAAAGAACAGAATACTTTATTGGCCAAGTGTGATAGACACACAAGGGATTTGTCTCTGGTGTATAAGCTCTCAGTGTACATGCAAAAACAACAAAGTAATAATAATCATAATAGTGATACCAATAAGAGAAGATAGTGGAACAGATGAGAAGGGTAAAAGTAATACAGCCGTACTACATGGGTAAATAGACATAAGACAGTACTGTGGGGATTAGGTGTTCAGCGAGCGATAGCATGAGGGAAAAAGCTATCCCTGTGTCTAGTTGTTTTGGCATGCGATGCCCTGAGGGGAAGGAGTTGATGTCCAAGATGTGAATGGTCTGTAAATATTTTCTCAGCCTTCTTTCTGACCTGTGCAGTTTACAGGTCCTCAAGAGAAAGCAGGTTGGTTGAATCGAGGTGTTTATTAAACTGAATTTCATCGCCATCTTCTGGCACTTTGTTCCAAATTACTGATCCACATGAGGAACGCAAAATGGTTGCTCAAGGAATCCTGTCAGATTCAAACCTAACAAAAGCCACCTTTCATTTCTGTGGCTGGTTTTATTCTTCCGTTCGTACCAAATCAGTTCTCGCTGTCCTAAACGATCCTAAGTCAGGGATTTTCAAAAGCTAACAACACATTGTTGTTGTAATCCTTTCATCAAAAGCCAACCTGGCATGTTTTTCTGGTCAAGCTGTAATCCTTCCTTAAATGTAGCTTGCCAGAAGAATTTATGATCTTTACTCCATTTGTAAGGAACCTTTACATTGGTGAAAAGAGCCTTGTGAAAAGATACATTAAAAAGCCAATGTATTGAAAAAAAGTCCCCAAATAACTAAAGCAGAGATCAGCAAGACCAGTCTTTTAGAAACCATCAGGCTTTTTCTGAAATCAGATAGATTCCTGGTATTTTTAAAAAAAATCTAAACAATTTTTGTAAATGCCGCCAGGCTTGTAATAATCTAATTAAAAGAAAAAGAAACCTATTTCTTAAAAACAAAATCTAACTCCTTTTCAGTTCTAACCTCTTTAGGCTCTGGTCAACCCCAAATGTTGACCAGGGCCTAAGTTAACCCAACCTTGAGGAAACTGAGGCATTAACGCTTCTGTGTGTCATATGTCAATGAGTCAAGTGCAGTTTTTTCCCCCGCTGTCATCTTAAATATTCTGCCATCACGCCAATCTCAGGAACGGAGAATAAGAATACAGGTAGTCCTCGAATTACAGCTATTTGCTCAGCGACTGTTTGAAGTTACAGCATTGCTGAACAAATGATAGTTACAACTGGTCATCTGAAGTATGGCTTGTCCCAGCACCCTTGTGATCATGTGCTAAGCATCCTGGTTGCTTAGCAACCTGTTTGCACTTAATGACTCATTGCCAAACACCCTGAGATCATGTGAACACCCTTTGCAGCTTTCTCTGCTGGCTTCCCCAGAAAGTCAATGGGGAAGCCAGTAGGGAAGGCCACATTTCACTGAGGTAAGTGTCCCCCACTCACTCACCCTCCTCAGTCCCTCTGAGCTCATGATACATCAGCCACTTGTGTACCCCACACACCTTCCCCAAGTGAAGTGGCTCCTTTTGTGCATGGCCACACACCCTCCTCAATTACATAGCCCCTCTTGTGCACTCCCAACTCCTGTAGCACCTTTTGTGCACCCCTGCACCCCTCCCTGATCTGTGTGGCACCTCTCATGCATTCCCATACATCCCACCGTACCCCCGCACACCCCCATTCATCCTCCTTGATCTGCTCAGCACTTCTAGCATACCCTCCCTGACCCATGCAGTGCTTCTCAAGCAACGCTGAGCGTAGTTACACACCCTTCCTGAACCACACAACACTTCTAAACATACTTTTAATGCAGGGATTAGCGAAAACTTTAAGCCCTTGTTCATTAATAAGTTGATTAAGGCTGAGTGTCTTTGAACATTCTGAATCTCGCTTTGCAGCCTGGACTGAGCTGCTGCTTATAAGATAAGTTAGTAACTGGCAAATTTCCCTCCTATCTCTTGGCTGTTTGTGCCCAACAATCGCTTAGAAAATAAGGTGAGAACAAGGAAAGAAAATGAGGGCTTTTCCCCCCTTTCTCCAAGAACATTGTTCCTTTCTTTCAGGGTCTGAGATTATCCCTGGTCAATAAGCCGAAAGCTGCTGGAGAAAGGAAGCCAAAACGACCCCAGGTCTCCACTGTTCCAAGCCCAAGGAGAACAGAGCCAGATGAATTGCAGTATGCTGCCCTAGAGTTCAAGCCGAAAAATAAAGACGTTCCAGTCTTAAGATATGACAATGTGGAGTATTCAGCGGTCCACAGAAATTAAAGTCCTTGGAAGTGAGCGTTGGCTTTTGTGGAAGCAGGAGAGAAAGAGGATTGACGTTTTTGAACTTCAGTGCTGGGCTCCTGAAGATGCTGTGGATAGCCAAGAAATAAAGCATCAAACAAATCAGCTCGGAGTCATCATGCAAGGCACCAGTAACCAGGCTCAGATGATCTATTTCAGACACCTTATAAGAAGACCCAGCTCTCCGAAGAAGGTGTAATGCTGGGAAAAGGGGAGGGAAAGAGAAGAAGAGGGTGAAAAGCAGCAAGGGGGGGGGAATGGACTCGGTTATAGTGGCAATGGGGCTACCTAAGGACCATTCCAGAGAACGTTTATCTATAGGGTTGCTAAGAACTGACACTGACTTGATTCATAGTTAATCAATCATTCTTAAGAAATGCCAGATGTAATGAGGATAAGGCTACTTGATTAAAACTGCAATAATTCACACACACACACACACATACATACTACTAAAACATTTGTGTCTCTCTGTCTACATATTTCAATTGGGTGAAACGGTGCATTGCAGAACAACGATTTTGTAACCAAGGTACCTCAAACGGCCGAACTTACAGAATGGGTCCAAAATCCAGGATCCAGGACTTCTGTAAGGATTAAAAATTGGCAAATTCATGGTCACTTCAGTGCTGCTGCACCGTTGTGCTCTTAACCAAAGTTTCAGTAGACTGGCCCCCTCCTTTAGCCACTGGAGATCAAGTAGATTGATCACACCCTAGCCCTCCAGTGGAACAGCACAACTCACCCTGGCCCTCTCGCTGCGGCCATCTCACCCTGACCAACTTGCCCATGGACAACATGTCACAGAAAATTCCACGACCAACTCGCTTTGGGAGAACTTGCTGCAGGACTATTCAACAAATACAAAAGTTAAATGAATTTCAGTGGAATGGTGACCAATAATAATAAAGAAAGTCCACCCAGAAATACAAGCGTGACAACCATTTTGACAAAAACATGGTCACAAATAATAAAAGTAGCTGAATGAAATGAGTAATACAGTGTCAAATTGTCCCGTAGTAAGTTGTCCCATGGTGTGTTAATAATAATAATAATAATAATAATAATAATAATAATAATAATAATAATAATAATAATAATAATAATAATAATAATAATAATAATAATAATAGTTGGAAGGGACCTTGGAGGTCATCTAGTCCAACCCACTGCTCAGGCAGGAAACCCTATACCATTTCAGACAAGTGGCTGTCCAGTCTCCTCTTGAAAACTTCCAGTGTTGGAGCATTCACCACTTCTGGAGGCAGGTTGTTCCACTGGTTAATTGTTCTAACTGTCAGGAAGTTTCTCCTTAGTTCCAGGTTGCTTCTCTCCTTGACTAGTTTCCATCCGTTGCTTCTTGTCCTGCCTTCAGGCGCTTTGGAGAATAGCTTGGCTGCCTCTTCTTTGTGGCAGCTCCTGAGATATTGGAAGACTGATATTGGAGAAATTGGCCATGGTGAGTTGGCATAGAACCCTCTCCTCCAGAGGCTGAATGGTCCAGTCCTTTTGCCAGTCCCTGGAGGGCGGTCAGCCATATTTGAACCATCAAGAAGTTGGAAGTTCCCACTGCCACTAATTTTTTTGCCCTTGAGCAAAATGGATTCTAAAGATGATGCAATGAATGAAGGGCCATTTTTTTGTGGAAAATCTTCCATTTGTGACTTTCCCTATAGACAGGTTGTTCCACTGGTTAATTGTTCTAATAGGAAATTTCTCCTTAGTTCTAGGTTGCTTCTCTCTTTGGTTAGTTTTCATCCATTGCTTCTTGTCCCACCTTCCGGTGCTTTGGAGAATAGCTTGACTTCCTCTTCTTTGTGGCAACCCCTGAGATATTAGAACACTGCTATCCTGTCACCCCTCGTCCTTCTCTTCATTAAACTAAAGATAAAGGTTCCCCTGCACATGCGTTTCCGACTCTAGGGGCCAGTGCTCATCTCCGTTTCAAAGCCAAAGAGCCAGTGCTTGTCCGAGGACGTCTCCGTGGTCATGTGGCCAGCATGACTAGACGCCAAAGGCGCATGGAACGCTGTTACCTTCCCACCGTAGTGATTCCTATTTTTCTACTTGCATTTTTACGTGCTTTCAAACTGCTAGGTTGGCAGAAGCTGGGATGAGTAACAGGCGCTCACTCTGTTATGCGGCACTTAGGATTCGATCCGCCAAACTGCCAACCTTCTGATCGACAAGCTCAGCATCCTAACCCACTGAGCCACTGCATCCCTTTTTTCATTAAACTAGGCACACCCAAAATCCAGCAATCGTTCTTTATATGTTTTAGCCTCCAGTCTCCTAAGAGGGCAGAGTCAACATTGAGTGTAGAGTCAACATTGATAACAGGAGCGTAGAGCTTTGATTCCATTCCAAAATACCTTTGGAGTTTCAGTGTCAATCATCTCCTTGCAACCTGTACCTTCAAAAAGTGAGTATTTTCTTAACGAACAATGACCAAGCTTACACAGCCAGCATTCTCAGCCCTAGCAGGAAACTTTTTAAAAATATTAGTCAGTTGGCATAAGGCTCCTCTTGTGACACTGTTGATGATGAAAAATGCTTTCAACAGGGTAATCTTTTGCAGTCTCATGCCGGAACAAACCCAGTCATTTCCAGGTGAAGAAAGCTGAGTTAAGGAGCTGGTTTACATTATTTCACACTGGGTCTTCAGTATGTCCAGGCTGCAGTAAGGTGCTTCTGGATTGTAGAGGAAGGGTGTGGTTCAGACACTGGGGTTTTTTTGAGACTTTTTCTTTATGCTTCCCTGAGCACAAAACACTTACACTTTGGAGAACTCATCCAAGTGTCTTAGTCCACATGTACATGCAAGTCGTATGAAGGTATGATGGTGAAGTGAAGGCAAAGGATACATTCTGCATGATTACAGCTGATTTGTGGCCCTATACAGGTTGTCCTTGACTTACAACAGTTCATTTACTGACTGTCCAAAGATACAATGGCACTGGAAAAAGTAACTTTTGACTGTCTTTCCACGCTGACAACCATTGCTGCATCCCCATGATCTCGTGATCAAAAACCAGAGGCTTGGCGTTATTGATGGTGGTTGCAGTGCCCAGGGCTCTGTGATCCCCTTTTATAAACTTCTGACAAGCAGAGCCAATGAGGAAGACAGATTCACTTAACCACGGTGTTATTAACTTAACAGCTGCAGTGACTTACGTAACAACTGTGGCAAGAGAGGTCGTAAAGTAGGGCAAAACCAGCGGTGGGATTCAAATATGTGAACAACCGGTTCTCTTTGTGGATGCCGCCTCTGGAAGTCCATTCTGGGCCTGGGCAACAAAAAATTAGATACCGGTTCTGCTGAAGTGGTGCGAACTGGCTGAATCCCACCCCTGGGCAAAACTCACCTAACAAATGTCTCACTTAGCAACAGAACGTTTGGGCTCAATTGTGGTCGTAAGTCAAGGACTACATGTAAGAGATTCCTGTCCCTGCAGAATCACAAGCTATTGATGAAACCATAGTTAGCTAGGTAGACCCAGCTCCAGCTTGTTGAATCAAAACCACCTTAAATGTCTGATGGATGGATGTATCTCGGGGCTGGCATTGGGTTGCCATTGTTCTCCAAAGTTTTTTGAAGAGGAAGTATTGCAATAAAACCGTCTACAACCTGAAACCTGACTCTAGAGAATTTGTAAAACAAAACAAAATATCAGTGTGATCTGATATGCATGGAGGGTGCATTCTTATTACCCACAAAAAAGGGTAGTCTCCTGTGTCACCCAATGGAACCCCATCACTTTCTTAATTTGTTGAGCGATGATGTTGCAATTGACCCATGGGAACTATAACCACTTCTGCTTTTGGCGAGGACAGATTTCCGACCAAAGGCCTTTTCCTGCACTGTTCTGACAATAGCAGAGAATAAACCACAGGAGCATAGAAGCTCCCTGAAGTCCTGTAGAAAGGCAGCTCTCCTGCACCAAGAGGTGAGACTATCCTTTTTTTCACTCAGTGGGAGTTTTAAGAGCCTAGTTGACTTCAAAGGGCTCTTAGTCAGATCAAAAAGAGTGTTTAATTTGAGCTTTCTTTGCATCAGTCACTATCTATATCTATCTATATCTATATCTATATCTATATCTATATCTATATCTATATCTATATCTATATCTATATCTATATCTATATCTATATCTATATCTATATCTATATCTATATCTATATCCAGGGCTTTTTTTCTCATAGAACGCTCAGAACGGAGTTCCGGCACCTTTTTTGGATGGAACCTTGTAGGATAAACAAGGCGGGTTGTATGACATGTGTGAGTTCTGGCACCTTTTTCTTTTACAAAAAAAGCACTGTCTATGTCTATATCTATATCTGTATCTGTATCTGTATCTATATCTATATCTATATCTATATCTATATCTATATCTATATCTATATCTATATCTATATCTATATCTATATCTATCTATATCTATATCTATATCTATCTATATCTATATCTATATCTATATCTATATCTATATATCTATATCATCTATATCTATATCATCTCTATCTCTATCTCTATCTCTATCCCTATCCCTATCCCTATATCTATATCTATATCTATATCTATATCTATCTATCCAGGGCTTTTTTTTCTCATAGAACGCTCAGAACGGAGTTCCGGCACCTTTTTTGGATGGAACCTTGTAGGATAAACAAGGCGGGTTGTATGACATGTGTGAGTTCTGGCACCTTTTTCTTTTACAAAAAAAGCACTGTCTATGTCTATATCTATATCTGTATCTGTATCTGTATCTATATCTATATCTATATCTATATCTATATCTATATCTATATCTATATCTATATCTATATCTATATCTATATCTATATCTATATCTATCTATATCTATATCTATATCTATATCTATATCTATATATCTATATCATCTATATCTATATCATCTCTATCTCTATCTCTATCTCTATCTCTATCTCTATCTCTATCTCTATCTCTATCTCTATCCCTATCCCTATCCCTATATCTATATCTATATCTATATCTATATCTATCTATCCAGGGCTTTTTTTTCTCATAGAACGCTCAGAACGGAGTTCCGGCACCTTTTTTGGATGGAACCTTGTAGGATAAACAAGGCGGGTTGTATGACATGTGTGAGTTCTGGCACCTTTTTCTTTTACAAAAAAGCACTGTATCTATCTATCAATCTATCAATCTATCTATCTATCTATCTATCTATCTATCTATCTATCTATCATCTATCTATCATCTCTCTCTCTCTCTCTCTCTCTGCTCTGTCTCCTCAGTGGAAGAAATATTTAAAAAGGTGGTTTTTTTGCTATCCAGAAGCTTCTGCAGAGCTGGTTCAACCACTGAGCGGGAGTTCCTTCAGAGTACAAATTTTTGGAGAGATGGAACAGCAACAACTTGCTTCTTAATTTGGCATTCTTGCATTCTTACTCTAAAGGATTTTCTGCTTCGTGATCCAAAATAACTGGGCTGCCATTGAATGTTATGCATATTACCTTGATGGATGTAGAGATATGGAAGATGACCTTGGTGGGGAAAAGCAGGAATCGTTACAGAAGAAAAAAAAGCCAATGCATTTATTAAGAGTAAAGCAAGAAGATAATATTCAGGCAGATGGCTCCCTAATTTACTGAACTGTAAGAAGGATACAGCATAAGCAGTAACCATTCCCAGATTATATAATGAATTTGCCATTCTGATAATTAGATATATGTATGTATATATGTATACATATAGGTGTGTGCAGGGCTTTTTTTCTCATAGAACGCTCAGAACGGAGTTCCGGCACCTTTTTTGGATGGAACCTTGTAGGGTAGGCAAGGTGGTTTGTATGACATGTGTGAGTTCCGTCACCTTTTTCTTTTACAAAAAAAGCACTGGGTGTGTGTGTGTGTGGGGGGGGGGGAGAAGAATCCAGAGAAATAAATATTTTGGGGAATATTAAAAAAGGCAGAATATGTTTCCCCAAAGGAATAATGGAGAAGATCTTGAAAAAGACAGAAACCAGCCCCAGCCCCTCTCTCCCAGGCAGAAACTAGGCAGAAAACAATTTTTTAAAAATGCAGATGTAATAATCCATTCAGGAAGGTTGGAGCCAGGAAGCTAGAAGCTAATGAAATTAGGAAGACAAAGACCCCTAAAATCTACATAAAGGTAAAAAGGTAAAGGTTCCCCCGCACACACGTGCTAGTCGTTTCCGACTCTAGGGGCCGGTGCTCATCTCCGTTTCAAAGCCGAAGAGCCAGCGCTTGTCCGAGGACGTCTCCGTGGTCATGTGGCCGGCATGACTAGACGCCAAAGGCACACGGAACGCTGTTACCTTCCCACCGCAGTGGTCCCTATTTTTCTACTTGCATTTTTACGTGCTTTCGAACTGCTAGGTTGGCAGAAGCTGGGACGAGTAACAGGCGCTCACTCTGTTACGCGGCACTCGGGATTGGACCCGCCAAACTGCCGACCTTCTGATTGACAAGCTCAGCGTCCTAACGCACTGAGCCACCGCGTCCCAAAATTTACATACCCCCACGCAAATTCTAAGGACAGGAAACATAATAGGATTAACCCACCAATACCAAAAGGATGCATTCAGACTCAGGTCAAAGTACATGACACAGGAAATACAAAGCCTCAAACAGGAAGAACTCCAAATACAAAGCCCAAAGGAGATATAAAAGCCCACCACTCCCTGCTACATGTGGTTAGGATTCCCAGAGCCATCTTTCTGTCTGACTCTCCTCTTCAATAAAACCACAACTTTCTTTCTAAAGCAGTCTCCATTTTGATTATTCCCAGCTTGGACTGGACCCTGATGAAGATTTTTCTTTCAACATGTGTATATACATGTATGTATGTGTATGGTCTAGTGGTGAAGATGCTTGCCTCCCACTCAGAAGGATGAGAGTTCAATCCTAGGTAGGGGCAGATGTTCTCTCCTAGGGCTCAAAGCAAAAATGTCTACTGTGAACTTCGCGGGGTGTCAGGAAGGGCATCTAGCCAGTAAATACTCATCTCCATTCAGTTGTCCTGACTCTACCAGGGATTACTGGGTCATAAAAAGAGAGTTTGTATATATTATCAGAATGGCAAAACCATGTACCATCTCATGTTATATAATCTGGGAATGGTTATAGGCACCCTCCTTTTTTAATCCAGCAGGGATAATTTCAGAAAGGATAATTCAATCAAGTGAGCATCTCAAAGTGTTAAGGATTAAAGAGCGTTTTGAAATACTGTTTCTTTTCCAGCTGGAATTAAGAGTCTTTTCACTCCTCTGATGTCTGCTTTGGGTCATTTATTTAAGTACTTCCTAAAGTGGTAATCCCTGGGCTCTTTGCAAGAAGTAAAAGTGATGATAAATCCTGCCTAAAATTTGCACTTTTGTGTCTGCTTTAACCACGAATGTGTGCCTGGTAATATTTTTCAGAATCCTCCAGAACTTCTCACCCTTCCATTGCTTACAAGACCCTGAAATTCTCAAATGCAGACATACCCCTTTTCTTTTTCCTTTTCAAAAAGACATTTCCTGTGCTCTCCTTTCACATATATACATGCTTTATTTTCTATCCACACCCATCATGTATGCTTAGAAGACTGGCATATTGTAAATTATATATTTAGAATGCTTGTATATAAAATGTTTGCAACATATTATATATTTAGAATGCTTGCATATAAAATGTTTATAACATATAACTATGAAATTTACAACAAGGAAGGCAAGACTTATGACATTAAAGAAACCTTCAAGCCTCTTATGAAATCTGGGCAGACACACAATTTCTAACCTCTTAAGGAACTTAAGCATAGTAACTGAATTCAGAGTACATGCCTCTACATTCACTGGGGATTGGCTTGCATCCAAGACACATTTATCAGTAAACAAGCCAAAGACAATGGGTTTTTCATCTGAATAGGTATATTGAGAATAGCAGCTTAGTGTGCAGGTAGGGTTACTCTTAGATGTTGCCAAACCATAACTCATTGCAGTAGAAGTCAACCATGACTTACAGTGAAAAATTCTCCATTCTGCGGTCCAGGTATTATATTTATAATTACAGCCCTAAAGAGAGATGAACTATAGCAAGCGTAAGATTGAGACACATCTTAGGCTTGTTAGTTTAAGCATGTTTAAAGGAAGGTGACAGATAATTTGACGGATCTTTATTTATAGTGTATTATAATGATCTGCAGTGTCCTCTTCCTTCTCTTCCTCCTCCTCCTTCTTGAAACTGTATTCAGGAAGTTTGATGGCACCATAGTTTGAGAATAGTTTGCAACATGGTAGTGTTGGGAAATTCTAGGCTTCTAGATCTGAATAGAAGCAGCTGAATGATACGATGTGGAAAAAGTACATAACATTTACCACGTGGATCAGAGAGAAGTGAAGCTGAGTGGTGGGCAATTCCAGGAGACCAAAGCAAGCAGACTTTCACAAAGTAGGCACGAAGACTTTGGGATTCTGTGTTGCAAGGTTGGTGAACTACAAATCCCAGGTGCCCCGGAGTTAAAGAATCTTAGGTGATGCATGTTCTGAGGCCTTCACAAAAGGGCAGTTTTAAAAGGGGATTAGGCAAACTTATGAAGGAGAAAACCTCTAATTAAAAGAATCATTTTACTACTGACATGACAGACTAAATTACGGATAGTCCTTTGACTTATGACCACGGCATTTCTGTTGTTAAGCGAGACATTTGTTAAGTGAGTTTTGCCTCATTTTATGACCCTTCTTGCCACAGTGGTTAAGTGAATCACTGCAGTTGATAAGTTAGTAACATGGTTGTTAAGTGAATCTGGCTTCCCCACTGGTTTTGCTCGTCAAAAAGTTGAAATAGGTGATTGCATGACCTCGGGACACAGCAGCGGTCATAAGTATGAACCAGGTGCCAAGCCTCTGAATTTTCATCACATGATCATGGGGATGCTACAAAGGTCGTGTGAAAAATGGTCATAAGTCACTTTTGTCAGTGCTGTTGTAACTTTGAATGGTCACTAAGTGAACCGTTGTAAGTCGAGGACTACCTGTAGTGTCCGTATAAATTAGGATTATGACCTCATGGCTTGCCTGCCAGCTTCCTAATTTCCTTACTAGGCTCCACTGGAATCTAGATGAGGCTCGTGTGGTGAACGGTGCTACCATTTGTAAATGGGATGGGTGCTATCTCTTGTCAATCTTTTATCATTTATCATTCCTAAATTGCACATTTCTTCTGGGCTTCTTTCCCTGAAGCAACTGGTAAAAATTAGGCACTGTGCAACAAATGTAGACCCAAAGTATTCTTCAACGCAGCCACTCATATATATGCCTATAAGAGGAGACCGCTCTTTGCTGCTTTTATAGATCCTACAGCAGCATTTGATACTGTAAACAGGGAAATACTATGGAATAAATTGACATCTCTTAAAATAGAACCTATATTGCTAGCTTTGGTTAAAGCCCTTTACACTAGTACCAGTTTGAAGGTGCAGTATGGGGTTAATGGGGCCCTGACTAACAGGATTCATACAAACAAAGGGGTAAGACAAGGGTGTATCCTGGCCCCATTATTATTTAATCTATACATTAATAACCTGCCAGGGTTAATGAAGGATCCCATGGTACATATGCTGATGATCCTAAATATATACTGTAATAGCTTGCTCTATGCCGCAGAAGACTCCTGCGAGTCCCTTGGACTGCAAGGTGATCAAACCGGTCAGTCCTAGAGGAGATCAATCCTGACTGCTCTTTAGAAGGCCAGATCCTGAAGCTAAAACTCAAATCCTTTGGCCACCTAATGAGAAGGAAGGACTCACTGGAGAAGAGCCTAATGCTGGGAAAGATCGAGGGCAATAGAAGAAGGGGACGACAGAGAATGAGGTGGCTGGATGGAGTCACTGAAGCTGTAGGCGTGAGCTTAAATGGACTCCAGAAGATGGTAGAGGACAAGAAGGCCTGAAGGAATGTTGTCCATAGGGTCGCGATGGGTCGGACACGACTTCGCAGCTAACAACAACAACAACATGCCGACAATATGATCCTATATCGTGTTCACAAGTAGGATTGCTTGAGCTATTAAGAAGGCTTAAGTCCTATTGCCAGGACAACTCCCTAACAATCAGTAAATCTAATTCAAAAATCATGGTGTTTGGAAAACATTGTGAGAGACATAGATGGCAATTAGATGGTGAACCAATTGTACAGGTTAACATCTTTGCATACTTAGGCATAGCGTCTTCCAAGACTGGATCTTGGGCTTGCCATCATCAATGGAGCACCCTTAGAGCAAAGGCTCATTTGAACCTACTGCTTAAATTAAAGGATCATAGTTATCCAGGGTCCCCTGTTCCACTAATCAGAGTATATAAAGCTAAGGTCACTCCTACACTTTTGTATGGAGCAGAAGTTTGGGGTATATACCCAGTTACAACACTAGAGCAAACGCAGTCCCAGCCCCTGAGATGTATTCTGGGCATATTTTAGCAACAATTCCCATTTTAGCAACAGTTCCTATTGCTTAAATAGGACAAGAGGGACAGAAGAATGGAATTGGTTTAAACTGGAGGGATTTGGAGCAAAAGTCTAATATTGGACAGCTGCTATGCAGGAATCTGTTCTGTCCAGTTGTCTATCCATCCTTTCACCCTTTCACTCACCTTGTGCACACTCTGTCTGAAACAACAGTGGAAGTCCCCTTAAAGTCACATTCCTTTCCTCTTGTGACCAGAAGTGCCCATTTTGGTTACATAAAAATAGAATCCACAGTCTGGATATTAAAAACAGGGTAAGGTATTAGTTCCACTTCTCCAAAGGTCCTTATGCAAGAAGACTCTCTGGGATGGTTGGTTTAATTTGACACCCTTAAACCAGCTCTCTGATTTGCAGAAGGAATTGATTGAAGGTGGCCCAAATAATAAACATAAACAAATGACAGGGTGAAAATCATGCAACGAAATAAACTTCTGATGTGATCCCAAATTTCACAGAAACGTACTTGGACCCTTAAAAACAATACTAAGGCAAGGTCAACAATACTAAGGCAAGGTCCCTTAAGGGTGACATTTTGGTGGCCATTCCAGATATTAAGAGCTTTTCCTGTTCAAAAGTGATCCAGACTGTGTCTCTGCACTGCAAACGGTATCTGTTCTGATTTACTTTATCTGAAGGGGAAAAAAAATAACATTAACAAAAACTCCAAAGACTTTTAGCCTAATCTGTGCCCAGGCCGAGTGGCTTAAATGTCATATTCTTCCAACCTCAAGGAAAACTACATCTAGTGCCTGACTTATAACCACAACTGGGATCAGAATTTCTGTTGTTAAGTAAGGGTTTTTTTTCACTGAGTCTTGTCCGATTTGATAAATATTTTACCACACAAAATTGCAGTTGCTAAGTGAACCATGTGGTCGTGAAGTGGACTGGCTTCCCCCATTGACATTGCTAGATGTTAGAAGGCAGCTGGGAAGGTTGCAAATGGTGATCACTTGACCCTGGGACATTGTAACTCTCATAAATACATGCTGGTTATCAAGTGCCTGAAAGTTGACGGCAATAGCATGTAGACTTATATACCACTTTACAGTGCTTTACAGCCTTCTTTAAGTGGGTTACAGAGTCATGCTATTACCCCCAACAATCTGGGTCCTCATTTTACTGACCTCAGCAGGATGGAAGGCTGAGTCAACTTTGAGTGGGTCAAGATCGGACTCCTGGCAGTTGGCAAAATTAGCCTGCAGTACGTGGTGGCTCAGTGGGTTAGGACGCTGAGCTTGTCGATCAGATGGTCGGCAGTTTGGCGGGTCGAATCCCGAGTGCCACGTAACAGAGTGAGCGCCTGTTACTCGTCCCAGCTTCTGCCAACCTAGCAGTTCGAAAGCACGTAAAAATGCAAGTAGAAAAATAGGGACCACTCCAGTGGGAAGGTAACAGTGTTCCATGCGCCTTTGGCATCTAGTCATGCCGGCCACATGACTACGGAGACGTCCTCAGACAAGCGCTGGCTCTTCGGCTTTGAAACGGAGATGAGCACCGGCCCCTAGAGTCGGAAACGACTAGCACGCATGTGCGGGGGAACCTTTACTTTTACCTTTACTGCATTCTAACACTGCGCCACCTTGTAGCGAACAGAGGGATACTGCAACAGTCTTAAGCTTAAGGACTGGATTGTAAATCACTCTTTTTTTTCCCATTACTGTTTTAACTTTGAACAGCCACCAAACAAATGGTTGTAAGTTGAAGACTGCCAGTACTTATCCAAGAGGAGAAGAAACAGTAGTTTTGAGTATCCGTCCTCTGATTCTCTCCTGGCTTCAATATTCTCCCGAAGGAACAAAGCTCATTCTGACCATTTCTGTCCCCAGGTTTACCCCATCAGGCTTCTTGGGATCCTGTTGCTGAGCGCAATCTTCCAGAGAGGCGGTCGTTTCAGGGATGAGAAAATGGGCTGCCCCTTTGAGGCCTTCTTCTTCGGGCTAATTTCAACATCGTTGCTTTGGAAAGGTACGAGCTTGGTGGGAAGGTGAGAGGCTGACTCTTGAGGCCAGCCCTTGGATGAGTTCTCCTTTCCAATGATGGAAACGGGACGGGATGTCGGTTACTGTGTAGCTGAGATTCTTGTTTTTCCACTCTTTGCAGGTGTGATACCTGCCAGATTGGAAGGGTATGACCTGAAAGCTCCTGAACACGTGTTGGTAGAGGAAGGGCTCTGTGCCGTTATTCCCTGCAATTTCACTTATAATAAAGAGCATGCCAATCCCAATGAAGCATTGATTGGATTTTGGAAGAAAGGAACAGAGAGTACGGGTTCTATTGAGCTGTCTCAGGAGCGCTTTCAACTCACTGGGAATCTGACCGCAGGAAACTGTTCTCTCCTCATCTTGAACGCCCGAAAAATTGATTCAGGGAGCTACTTTTTCAGAATGGAAAAAAAACCTCGTGCCTTTTTTAGCTTTCACAGCTACGCTAATCCAGACCTGAAAGTGACAGGTGAGTACCTGGAAAATTGTTCGGCCTTTGTCAGAAGCGCCGGTTTTCACCAGCCATTGTAAAATGTTATCATCAACACCCCTCCCTCTGTCATTTTCTCTTCTTGTTTTAGTTCTGCTCTGATAACGCTTTTGAAATCATTATATACAATGGGATCCGATAATAATTGTTTTGTACGCTGATGTTCTTCTTGGACTGTTGTATGCTGTTCAGAGTTACTTTCTGGCCATATAAATTTGATTATTGATCATTGGGCATAACCCCTCGGCGGGAAAACACCCGTCCCTGATTTGTTGATTAGTTTGACAGTTGCCTATATAAAGGCTCGTTGTACTGTTCATGTTGTCCGGGCTGAGCTAAATAAATCGTTTGTTGAACTGAAGCCACCGTCTCTCTCATCACTGCCCGAGATTCTGCAATTAATACATGAATGAAGAGGGATGGGTTGGGGTTGCAGATAATAACCATAACGTGCAAGAATGAAGCCACTAGCGGATGAAAGAATTTCCCTTTGTCTCTCTTTCTCTCTCTTTCACACATAGACACAAACCCGAGAAAAGGTTTCAAGCAATCTGATCCGCAGAGAGCCACAGGCTTAGACTCAGAAGCTTCGAGGGGTAGTGAAATGCTTCAGGATAGCATGAATGTTTCCTTAGTAATAGAGATGGGTGTCCCCACCCACCACCACCCTGGCCTTGGTTTCACACATCATACTAAGCTGGATTTTGGTTTCTTTGATTTATGCTAGTGAGATGTGTAAACCCACTTGATGTAATTGATAGTACAGATTTGCCACGTGTGAAAAGCCAGTGGTGGATTTTCTGATAAACCATGGTCAAAAGCAATCGTGTCTTAGCATGAGGGTAAAAAAATAATAATCAGCAAAAGAGGGAAAGAAGCACTAAGACTTTTGATCAACAGCTCACCCTTGAAGATCCTCCTGAAAAATCTTTGGATATGTGTTCCCTGCCCTCCTTTAGCATTTCCTGGCCCGCTGGATCTGTAACTCTGCCCTTGTAGACGGGCACACCAAACTTCTCAAAATTTGATGAGGGCTTCCTAGGGCAGTGATGGCGAACCTTTTAGAGACCCAGTGCCCAAACTGCAACCCCAAACCCACTTATTTATCGCAAAGTGCCAGGCTGCATCAGCATTGTGGTGCCCTCAGGGGGGTGGGGCATGGTCCACTGGGTGGGCGTGGCTGCAGTGGTCACAGCAGACTGGGTGAACGTGGCTGGGGCCAGTCCCTCGCCATCTCCGGGGCATCCCCGGGGGCCCAACACCGCTTGCTCGCTCACTTACTGCCCTGTCGCTTCCAAACACCACATGCTCGCTACTCTGGCGAACTCTGCTGGGGCAACGGCGCGCGTGCCCACAGAGAGGGCTCTGAGTGCCACCTCTGGCACACGTGCCATAGGTTTGCCACCACTGTCCTAGGGGATTCATGAGATGCTGACAAACATGGATTTGTGCATGCCCCAAAGGTGCTTTTCTAAAACTGGAGTTTCTTGGGGGTTTTTTTCTTTGAAAATTTAATTTAATTTTAATTTAATAACATTTAATGTTTCACTTCTCCTCCGAGAAGCTTCTTCAGATGCTTCTTGGATGAGAATATGCTTGAAATATAGAATCTCTGTGGTCATTCCTGGTTGCATAAAATCTTGTACTCCAAGAGAGGATAAAATCTCAATGGGGTCCATCTCACATGAGAAGCATTTGGGAAGGAGCCTGAAGAGCAAGCCCAGTGGGTAGGTAAGAATGTATGTAGTCCTGGAGTAACTTTCTCCCGATTCCTCTCTTCTTTTCTTAGAAAGACAACCACCAGAAATACAGGCATTGGGGACATTGCGGGCAGGAAATCGTACAAACATCACCTGTGCAACCTTCGCAAGTTGTAGTCGGATGCCTCCAAACATCACCTGGAGTGGCTTTCCCGAACCTCACAACTCTCATTTGCAGCTGAACGGGTTCCAGATCTACAGCACAGTGCTGAATTTCTTACCTTCAGTTGCAGACCACCAGAGGAATCTCACCTGCAGGGTCAGCTACGAAAATGAGAATAAATTGGTTCCTAGAGAGACAACTATCCAACTGAATGTTGCCTGTGAGTGATCATTTCTAGGTCTGCCTAGCTTCAAACCCTAAACCCCAAAGCAATTTCCGTTTGAAGGATGGAGCTGTGTCGCTGGTCCTTTGCATCAGAGACTCAAGTCCCACAGTTTGCTGTTCTCTCTTTCACTCGGCCTGGCTCCCTTTGAGAGTTGTTTTTCTTCACTAGCTTGTGGGGAGAAGGGGACAATCGGAGATTCCCTAGGGCAGGGTTTCCCAGCCTTCCCAACTTTTAAGACGTGCGGACTTCCACCCCCAGAATTCCCCAGTCGCCATGCCTTCACATCTTAAAATTGCTAAGGTTGCAAAACACTGGTGTGGACATTATAATATCAAAATGGCGGACAGTTCTTTGCATCTTATAACCGAAAAGGGAGCGTGTTGAAGAAAAGAGGTTGGGATACCAGCTCCAGGAAATCAGCATATGTAATTGGTGATCTGACTGTGTCCAAATCTCAGTTGGAAAGGATTTCTGAACAGGAGGATTTGTTTTTCTCTTACAGTCCCACCGCAGATGGTAGTGATCGAGGGGGAGCATTTTCACTCCAATAACAGTAAGTTGCATGATTCTCCCAGCAGCCATTTGTTCAGTAAGGAGGTATCAAAAAGAGGCAGAAAAGGCTAGCAGGAAATAGAACAAAAAGAGAAGATCTTTGCGGACCAACTGGCATTTATTTATGATGATTACCGTGCCCCAGGGTCAAGTGATTGCCATTTGCAATGGCAGCATGATTGACTTAATAACTGCAGTGATTTGTGGTAAAAAAGGTTATAAAATCAGGTATGACTCACTTAAAAACCATGTAGCTTAACAATGGAAATTCTGGTCCTAATTGTGTGGTAAGTCAAGGACTACTTATATACCAATATTGTTCAGAATTGCCCTGGAAGTAAGAAGGAATTCAAACTGCTGTCCATTTCAAATAACTGTTTTTGCCTAGATTGTCTGTCTGTCTGTCTATCCATCCATCTCCATCTATCCATCATCTATCTATCTATCTATCTATCTATCTATCTATCTATCTATCTATCTATCTATCTATCTATCTATCTAATCTATAATATCTATAATCTATTCATCTCTCTATAAACTATCTATCTATCTATCTATCTATCTATCTATCTATCTATCTATCTATCTATCTATCTATCTATCTATCTAATCTATACATTAATATCTATAATCTATTCATCTCTCTATAAACTATCTATCTATCTATCTATCTATCTATCTATCTATCTATCTATCTATCATCTATCTATCTATCATCTATCTATCTATCTAATCTATCCTATGTCTATGTTTCCTGTCTCTGTCCTATCTATCTATCTATCTATCTATCTGTCTGTCTGTCTGTCTGTCTGTCTGTCTGTCTGTCTGTCTGTCTGTCTCTCTCTCTCTCTCTCTCTCTCTCTCTCTCTCTCTCTGTCATCTATCTATTACCTTTATTATTTTCAAAAAAAATAACTCATGGTGGTGAACATACATAATACTCCTTCCTCCTGCAATTTTCCTCACAATGAGAGAGAGTGACTGGCCCCAAATCATACTTTTCCTAATCTAATTTTGTATTTACTAATTCAGGTCTCAAATTTAGGAGGCAGCCATGAACAAATCGCACGAGATAACATCAGTTTCTTCTCCAAATTGCAAACTAAGACATTTTTAATCTATTGTTGAAATCGATGCATATTGGTAAAATCATCCAAGCAAATGTTGAGATTTCTGGGCATTGTCTTCTCAGTGTCCCTCTTGAATCTTGCAGGTCAGAAAAACTTCACAAGCGTGTCTCAGCTCACGGTACAAAAAGGGGACCGCATCCGGCTACTCTGCACGGCGAAGGGCAACCCTTCGCCCAATGTGACTTGGGTTAAGGAAACCCAAGTCTTGGAGAGACCATCCCAAGCCTTGAATGTCTTGAAGCTTTCTGATCTTATGTTGAAGGATGCTGGGAAGTACACATGCCGAGCAGCCAATGCTGAAGGCTTGGCTGAAGCATTCCTCGAACTCTCCATGACAGGTATGTGAGGCATTCTTGAATTTACTCAGAGGGGTGAAAAAATCTGGAATTTATAGCCAAGAGCTGGATGGAATTTTTGAGAACATTGGGGCAGGATTATTTGTTTCTAAATTTATTTTTATGTATTTATACCCTGCCTTTATTGTTATTTTTATAAACAGCTCAAAGTGGAAGACATATCTAATGTTCCTTCCTTCTCCTTTTTTTCTCTACAACAACCACTCTGTGAGGTGGGTTGGGCTAAGAGGGAATGAAACTGGCTCAGTATTAAAATCCAAACTGGATTAAAAAAATAACAAGCTATTGAACTCTATCTGTTCTTCTGTGCATCCAAAGACCCAGAGAAAAGCCTGCTTCTTATAGTGACTGGTGCCTTCGTCATGCTTGCTGTTATCGTGCTAATCACTGGGATCATACTGGCTTCTGAAAGGTAGTTAATTGTGGGAATTTGTTTCTGGATTGATCAATGAATGACGAGGTTGCAAATATATGTTGGAAGATAATGTCTTCAATTCCATGATATCCTTGTTTGGCATGTTTTCTACCTTATTTGTAAAAATAATAATAAAGGTGGGATATAAACAAACAAGCAAACAAATAAAATCTGTATATATATATATATATATATATATATATATATATATATATATATATATATATATATATAGAGAGAGAGAGAGAGAGAGAGAGAGAGAGAGAGAGAGAGAGAGAGAAAATTTCTGCTTTTGCATAAACATTTGCAAATTTGTGTAAGCCATTTGTGTAAGTCAAGGTGCTGGTGATGACCTATAAAGCTCTAAATGGCTTGGGTCTGGGATATCTGAGGGAACACCTGCTGCCGGCATCAAGTTCCCTTCGTCCTGTGCGCTCCCACAGGGAGGGCCTTCTCAGGGTGCCGCCGGCAAAGGATTGCCGGCGGGCAACACCCAGGGAGAGGGCCTTCTCTGTGGGCGCGCCTGCCCTTTGGAACCAGTTACCCGTAGAGCTTAGGACTGCCCCTGATTTTCGTTCGTTCCGCCGGGACCTGAAGACCTGGCTCTTTGAGCTTTCCGGCCAGGACTGAGGATTTTTTTAATTTTTTAACTTATTGTAATTGGGTTTTTAATCAGAGTTACAGGGGGTTTAGATTTTAATTAAGGAAAATTTAATCGATTTTAATTGTTATTAATTTTTGTATTGTAATGTTGTTTTAATTGCCTTGTGAACCGCCCTGGGTCCTACGGGAGAAGGGCGGTATATAAGTTTAATAAATAATAATAATAATAATAATAATAATAATAATAATAATAATAATAATAATAATAATAATAATAATAATTGATTGGAACTTTCCAGACACTGTTTTTCCTCCAAATAAATGAGTTCATCTAGATGGTGCCCTCTCACAGAATCAGTGCTTTGATCAGAGGCATCAAGATATTGGTAGCACAAGACTCAACAGCTGGCAGCCTTGATTTGAGACCTCCTGCCAGATTTTATAGCCTCAGCTCTCTTGTATGATATTATTGCTCTATGCATTGGCAATTCCTTCTCCATCATCCTACGCCATTAAAATAAGAACTGACTATAAAGATTAACTCTCTCTCTCAAAAGTTGACTTACAAGACGTATATAAATTTCCTATTATGTTTTAGAAACTTCTTAAATTTTTTATTTTGTTCCTATGAGTTTATGTACCCTTGTCAGTGTTTTATTGTCATTAATATATTTCTCTCTCTCTGCCTGTTCTTTCTTTCATTCAGACATGAAGAAATCTATGAATTCCCACTTCACTTTATTAGTTCCCCACATGCTTAGTTGATTATTGTCTGGAGTATTATTAAGTCTGGATAATCTCCGTTCATAAAGTACACAAGCTTTCCTTTCTGACAGTAACAAATTATTTAATTTTCTCTGGCAAAGTTGTTCTTATTTATAACTGAACAAATTAAATATGCTGTGTTAGAATCAAATTATACTAAGGAAATCTCGAAGAGGAGAGAAGCCTCTGAGTTTTTGCACAAGACACTAACCCTTAATTTGGATTGTTTAGTTTGTTATTTACTTATTTATTTATCCAATTTTATATGGCCACCCATCTCAGGAAAAGTGACTTTGGGCAATTTACCATTTCCCCCCCATTTACTTTCTTCTGCTTTTTCTATTAATTCTCACAATTTGCTTGCCGCAGCCCTAAGGTGGTATGCAACGAAAACCATCACTCTTTTAAACTCAATTTTATTCCCTTTTGGATTCCTGCATGGGATGGAAATTCTGTCCCCTTCTCCTTTATCCTACCTTTTCTTAATTTTTTTTTTCTAACCCTGCAATACGCTAACGTCGTTTCCATTTTGTACATTCTTGCCACTCAATGTTTCATGCCTATTATTAAAAAGATGATCAGGAGACTGGAGGCTAAAACATATAAAGAACGGCTGCTGGAATTGGGTATGCGTAGTTTAACGAAGAGAAGGGTGAGGGGTGACATGATAGCAGTCTTCCAATATCTCAGGGGCTGCCCCAAAGAAGAGGGAGTCAAGCTATTCTCCGAAGCACCTGAAGGCAGGACAAGAAGCAACGGATGGAAACTAACCAAAGAGAGAAGCAATCTAGAACTAAGGAGAAACTTCCTGACAGTTAGAACAATTAACCAGTGGAACGGGTTGTGTCCAGAAGTTGTGGGTGATCCAACACTGGAGGCTTTCAAGAAGAGATTGGACAAGTCTGAAATGATGTAGGGTCTCCTGCTTAGGTAGGGGTTTGGGTTAGAAGACCTCCAAGATTCCTTCCACCTCTGTTAATTCTTTCATATACGACAATCAGAATATGGAGTCTCGTTTCTAGAATTAGTATATAGGGCTATAATTATCTACTGGAAAAGCAAGCACTTTCCCTCCTTGTGCAGTGGTTTAGCTTCCTTTATGCACATCCTGTTACATAAATTCCAGCCCTATGAATCAGCATCCCTGCTAGCGAATGTGCCTCTGCCTGGAGGGAAAGGATATCTACAAAGGTTTATATTGCTTGCAACAGGGAACTTTAACCGAGCCCAGTCAATCTGCTCTTTAAGCAGCAGCATGCAAAAGAATTTATTTATTTATTTATTTATTTATTTATTTATTTATTTATTTATTTATTTATTTATTTATTTATTTATTTATTTATCTATTTATGCAGATACCGGAGGAAGAGAAAAACGGCGACTGACTCAGAAGCAGGAAACACCATAGCAAGTGTCAAGGTTTGTAATGCTTTCTCTCTCTCTTTTTTTTTTACTGCAACTCACACCAAGGGCATTTTGCTTACCGCGCAATCAATCCAGAGCATCTCAAATGGATGCTGGCCTTTTCTCTCCCTCATCTTTGCAAGTCCACAACTTGCCAGGAGCGGTTCCCCCCCCCAAAAAAAAATGGGAGATTCAGCTTTGAAGTCCACCAGGTCACAGAACAAGCTTTGCTCTCCCTTCAGCCTTGGCTGGGCTTCGGCTGAACTTCCCTTTAATCAAAGCAACTGTCTGACTTCTTTGTGACCAGCCTTCAGGAAGTCTTTTGAGACGGCTGGGTGGGGTAACTCTGGGAATTGAAGTCCACACATCTTAAAGTTGAGTTGAGAAATACTATGGCCGTGGTGGCGAACCTATGGCACGTGTGACACAGGTGGCACGCAGAGCCCTTTCTGTGGGCACGTGCGCCGTCATCCCAGTCCTAGGCCTTCAGCTGGGTTTTTATAAAACCTTTTTGCATTAGGCCTCTGCCACCATGTGCAAAAGAAAAGAAAATAGTTCAATCAATCAATTTCAACTTCTCGTGGGGAAAAAAAGAACTCGCCAAGTTGGAATCGATTGATTGAACTTTTTAGTCCCACCCAGTCTGCCATTGCCACCACAGCCACACCCACCCAATGGCCACGCCCACCCAATGGGCCACACCCAGCCAATTGGGTACACCCAACCAATGGGCCACACAGATTAAGACACTGCTCAAGGATCTCTCCAACACCTTTCCCTCCCCTTCAGCCATTAGCCATGGAAGTAAGAGTTAGAAACATCTGGAGAACTCTTTTTCTCCACCCCTGGGTGAAGAAGTAAGATGACATTTCTGTGCCTCAGTAAAATGCTTTAATCTCAATATGCAGGGTATTTTTTTAAAGGTCTGGAGGATAAATCTCAAAAATTGAATTTTTGGGGGAAGAAAATGAAAGTTCAAGCAGATTTTTTAAAAATATGAAATGTTACCTCCAAAACAAGCTTAAGCAAACTTTATTTTTTTTAGTTTGCAGAACTGATCTCCTTAGAGTGCAAAAGTTGTCTCTTTCTGCTAATTCTTCTTATTTTGCTTCTGCTTATTCTAAAAAAACCCAACAACCTGCACCTTGTTTGCGGTAGACTGTAAAATTAGCTCAAATTTCAATTTATGTGTAATGGTGGAAGTTTCTGCTTCCACTCAACTCCTCTCTTCAAACAGGAACTCAACGCTTCAGACCTCGCTGCACAAGAAGTGAATAGCATTCCCTCCAAACCAGGAACCACCAAGGAATCTGTTGATAGCGATCCCAGCGACCCTGAAGAAATCCATTATGCGACTATTACATTCAATCCACGAAATCCTAAACCAGTTATAACTACGGAAGACATCCAGACGGATTATGCCGAAATCAGACCTTACAGCGTGAAGGTTTAAAGGGATACCTCCGTTCTGATTAGCAGCCGTGTCCTTGGAAGATGCCAGCTCTGGTTTAGACTCCATCACTTTGTCTCGTCTCTGTGTCCTCTTTGGAGACAGGAACTGCCTATCCAGCTGTTAACTCCCAAAAAGCACAGCAGGACCAGGGAAGCAAGACTCGTTTGGAAATTCATGAATCAAGTTTCATGTCAAGAAATAAAGGGCTAAGATACAGACTCTTGGAAACTGAATGAGTAAAACTCCCACCCTCATTTATGAGTGATGTCTTGGAGAGTTTAGACTCTTTTTTTTTCCGCCAAAAATGCAAAATTGGAAAAAATGCTGTTACTTTTTCATCCAGAGTAGCTTGGCACCCAGGTACCTGTCTGCTCTTTGTTTCCGATGTTTCAAATACTTCCCCTCTTCCTGAACCACAGTGCGTTCTCTTTTCAAAGTGCTGCAATCCAGCAGTTTCACATTCTCACATAACGTGAGAATCAGTGGCTTTCTATCCACCTTAATAGGGCTGAGTGTGCCTGGGAAGAGATGTAGCTGCTTTAAAGGGCTACGTTCCCATTTATTGCCCTCTGAAGCCCCTTTTAAAGATTGAATCCAAAGCACTGCCCAGCCTTAAATGTTAATAGGTAAGAGTCGGTTTGAAGTGCAAGATGGGTGGCATATACATTTAATAAAGAAAGAAAGATCAGTGATGCCTACTGAACATCAGGAGACTAGATCCAGTCTATGACTTCCAGGGAGGAAATGGCAAACTGAAGATGGTTGTGTTAAAAGTGGATGCTTATATGCTTATACCTAAGGGTTTTCCAAACATGACAATTTAAAACATGTGGTCTTCGACTTCCAGATTTCCTTAGCCAGCATAGCTGACTGGGGAATTCTGGGAATTGAAGTCCACACATCCCAAAGGTGCTTTTTCAGGAGGCAATGGGATTTTCTTTTGTTCCTTTCCTTTTTTCTTTTTTGAAGAGGTTTCACTTCTCATCCAAGAAGCTTCTTCAGCTCTGACTGGATGGTGGGGAAGGGCAGGATTTATACTCCTTCCAGATGGCTGGTCATTTGCATTCTTTTAAAGCAGACATGTCAAACACAAGGCCCGGGGGTCAGATCCGGCCCGCGAAGTGGTTTCATGTGGCCCACGAAGCCATCCTGGAAACAGTGAGGGAACGGCCCCCACTGCCTTGGCCCTGGCCCAGAGACCCTCCTCCTGCCAGAGACCCTCAGATCTGTCCCACTCCTGCCCAGGCCCCCATAGGCACCCTTGATGCAAACGATGTAGAGCTGACCACGCCCACCTAGTAGGCCATATGCACTCTAGCCACACCCACCCAGTAGGCCACGCCCACCCTGGCCATACCCACCTGGCCCCTCAACGGTAACCACAATGCTGATGCGGCCCTCAATGAAATTGAGTTTGACACCCCTGTTTTAGAGAGTCGTTGAGGCCACCTGGAGGTTTACCTATGTCCTCCATGACACCTGAGCAGTGCAAATGTGTGTGGATCCTTCTTGGCTGCAGGATGTTTTCTGCCCTGGGTGCTTTCAGTGTTGAAGACAGGCGGAGGCTGTTGGGGATAAGTTTGCGTTGTCTGCATCTCAAACTGAAGCGCAAATGGTTCCTGGAGTCTGCAGTGTCCTCTGGAAATCCATTCATACTCCCACACTGTTCGAAGTCCCGTCAAATGTGTGGACTTAGATTGCCAAGGTTGGGAAACCCTGGTATACAGAAGTACAGACACTTAAAACTTCCCTGAAACACTCAGTGCCATGTGGTATTGGGGAACAGGGAACAGAAGGATAGCAGAAATGTTTTTACACACCACTTCCACCTTGCGCAGCAGAAGTCTTGTGATGATGCACTTATTTGGCACAATTTTCTATGAAATACACTCGAAGTGAAAACTCCAGGAGCAAAATTGCCCCCACCTTCCAAGTCTGAAGAATGATTTCTGGTCTCTTCCTGGAAAAACGCTCGCTGTTGATCCATCGGATTGTGCCTACCTTCTGTGCCCGCCTGCTGTGCCATGACACAATGGATGCCACGATGCCAAGAGCCCCAGCCAGGTGCTTCTTTCAGACAATAGGATGAGTGGGTGGGAGAAAGCACCTGGCGGCAGTGACATCAGCTGGCCCAGGCAAGGAAGGGAAGGCATTGTCTGAGAACAGGGGTCGTCAACCTCGGCTCTTTTATGACTCGTGGACTTCAACTCCCAGAATTCCTGAGCCAGCATAGCTGGCTCAGGAATTCTGGGAGTTGAAGTCCACGAGTCATAAAAGAGCCAAGGTTGCCGACCCCTGTTCTGAGAATATTTGCACACTGTCAGAAAATGAAGCAAGCCTGATGGCTGTTTACGCTGAGCTAAACTGACCCTGGCAGCCATCCTTTTGTTTAAATTGGAGGAGCCAGATATTGAATGTGCGGTTTAATGCATGCAAACCATGTTTCCCAATCAGTAGCCAGGAATATTTGTGATTCTTTCTCGGGTAAATGGCTATTTTCATTCTCGACGTATTAAAATTCTTCAAAGCGTTCCTAAGGACCCCGTTTTGCAGGGTCAGTGCTATCCCAGTCACAACGGTGACTCTTCAAAGTTACAACGGCACTAAAGATGTGACTTATGTGACTGTTTTTCACACTTACCGACCGTCGCAGCATCACGTGATCACAATTCAGCTGTTTGGCAACTGGTTCATATTTATGACGGTTGCGATGTCCCGGGGTCATGCGATCCCCTTTTGCGACCTTCTGACAAACAAAGTCAAGATTCACATCTGTTACAGTTGTTACTAACTTAACATCTGCAGTGAGCCTTGGTGGAGCAGTGGGCTAATGGCTCCTTAAGTAACACCAGCTGCCTGCAATTAGTGCAGGTTCGAGTCCCACCGGGCTCAAGGTTGACTCAGCCTTCCATCCTTCCGAGGTAGGTAAAATGAGGACCCAGATTGTTGGGGGCAATTAAGCTGATTTTGTAATAATGCCGCTTGGGGTGTGTGTGAAAGCCCTAATAAGCAGGCATATACATAGAATGAAGGCTGTTGCTAAGCACATTGTGCTTTAGATTGTAAACCGCCCTGAGTCTTCGGAGAAGGGCAGGATATAAATGGGATTAAAAAAAGAACTGTGGCAAGAAAAGTCATAAGATGGGGGCAAAACTCACTTAACAAACATTTCATTTAGCAACATAAATGTTGGGCTCAGGTGTGTTTCTACCTGTATTGGTGGTTGAGTCAGCAAAGTCTCCAGCACTCTATTTAGTTCACATCACAATCAGAATCAGAGATCAAATATCCTGGCCTATGCAGACAGGATATTTTTAGCAGGTTGGGGTGAGCTAAAGCTATCAAAGTCAACTAGGCAGGCAAAGCAAAGTGAACTCTTTACCATTTCCAGGCAAAAAAAAACATTACACTCAAATCTTCATATTTCTCACAACTAGAATGGTACTACACGCCTCATGCAGGTAAAAAGGCAGTTGTCAAATCGGGTGAGGCTACTAAAAAAATTGTTCCAGGCGACCAAGGAGCAGAACTCATGGTATAATCTCAGTTGATGGGACACTGTGAGTTCTAGTGCTGCCTTAGGCACGAAAGCAGGTTGGGTGACTTTGGGGCATTCCCTCTATTTCAGCCTCGCAGGATTGTTGTGGGAGAAATAGGAGGAGGGAGGAGTATTGGGTATGTTTGCCATCCTGAGTTGCTTAAAAGGGCCGTACGTAAAATATATCAATAAACAAACATTGTCCTAGGAAATGCAGATGAGATCAAATTCACATCCCTACGGGTAAACATTTTAATTCCTCAAACATTCTTTCTTCTAGATGAGCAAGATCAGGCAACCAAATGATGGATAACAAGCTCCCTCCTTAATGCAAGTTCTTTAACGTAACAAGTTGATGCTGTAGCAGGCTTTGCACATCCCTTAGGAAATTCATTTGCCTATACACAGAATGTGAACACGTTTGCCAGATATTTCTTCCCTTGGCACATGTTTTTAAGTAAAGGACTGTAAATGAAAAATACATCCCATGTGAGGTTTAAAAGTAGTCCTGGTGATTATGCAAACTACTGTTATTATCAATAACACTGTAAAGAGTGTTCAATTTCACCAGCTTTTAAAGTGAATAGACACAGGCATTAAGCTACTTCTACTTCCCTCTTCCTGTAGCAGTGAGGACAAACCTGTGTTTGTTTAAGGGATTTTTTAGTTTGTTTGTCTGCATCGAATGTGCTCCAACCAAAAACACCACAATTTTTAGACATTCATACCTGGAAGTACAATCTCCACTGCACACTTACATTTGCAGACAAATGATACATAGGATTGATCTAGCCCTTTCTGCATGCCATCTGAAAATTGCAATCAGTAAACCAGAACTTTCTCATCATGCCTTTAATGCATTTTTTATTTTGTTTTTAGCTACCCGACCTGATAAGCAAATTTAATGAACTCAAGCCATAGAATAATAGTAAATTTGGAAGTTGGTGGGGAATGGAGAATGAAGAAGAGGAGAGATATAGGCAGAAAGCAGTTTAGTTGCTTATCAGAGAGAGCCGTGATGGCGTAGCGGTTAGAATGCATTATTGCAGGCTAACTCTGCCGACTGCCAGCGGTTCAATTCTGACCAGCTCAAAGTTGATTCAGCCTTCCATCCTTCCGAGGTCAGTAAAATGAGGACCCAAATTCTAGAGAGCAATATGCTGACTCTGTAAACTGCTTAGAGAGGGCTGTAAAGCACTATGAAGCAATATATAAGTGCTATTACTATCTGCATCTATCACTATTGCTCTCTCTCTCTCTCTTTGTGTTTGTGTGTTAAATGAAGATGACTATCATTATTATTCACCTTTCTACCCACCCTTCCCCATCTTAAAAAAATAGAATAGAATTCTTTATTGGCCAAGTGTGATTGGACTCACAAGGAATTTGTCTCCGGTACGTAAGCTCTCAGTGTACATAAAAGCAATAAGTGATAAATTAGGATCATAGTCACCGTAAAAATGCATTCATCATAAATCATGAGATACCGCACTTAGTGATAGTCATAGGATACTAAATAAACAATCAACATAAATCATACTAGGATAATAAATAAAACAATATAAATCGTAAGATACAAGCAACAACATTGTAGATAGGAAAGATGAGAAGAAGAATAGTAATACAGCCTTGCTAGATAATTTGACAGCGTTGTGGGAATTAGTTGTTTAGCAGAGTGATGGCATGGGGGAAAAAAACTGTCCTATGTCTCATTGTTCTGGTGTGCAAATGCCCTATAGTGTTGTTTTGAAGGTAGAGGTTGTAACAGTTTACGTCCAGGATGTGGATCTGTAGATATTTTCACAGGTCCCTTTTTGACTCGTGGAGTATACAGGTCCTCAATGGAAGGCAGGCTGGTTGCAATTGTTTTTTCTGCAGTTCTAATTATCCGTTGAAGGCTGTGTCTGTCTTGCTGTTCAAATCACTATTTGAGACATGATGGTGCCTTGCTTACTTGATCTTAATCAAGCTAAGTAAGATAGAACTTAGACGGGAAACCAAGACATCTGTGTCTTGTAACGCCCTATATTTTATCTTTTTGCACACCCCTTGCCACACCAATTTAGATGTATCCTTCTGCCACTGCTTAAACGGTGCATCCGTTGTCCAAACAGATACTGTTTGAAATAAAAAAAAACATCACCTTAGGCAAGATATTCATTTTTAACCAACAGAAATTCTTTCCATCAATGACGGCTGTCATTTCTCCAGTCTTATTAGGTCTTTTAAAATTTTACTCCAAGTCCTCAATTACCTGCGTTCATTTAGCGACTGTTCAAAGTTATAACGGTACTGAATTTTTTTTTAACAACTGATCCTTCTAAGGATTAAAAGCAGGGAATCTTCCAGGAGATGGCGGTCTACACAAATTTATGAAATCCTGAGCACACAGCTATAGTAGCTACATTTTTTTTTCCATTCCTTCTCTTTTCCCCGCTTCCTTTGCTCCCCTCTGTGCGTGCCTGAAGCGTGTTTGCCAATCTATAAATGTTTCATACAAAGAGCGTGTTGGAAAGCATTTGATAAGAGAGTATGGAGTGCCTGAGGATCCAGGCACAGAGTGGGCCTTGGGGTTTGACTTTTGCCTGAGTGTTCATTTTCTTCCCATTTTTTTTTTTTAATGTAGAGGCCAAAAGCATTTTAAATCTTCATGCTGCTCTTTAATACAAATGAAACTTTTTGAACTTGTTTGGAATTCCAGAGCTCAGCTGTTTTATTGAGCTACATGAAGTATTAATCAGAAATGCCCCCCCCCCCCGAACGTTTGCACGGGATGAATCCATTGAAAATGGAGGCTCCATAATTAACATACACGCTAGCCTACAATCCTGGGCCTTTAAAGGTTGATTTGGCACGAACATATTAATCCCCTGAAGTCCTTTTCCTGAGGCTTTAGCGTATTAGCTTGCATTTGCAATTGCAGTTCAAAGCACCAGGAAGAGGGTAATTTTAAAATACGGAAGCCTTTTCCATAAGCACTCTTGGTGATCAAATCTCCAATTATAACACAGGCTGTAAAGATCTGGATAAAGATCAGAGCACAGCAAAGGCAGCTTTCTATTCAGTATCTCCTTGTTGCCATCTAGTGCTCCATTTCCAGGCTGAAGCCCAGATACCACGCATACAGGACCTTAAAAAAATAATAATGATCATCTGAGGGAGGTTATATCTTTTATATGGTATCTATCTATCTACCTAAGAAGAATATAGGAGGTATATGAAAATATAAACTACAGGCAGCGATATAACTTGAGCAAATAAAGTCACCTCCAAATTTTCAGAGATTCCTGATGGACAAGCCCTGGTGAGAGAGGGAGAGTAGTTCTGCTTCTTCCATCCATGTGTCCCATCTCAGGACCATCAGCTATGTTCTGGAGAGGCTCTGAGTGCAGAATTCACCACTGGAGATCAAGTGCCTTCCACGCACAAGATTGAACAATCTGAGACTGACACCATGACCCTCTATGTCAGGGGTAGGCAACCTCGGCTCTTTTATGACTCATGGACTTCAACCCCCAGAATTCCTGAGCCAGCTGACTCAGGAATTCTGGGAGTTGAAGTCCACGAGTCATAAAAGAGCCGAGGTTGCCTACTCTTGCTCTTTCTGGATGGTATGTGCAAATAGCCTTGGGAGATAGGAGGAAGAGCTGTAGACTATACCTGGGGTCGTATGATCCCCTTTTGTGACCTTCTGTCACCGACGACACAATGGCATTACAACGATTTTCTCAAGGTCAGCATCACCAGTGCAATTGTTATTCCAGAGTAATCCTGGGGAGGAAGACAGTTTCATGGGATCCTTGGCGCTCTCTGAATTTGGCTGGGTTTTTTTTTGGCAGATGTTTCATTACCCAACTAGGTAACATCATCAGTGCTAGAAGAGAGTGGGGTTCGTTTTTTGTTTATTTACAAGTGGCTTGCCCTGTCGGTGAGGATGGGAGTGTTTTTGATGGTTTCTTCATTAGCAGCTGTTTACTGTTTGTTTGCATACTAAAAAGCAGAGACATCACCCTGTCAACAAAAGTGTGTATAGTCAAGGCTATGGTCTTCCCAGTTGCAATGTATGGCAGTGAAAGCTGGACCATAAGAAAGGCTGAGTGCCAAAGAATTGAGGCCTTTGAACTGTGGTGCTGGAGAAGGCTCCTGCGAGTCCCTTGGACTGCAAGGCGATCAAACCAGTCGGTCCTAGAGGAGATCAACCCTGACTGCTCTTTAGAAGGCCAGATCCTGAAGCTAAAACTCAAATCCCTTGGCCACCTAATGAGAAGGAAGGACTTACTGGAGAAGAGCCTAATGCTGGAAAAGGTTGAGGACAAGAGAAGAAGGGGACGACAGAGAACGAGGCGGCTGGATGGAGTCACTGAAGCAGTAGGAGTGAGCCTAAATGGACTCCAGAAGATGGTAGAGGACAGGAAGGCCTGGAGGAACGTTGTCCATGGGATCACGAGGGATCGGACATGACTTTCCAACTAACAACAACAACTGTTTGTTTGTCTGAGTTGGCATCTTCATAAGGCTTCCTTAGGGTCTGCAGATGGTCTTTCTCCATTGGTGTAAACTCCTTCCTCATCTCAGTTCTCAAAGCTCCCACTCTGATCACTTGCTGGCCTGTTTCTGACAAACATGATAGATGCTAAAAAGCCAACCCAGAGTTTCAAAAAACGGCTTGCAATCCTAAGCAGAGGCTCCAGCCAGCATCTTCTGCCCCTGTGACTCTCAGGAAATGTGAGAGTCCTTGCATGAAGCTCTGGGGACAGGAGTGTTGTGGGCGGATGTATTTTGTCTCCTAGCCCCGTCTCTGGGTTGCAGTTTCTCCTCCTTCCTCGTATGAAATAAAATAAAACCAGCGTTTCCGTTCGGTCCTTTGGGGCCCATGATTTTATTCTGAAGCTGCTCCAGAGGGAACGCTGCACATGGGGGAAAAAGAGAAAACAGTTTGATCTGATGGCTACTAAGTTCTAATCATGGTCCTCTCTCCTCTTTTTTTTTTAATCTGATCATTTATTCATGAAGACTTTAAAGCTGATGTATGACTCACTGGGGATCCCTGCCTTCATTCCCCAAACAAAATCAAAAGCACGTCATCTGAAAATTTATTAGCCCTTGGTGCAGTCCCCAGAATTAGCCTCGGGGGAACTGTAGCCACAGTGCAAATTTGACTGGCCTCTAATACAAGAGTAAACTGGAGATCTGTCAACCTGGATTGTCCTCAGAGACAGGCAGCCAGATGGGCAAATGGTAAGATATTTTAAGAGATTTCATGTTACATTGACCCTTCATTAAGCTGCAGCATGGGAGAACCTGCCCAAGGGTGGCAGCTTAATTTTGAAGGAGAATCCTTTCATGCAGAGACGTCTGTCTGTCTGTCTGTCTGTCTGTCTGTCTGTCTGTCTGTCTGTCTGTCTATCTATCTATCTATCTATCTATCTATCTATCTATCTATCTATCTATCTATCTATCTATCTATCTATCTATCATCGACCCATCCATCCATCCATCTATCCATGCAGTGGTGGGATTCAAATATGTGAACAACCGGTTCTCTGTGTGGATGCCACTTCTGGAAGTCCATTCTGGGCCCGGGCAACAAAAAATTAGCAACCAGTTCTGCCCAAGTGGTGCGAACCAGCTGAATCCCACCACTCACTCACTCACTCACTCACTCACTCACTCACTCACTCACTCACTCCATCCATCCATCCATCCATCCATCCATCCATCCATCCATCCATCCATCCATCCTACCTACCTTATCTATCTATCTGTCTGTCTGTCCGTCCGTCCATCCATCCATCCATCCATCCATCCATCCATCCATCCATCCATCCAATTTTAAAACTGCCCATCTCCCTCACAGAAAGAGTGAATACAAATAAATATTAAAAAAATATTAACACAATTATCTAGGCAGATATTTTCCCCCCAGTCCTACTCGGAGATGTAAAGACATGGGCTTTCTCCATGCAACTCATTTCGCTCTACTACTAAGCACCAACCATGCCTCGTAAACAGCAAGTTGGTAGGAATCTGTGATCAGCTTGGACTGGACAATGTAGAACAGTATTTCTCAACCTTGGCAACCTGAAGGTGTGTGGACTTCCAGAATTCTGGGAGCTGAGGTCCAGGCATCTTCAAGTTGCCAGGGTTGAGAAACACTGACGTAGAAGCATCTCAGGGCTTGGCTGCTGAACTGTGCAGTCTCTCCCAAGTTAGCATCCTTTAGTTGCCTTGGACTATACTTACCCCGAGGGACGCGGTGGCTCAGTGGGTTAAGACTGAGCTTGTCGATCAGAAGGTCGGCAGTTTGGCAGGTCGAATCCTGAGTGCCGTGTAGCAGAGTGAGCACCAGTTACTCGTCCCAGCTTCTGCTAACCTAGCAGTTCGAAAGCACGTAAAAATGCAAGTAGAAAAATAGGGACCACTCCGGTGGGAAGGTAACAGCGTTCCGTGCACCTTTGGTGTCTAGTGATGCCGGCCACATGACCACAGAGACGTCATCGGACAGGTGCTGGCTCTTTGGCTTTGAAATGGAGATGAGCACCAGCCCCTAGAGTTGGAAACGACTAGCACGCATGTGCGGGGGAACCTTTACCTTTACCTCTATACTTACCCCAGCAAATTTGGGTACCACTCAGGGGAACCATAAGGTATATCAGAAAGTCAAGATGATACATATGAAAAGGGGCGGGGCTTTGATCATATGGTTGCAGCTGCCAGCCTGAACTCTTTGACACCCTCTTCCCCCACCCACCCACCACACTAGACCGTCTTGCAGCTCCTAATGTTGTGTGAAGGTGGCAATTACGTTTGTAACAGACTTAGTAAAGCTAGTGAACACATCCTGTAACAGTATTTGAAAATCACCTCAGGTGAAAGAGGGAAGAGCCACAGACTACAGGCAGCTTAGCCCGCAAAGGAAGATGAGCATGAAAAACATCTCAGAGTTTCCCTAGCTTCTTGGGAGATAAAGGTGATGCGGGAGACGTGTACCTTCAGACCTGACGGGTTTCATTAATGTAATCTTACAGTAAAGTAGAATTAGCTCATTAGCTTCTTGCCTGGACTAACTCGCGAGGTTGACGTTGCAAGATCAACCCCTCTTCTTCCATCTTTCACTTTCCTTTTCAAAATGCGTCCTTTTTTAAAACAGCAGCAAAGAACAGAGCAGTTGCGGTCTCTGTGCGCCAGCATTTCATTTTCCTTCCATTAAAGGGGAAAAAAATTAAATAAATTCCTAATTTACAATTCCCCTCCCGTCTTACTAGCTTCCCCAAATGCTTAACCACTAGACCTCACTTCTCCTTGCCAATTAAGTTCTCTGGCTGCTGTAGACATTATGGGTTCTAAATTTTTATTTTCCTTCGGAAATTGCCCTGTAATCTGCTTTGTAATCGCCATGGTATTAATTATGCAAATTGGATGCAAATGATTGCAGGTTAAGGGGGGGAATGTCAAAGCATTCGAAGGGCTGGGAGCAGGGACAGTGAGAAGGCAGTCGTGGAGCCAGGGCGTAGTCTTGTGAAGGAGCCAGATGTAGGCCAGCCATACAAGGAGAAAACATTATGTAGCCTTGCAGGATCCAAGGAAGGACTCATGCTGGTGCCCATCTTCAGAGAACTTCCCTCCAGCAGAGTGTCTGCTTTGGGCTGTTCTGCATGTGGTATTTATATGTTGCCTGTTGTATGTGGCTTTTTAGATGCTGACTGGGGTGCCGATGGTTGTTGTTTGCTTCTGTTATCAAGCCCTCTCCTCCTAAGTGTCACAGCTCGTCCTGCAACAAGCAGGGTAGGTGCCGAACACAGGAACGAGAGACTTCTGCTGCAGTCTAGAAGCACTTTATTCTTCAGAGCAATAGCCGCAACGAGAAACAAAGCCAGCGTTGGCTGCTATCTGCACCCAACGCTGTTATATACACATCCGAAAACCCCACCCAAACTCCACCCAAACATGCCTCCGCCCTCCCATTCCCTATAACTTCTCCACCCCTCCCCTACAAGGCCTTTCGCCCGTCGCTCAGGCAGGTAAGGCCCTCCCAACGTGTCGCCACCACCGTGCCCTTTTCCCTCACCCACTCCCCGCTGCACCCACCCCCGAAGCCCCCTGTCACCCAGCCACCCGGACACCATAGGGGGGAGGGACCCATCCTCTATCGGCGTTGCCACACAGTCCCGCGCAGGCATGGCGTCGGAGTCCTCCCAGGCCGCAGAGACGTTGAGCTGGCTCAGGCCTCCACCGGGCAGGCTGCAGGCCGGGGTCCGTTGCTCACCCTTGCCGCCGACCGAGCACAGCAGCCGCGGCGCATTCCGAGGGAGCAGAGGCCGCAGCGCAGGTCCCGGAGCCGTCCGAGCCGGAGAGCCGCGCGCAGACGCGCCGCAGGGCGAGGCCGGCAGCCGCGGCGCGTCTGGGAGCACCGGAAGAGGCGACGCGGGCCCCGGAGCCGGCCGAGCCGGGGAGCCGCGCGTAGTCACGTCGCCAGGCGAGGGCTGCCGCTGCGGCGCATCCGGACGCGCCAGAAGAGAAGGCTCGGGTCCCGGAGCCTTCCTCGCCGGGGAGCCACGTGATGACGCGCCGCCGGGCGCTGGAAACAGCCGCGGCGCGTCCGGAGGCGAAGAGGGGAGCGTTGCGAGCCTCTGCACGCTCCGGACCATGCGGGAACCAGGTGGGGCCGGTGGGAGGGAAGCCGGGTGTGCCGGGGGGGTGGAGGGGCCCCCCTTCGTGTGTCGGGCCGCCGAGGCCCGACATGCTGCCCCCTCTACCAGGGGCCCACCTGGAATGCAAGAAGAGAGAGGTGAGCGATCCGTAACGTGAGCAACTGTCCCCCCCGAGGTCTCCCCCGGCTTCCCCGGATGTTTCCGGTGGAAAGCACGGAGAAGGCGTGGTGCACACACATCCTCTTCCCGTACCCAGGTGGCCTCCTCCATGGGGTACCCCTTCCAGAGCACCAAGTATTGCACCCGCCCCCTACGTTTCCGGGAGTCCAGGATCTCCTGTACCTCATAGTGACTGCCCTGTACAGGTCCCGGGCCACCCTCCCCTGCCGCCGCGGAGGCGGTCGTAGCAGGCTTCAGCAGGCTGCTGTGGAAAACGGGGTGTATCTTTCCAAGTAGAGGAGGTAGCCGGAGTCTGACGGTGACGGGATTGATTACCTGTATAACTCGGAAGGGTCCGAGGTATTTGGGTCCTAGCTTTCTACATGGCACCTGCAGCCGCAGGTATTTTGTAGAGAGGTAGACGAGATCACCTACTTTGGGAGGTGCTAACGGCCGTCTTTTCCTGTCCGCCTGCTCTTTGTATGATTCTGCTGCTCGCTCTAACGCCTTCTTAGCCACCCCCCACACCTCCTCCAACCGGTGCATCCACGCCCCAGGTGTGCAGGATGCTGGGGCCCCCTGATCGCACCCTGCGATAGGAACAAACTCGTAACCGGATACCACTTTAAAGGGGGAGAACCCAGTGCTGCTATGCACTGCGTTGTTGTAGGCAACTTCCGCGAAGGATAACAAGTCCACCCATTCGGACTGTTGGTATGACACATAACAACGCAGGTATCGCTCCACTGCCGCGTTTGCACGTTCCGCGGCTCCATTCGTGCTTGGGTGGTACGCCGAGCTCAGACCCTGTGTTGCTCCAATATAACGTACGAACTCCCTCCAGAACCGAGCCGTGAACTGGACCCCACGGTCGGAGATGATACGCCGTGGCACCCCGTGGAGACGATAGATATGTTGGACGAACAACCAGGCCAACCGACGGGCCGAGGGCAATCCCTTACAGGGGATGAAGTGGGCTTGTTTCGAGAACAAGTCTACTACTGTCCACAACACGTTATATCCCCTGCTTTCCGGTAGCTCAACCACAAAGTCCATTGCAATGTCCTGCCAAGGTCTTACGGGATCTGCCACCTGTTGCAGGAGGCCTGCCGGTTTCTTGGTAGAGGGCTTAGTGGTCGCGCAAATGCGGCACTTCTGCACATAGCTTTCAATGTCCCGTCTCATGGTTGGCCACCAGAACTGGCGGCGGGCCAGATGCAGGGTTTTCACGAACCCGTAATGACCTGCCTGCCTAGCGTCATGGCATTGGTAGAGTGCCTGATGTCGTGCCGCTGCAGGCACATACAACCTGGCCCCGTGCCAAGCTAAACCATCCCGCAACGAGAGGGTGTCGGGGTGCGCCCGCATCCAGTCGTCGGTCGCCAACGCTCCCTTACACGTCCGCAGGAAATCGTCTGTCACGGTGTTGGCCCTGTGCTCCGTCTCCTCCACCGGGCGGGGCGGCGGTACCAGTGCCTGCACTACCTCCTCCTTCCGGCAATCGTACTGCGGTAGCCGAGACAAGGCGTCCGCCAGGAAATTCCTACCCCCAGGCACGTACTTGAGGCGAAACCGGAAGCGTTGGAAGTACTGGGCCCACCGTACGTGTTTCGGGGACAGTCGGCGGGGTGTTTGCAGGGCTTCCAGGTTTTTATGGTCCGTCCAAACCTCGAACTCCTGGCTAGCCCCCTCCAGAAGGTGTCTCCAGGTCCCCAGGGCCCAGCGGACCGCAAAGGCCTCTTTCTCCCAGATAGCCCAAGCCCTCTCCGCGGTCGTTAGCTTCTTGGAGGCGTACGCGCAGGGCCGCAATCCTCCCTTCGCATGCCGTTGCAGAAGAACAGCTCCAACAGCCACGTCGCTTGCATCAGCCTGTACTACGTAGGGCAGGTCAGGGTTCGGGTGTTGCAGAACGGGCTCCCTGGCAAACTGCGCCTTGAGCGCCTCAAAAGCCCGCTGGCATGTAGTGGTCCATGCAAGCTTCTGCCCTGGCCGCGGCGACGTTGCCATCTGTTTAGTTCGCAGTAGGTCCGTGAGCGGCAGGGCGATGGAAGCGAAATGCGGAATAAATTGCCGATAAAAGTTAGCGAAGCCTAGAAAACTCTGCAACTGTTTTCGGGTCCGTGGGGCTTGCCACTGCTGGATAGCCTCCACTTTCCCCGGGTCCATCTCCACCCCGCTGGAGGACACCCGATACCCCAAATAGTCCAGCCGGGGCTTGTGAAACTCACATTTAGAAAGCTTCACATATAACCGGGCATCCCTCAACTTGGTCAGCACACTCCGCACTAAGGCGACATGCTCCTCCAGCGTGGACGTATATATGAGGATGTCGTCAAGATAGACAAGAACCCCCCGGTACAAATGGTCATGCAGGACTTGGTTAATCAACTGCATGAATACCGCGGGGGCTCCTTGCAGGCCAAACGGCATTACCCTAAACTGGAAGCTCCCCAACGGGCAGTTGAAAGCCGTCTTCCATTCATCACCAGCTTTTATCCGAACGCGGTAGTATGCCTCCCTTAGGTCTAACTTGGTGAACACCCGGCCCGTAGCCAAATGAGCTAAAAGGTCCTTCACCAAAGGGAGGGGGTACAAGTGCTCCACACATACCGCGTTGACCCCCCGGTAATCAACGCACAGTCTTAGGGTCCCGTCTTTCTTCTCTCTGAACAAGACAGGGGCCGCCATCCTAGACCGAGCGGCCTGGATGAACCCCCGCCGCAGGTTCTTGTCTATGTATTGACGGAGCTCCTGCATCTCCCGGGGTGCCATTGCGTACATGCGGGGTTTCGGCAATTTTGCCCCTGGCTCCAGTTCAATAGCGCAGTCCGTGGGGCGGTGGGGTGGCAAGGCGTCACACTCCTTCTCATCAAAAACGTCTGCGAGATCGCTGTACTCCCGTGGTACCTGTGTCTCAAGCCCGGTACCCACCCCTGCGGCCCCCTCTGGTCCACCGATCCCCTCCGGACCCAGGAAGGAATGCTTTTCAGGAGGCTGGGGCCCTGTCCCAAGACGAAGGTGCCGGCATCCCCCCTCCCACCAAACCGTGGGGCCCCACCTGTCCAACCATGTAAGCCCCAAGATGACTGCCTCCGTCATAGACGGCACCACGACAAACCGGAGAGTCTCCCAGTGTGTACCCAATTCCATCCTCACCGGTGCCGTTACATGCGTAATAGGTGCTCCACCCAAAAGAGACCCGTCTACCTGCTGAAAACGGATAGGTTTGGGGAGCCGCTGAAGGGGAATACCAGCCTCCCTTGCCATCACCAGGCTAATTAGGCAGCGTGTGCTGCCTGTATCAATCAGAGCCTTACACTCCCTTCTCTCACCCGTTCGTGGACTTATCAACACCACGGGCAGCACAAAAGGACACACCGGAGCGCTTACCATCGGGTCCTCCTCGTACTCGGGATCCTCAGAGCCGTCGGACGTGTCCGTTCGTCCATCCGCCGGGCCCACTGGACGTATCGGTGTCGATGTTCGGGGTGTGTTGTCAGCCACCTGGTACGCTGTTCTGGAGCGGTCTGCAGCTCTTCTGGGGGTCGGGACCCGCGCCTCCGGAGGGTTGGGCCCCGGTCGCGGCGGAGGCAACGGGCAGTCCACCGCCCGATGGCCCGGTTGGTCGCAGCGAAAGCAGCGGATTGTTGGACGGGGCGCCGGTGGGGGGCCGGGTTGTGTCGCCGCCGCCACAGGCTTCCGGCTCTCTGTCTTCGGGCCCTCCGGGGTCCTCCAGGCTCCAGGGGCCACTATTGGTCTGCCCCGGGTATCCTGCAACCCAATGTCTAGCTCCACCGCCACCCGGAACCAGTCCTGAAGCCGTGCAGGTACCCCCCGCACCACACATGCCCGCCGGAGAGCTCCATCAAGACCGGCCCGGAAGTGGTGCATCAGCAAGCGCTCGGGCCACGAGCGTAACCTGCCCGCAACCCTGCGGAACTCAAGCACGTACTCCTCTGCCGGCCGTCCTCGCTGCCTGATGGCCAACACTTCGGCTTCCGCGCGATGTAAGCGGGATACATCCTCGAAGCGGACGCGTAGGGCTTCCAAAAACAGCCCCATGTCCCCGAGCTCACGGGCGTGGTCACTGTAGAGGTCCGCTGCCCAGGTCGCAGCCTCACCCTGAAGGCACGCGGTGACCGCCACCACCATCGCCCACTGTGATGAATAGGTATGGGCGTACCCGTCCAGATGGTTAATCACCTGCCCTAGGAACATGGCCAGGCGGTCGGGATGCCCATCATAGGTTGTAGTGAGCGGTGGGGGTCCCCACACCACGCCCGGTCCCCAATGGCCAACAGGTGGTCGGGTCTGAGCCTGGGACACCCCCACCGACCTGGGTGCGGGACGTCCAGGGCCCCGGTCAGGCGTTGGCCACGCTTCACGCCCCCCTTGTGCTCGTGTGGATGGGGCCCGAACGCCCCCCTCCCCGGGCACCTTGAACTTTGGGCTAGCCAGGCGGAAACGGGACGTTGCTGTCTGACTGGGTGCCCCCCCCAGAGACCACTGTCCAATGTCTTCTTCAGGAGCCATGACTCCCCAGGAACCGCCGTCACGTGCCCCGACTTCTCCGAACCTTTCGCGCAGCACATCCATAGTTTGACTCCCGGGTGCAGTTGAATAGCTGTATTCCTCGCCATCATCATCGGTAAGCCGACGCTCCCTCCAACCCAGTGGAGCCCCACCGGGCCGGGCCGTTCGTCCTTGCTCGGGCCCCGTGCGCCCCAGGATCGAGCTCAGCCACCACTCCCCCCCCTGGGTTTGGCTACTGACGCCCTGGGACTCCACCGCAGGGTCTGTTGGCTGCACGTCCCGCACTTTGGGCCTCACAACCGGTTGGACGTCCTCCACGTCCCTCTCCACAGGGGTTGTCACCTCCGCCCCGGCCACACCAGCCTCCTCCGAAGCAGGCTCCAACGCGGCCCCTTGCACACCCTCCGCCATGGCGCACGAACGGAACACAGCCGAGAGGCAGTAGGGCCGCAATGCTAGAGGCAACGCTGGCTTTCTGTCACAGCTCGTCCTGCAACAAGCAGGGTAGGTGCCGAACACAGGAACGAGAGACTTCTGCTGCAGTCTAGAAGCACTTTATTCTTCAGAGCAATAGCCGCAACGAGAAACAAAGCCAGCGTTGGCTGCTATCTGCACCCAACGCTGTTATATACACATCCGAAAACCCCACCCAAACTCCACCCAAACATGCCTCCGCCCTCCCATTCCCTATAACTTCTCCACCCCTCCCCTACAAGGCCTTTCGCCCGTCGCTCAGGCAGGTAAGGCCCTCCCAACGTGTCGCCACCACCGTGCCCTTTTCCCTCACCCACTCCCCGCTGCACCCACCCCCGAAGCCCCCTGTCACCCAGCCACCCGGACACCATAGGGGGGAGGGACCCATCCTCTATCGGCGTTGCCACACAGTCCCGCGCAGGCATGGCGTCGGAGTCCTCCCAGGCCGCAGAGACGTTGAGCTGGCTCAGGCCTCCACCGGGCAGGCTGCAGGCCGGGGTCCGTTGCTCACCCTTGCCGCCGACCGAGCACAGCAGCCGCGGCGCATTCCGAGGGAGCAGAGGCCGCAGCGCAGGTCCCGGAGCCGTCCGAGCCGGAGAGCCGCGCGCAGACGCGCCGCAGGGCGAGGCCGGCAGCCGCGGCGCGTCTGGGAGCACCGGAAGAGGCGACGCGGGCCCCGGAGCCGGCCGAGCCGGGGAGCCGCGCGTAGTCACGTCGCCAGGCGAGGGCTGCCGCTGCGGCGCATCCGGACGCGCCAGAAGAGAAGGCTCGGGTCCCGGAGCCTTCCTCGCCGGGGAGCCACGTGATGACGCGCCGCCGGGCGCTGGAAACAGCCGCGGCGCGTCCGGAGGCGAAGAGGGGAGCGTTGCGAGCCTCTGCACGCTCCGGACCATGCGGGAACCAGGTGGGGCCGGTGGGAGGGAAGCCGGGTGTGCCGGGGGGGTGGAGGGGCCCCCCTTCGTGTGTCGGGCCGCCGAGGCCCGACACTAAGTACTTGACAGGCTGGTGGTAACTCAGCACTCCTGTTGATTGACAAGGGGCCTGTTTCCCAGGCTTCAGTCATTTCCCTGGCTGTTTTTGAGCCTGCTTGTCCAACAATCTTAGTCATTGCAAAATGAAATGCATGTCCTTATTCATTGCAGTGTGAGGTTACTAATGAGTTCGGGTCTCCTCGTCCAATCCTCGTTTGCATTCTTGCTTTTTCTTCTGCTCTGTAACCAACTGACCTCTAAAAAATATGGTAGACCATAAAATTGACTTTCCAGTGATGCGGACCTTCTCTGTTTGTGTGTTTGTGTGTTTGTGTGTGTGTATATACATGCACAAAAGACATATCCAGGGCAGGGTTAATCCTAAATATAGGTGGCCTGTTGTCTGTTGGGAAATAGCAGGAATAATAAGAGAAAGGACGGGATATAAAGCCAAGGTACTGTAAGGCTGAAAGTCTTTAATTACTTTTTTAAAGCAGTGGGATAGAATGCAGATGGTGCCACTTCCTTAATATTCCCTTCAGTGTTTCTCCAAGAAAAAAAAAAGACTGATTTCTGGACTCAGGTTGAAATCTTGTGTCATTTAGGATTAACAGTTGAACCTGCAGTCAGTTTAAATCCCATTATTGAGAGGGCGGAAATGACTCATTCTCTGGGGTGCAAACAATGAATAGCCATCACCGTTGATTCATTTACAGGTAGTCTTCGATTTGCAACACTTCATTTAGTGACCATTCAAAGTTACAACGGCACTGAAAAAAGTGACTTGTGAACGTTTTTCACACTTACGACCATTACAGCATTCCTATGGTCAGGTGATCAGAATTCAGATGTTTGGCAACTGGCGTGAACTTGTGACAGTTTGCAGTGTCCCGAAGTCATGTGATCTCCTTGTCTGACCTTCTGACAAGCAAAGTCAATGGGGAAGCTAGATTGACTTAACGTACGTGTAAACAAGTGCAGTGATTCACTGAACAACTGTGGCAAGACAGGCCTTAAAATGGGGGCAAAGCTCACTTAACAAAAGCCACACTTAGCAACGTAAATGTTGGTAAGTTGAGGACTACCTGAATTTGTTCAATTTATAACAGTCCCCCCCTTAGGCAGGAATCCAGCTAGGACGGTGATCTTGGACCGGTCCCTCTTTTAGCCCTAAGAAGGAGGCAGCGGCAAATGACTTATGACATCTTGCCAAGAAAATTGCAAAGGTTTGTTCAGGCGGTCACCACTCAGGCACACGAAGAAGGTTAGCGGGGAAAAAAAAAGATCAGCTGACTTTATAGTGTTGTTGTGAGGATAAAATGCATTTGTCTGAAAGGAAAGTACCGTGTAGGAGGTCTCAGCCTTCGTGCAGCCTAGAAAGAATATAAACCACCCCTGCAAGACAAAAGGGGAAGGGGAACAATGGCACTTCTTTCTAAACATATACCGCGCCTCCTTCCTCCTTCATTCAGGAAAGGGCAAGCTCGATGCTCAGCTGTGTCAACTGATCCTTTACAGCATTCGCTTTTCTAAACCAGCTCACCATCTATCCCCCCCAGTTTCCAGGAAACACAAACAAACAACAGGACGGATTCTTCTGCTTGCTCAGTCATTGCTAGGAAATCCCAGAAGCTTTGAAGATCCCTTCCAGATGTTTCATAAGCCATTGGTTCAAGGCTTTCCCCAGTGAGTTTGGCGTCTTCTATTTTGGGCGTGATCCAGCCAAAGTCAGTCGGAGGAGGAGGAGGTCTATTTGGCATGCACGGAGCACATGGATGTGCTGCAACTGGTCTCTTCCCCCTCCCTCTCCTAATTCTCTTCCAATTCCTCTGCTGCTCGTTTAATACATGGATATCCTGCTTTTAATGCAAGACACTAACCAAAATCTCTTCTGGTTTTAATTTCCCAACAACCCTGTGCAGTAATTAAGTGACTATTAAGGTGATGTCCCCCTTTTTTCCCTGTTGTTCAACTATTGCTTGTGGACTAAACCACAGTTGGTTGGTTTTACAGATATGAAGCTATCAATCAAAGTTTATAAACCACCGTAGGTGGGTTCTTCAAACATGTTAAGTCAGAAGGAAAGAAAGCGCCTGGTGGCTCTGCATGGTGGGTAAACCCTGCCAAATGTGACTTCTCTAACAAAGTCACCAAGTTAATTTCACAGCTGAGTGGTGATCAGATCTTGGATTTCCAGAAGTCTAATCTGGCACGTCATTCTGCTGCTTAAATTGCCTACCCCAACTCCATCTGTAAGCAATAGGGCAGAATATTGCAACTGACCAAGATCTGATTGATTTCAGCAGTATATAGGCCTGGCTGGCTAACTATGATGTCATTTCACATTGTTTCAGTGAAGGCCTAGAGCCGATGTGACTGAATTTAGCCAGATATAGAATGCTATCTATGGAGCTGAAGAACTGACGAGAATCAGCTTTTTGCACAACACTCTTGGTGTATTCTGCAGACCCAACTGACAGCATGTTCCAGTATGACATGTGAGCCCAGAAAATTGGGTTCATTGAATAATCATGGTCCAGACATGAACCACCTCCAAGTGGCCTCAACGACTTTCTACAACAGGGGTGTCAAACTGCCAGCCCGCAGGCTGGATGCGTCATGCCAAAACTGCACCAACCCCATTGCTGGCCACGGGGAAAAAAAAGTCACGATATGTCGCGACACGTCATGCGACGTTGCGAGTTTGACACCCCTGCTCTAAAAGAATGCAAATGATCAGCTGTCTGCAAGGAACACAAATCCTTCCATTCCCCACTATTCAGTCAGAGCTGAAGAAGTTTTTTGCATGAGAAGGGAAACGTCTTCCCAAAAAGTCAAGAAAGTCCAGTTGCCTCTTGAAAAAGCACCTTTGGGACAACCATGACCTGGATGACTGAGAATCTCCACAGACGTTTGGCTATGCACCTTGGGATCAATACCCTTTGAATTGTGTGGAAGTATGAACAGATTACAGGAACCATTTGTGTTTCAGTTTGAGATGCAGACAACAGACTCATGCCCGACAGCCTGTACTGTGTTCAGCAGTGAAGGGACATGGGGCAGAAAACATCCTGCAGAAAGCACAGCTCCACAGCACAGTCCTTTCAGCAGTTCCAAGAAGGCTCCACACCCTTTTACACTACTCAGGTGACCCTGAGGACACAGATAAACCTCCAAGTGGCCTCAATGACTCTCTAAAACAGGGATCTTCAAACTCGGCCCTTTTATGACTCATGGACTTCAACTCCCAGAATTCCTCAGCCAGGCACACTGGCTGAGGAATTCTGGGAGTTGAAGTCCATGAGTCATAAAAGGGCCGAGTTTGAAGACCCCTGCTCTAAAAGGATGGAAATGACCAGCTGTCTGCAAGGAGTATAAATCCTTCCATTCCCCACCATCCAGTCAGAGCGGAAGAAGCTTCTTGGATGAGAAGCGAAACGCCTTCCAAGAAAAACAAGAAAGTCCAACGGCCTCTTGAAAAAGCACCTTGGGACAACCATGATCTGTATGACTGAGAATCTCCATAGACATGGTTCAGACAACAAGCAAAAGTCACCCTGGATGGGAAAGAAGTGCAGTCCAGTAAACGGTATTTGAAGACCATATTTTGATATCAGTAGGTAAAATAAAGAGACGCGGTGGTTCAGTGGGTTAGGACGCTGAGCTTGTTGATCTGAAGGTCAGCAGTTTGGCGGGTCGAATCCCGAGCGCCGCATAACAGAGTGAGCGCCTGTTACTCGTCCCAGCTTCTGCCAACCTAGCAGTTCGAAAGCACGTAAAAATGCAAGTAGAAAAATAGGGACCACTCCGGTGGGAAGGTAACAGCATTCCGTGCGTCTTTGGCGTCTAGTCATGCTGGCCACATGACCACGGAGACGTCCTCGGACAAGCGCTGGCTCTTCGGCTTTGAAACGGAGATGAGCACCGGCCCCTAGATTCGGAAACGACTAGCACGCATGTGCGGGGGAACCTTTACCTGTTTACCTTTACCTTTAGGTAAAATAGAATACAAGTAGTCTTACAACCACAGTTGGGACCAGATTTTCCATCGCTAAGAAAGGCTATTATTCAATGCCTCTCGTCTGCTTTTACATTTATTTATTTATTTATCACCGATGTTGTGGGAATTGTGCCGCTGTTAAGTGAATCATACGTTTGTTGATTTTGCTTGTTGGAAGCGGGCTGGGAAAGCCACAAATGGTGATGATGTGACCCTGGGACCCTGAAACTATTGTAAATATGTTCTGGTTGCCAAGTGGATCTGATTTTTGATCCAATGATTATGAGGACGCTGCAACGGTTTCAAGTGCAAGGACCAGTCGTAAGTCATTTTTTTCAGGGCTGCTGTAACTTGGAACGGTCACTAAATGAATGGTCGTAAGTAGAGGACTACTTGTAAGCAAAGATGTAAGCCGATTTGCAATATAACATAGGGATTCTTCAGTAAACGATTTACCCCAGTGGTGGGATTCAAATACCTGAACAACTGGTTCTCTTATTGGATGTAGGCCTGCGCCTCCGAGGCCTAAAACGGACTTCTGGAAGTGGCATCCATGCACTTCCAGCAGACCGTTCTAGGCCATTCCTAGACTGGACTTTTAGAAGCAATGCACATTCAGCCAGTTCTCCAAACTCAGCAAAATTTAGCTACCGGTTTTGCAGAACCGGTGCGAAGCGGCTGAATCCTACCACTGATTTGCCCTCTTTTTAAAATTGCCCAGAGCTACAGGTATGTTGGTCAGAAAAGCCACGAACCCTCCCAAATTGAAAAACAGTCATCCTCAAAGGATACGTGCATTACAAGGATGGTAACGTAGGTTTTTGAGAGGGAACATCTACCTTAAGTCCATCTGTCTTTCCATCCCTCCCCTTTTCTCCATTACATGTTCTCCGTTACATGCACACAACACTAGGACAATTGTGCCATAGGAAAATGCACTTGTCTACATTCATAACCATCTTTTCAAGTGAAATGGCTCCAGGTATCTCCAAAAGCCAATTAATTAGTTGACAAATGAGTGTCTAATCCAATTAAGACCTATTTTCCAGGGTGTAATGAAAAGGGTTTCAATGCTGGGAGCGGTAGCAGTGGAGTTAATTTTTTAAATGGTCAATTTGGCCTCTAAACAGGAAAAATAATCATAACATCTTAAAAAAGCGTTTATTCACAAATCGGTCACCCACCACTGAGAGACAGCTGTTCTTGAGAAGGACAGCACAGAGACTCGTGTGTGAAATCTCGTGGACTTTAAAACATAGGGGTCAAAATGAACAACCGACGTGGGGAGCTGTGGGACATGTTTGCCCTCTTCACTTAATTTCAGGTCAAATGTGTGTGCCATTTTTGGACAGCGTTTGTGGTTTTTACCGGGCGTGTAACTCACAAAAATATAGCTAAGGTTTCCTTTGTGCTTGGAAACAGGGATGTTGGAGAATGAAAGGCTTGGTTTTGGGAATGCAGAAGGAATACAACAATACAGGATACAGGAAGTCCTCAACTTACCACAATTCATTTAGTGACCGAGGTTACAACGGCACTGAAAAAAAAGTGACTTATGACCCTTTTTCACACTTACAACCCTTGCAGCATCTCCGTGGTCATGTGATCAAAATTCAGGTGCTTGGCAACTGACTCACATTTATGACGGTTGTAGTGTCCCAGTGTGTGTGTGTGTGTGTGTGTGTGATCCCCTTTTGCGACCTTCTGACAAGCAAATTCAATGGGGAAGCCAGATTCATTTAAAAACCGTGTTATTAACAGCTGCAGTGATTAACTTCACAACTGTGGCAAGAAAGGTAGTCAAATGGGGCAAACCTCACTTAACTGTCTCCCTTAGAAACAGAAATTATAGGCTTGGCTGTGGTCATAAGTCGAGGACCCGCTGTATAACTCGAATCTCTGTGGGACTCGATCACGCCTACCTTGAAGAATCTTGAAGCCATCTTGAAAGCCTGTTGGCTTTTCTCTACTTCATCCTATACCAAACAAAATCAAGATGTAATTCCTTTGTAATTTTTTTTCCTCATACTTTCCACTTTCTTGGGACAGAGTAACCTTTTCTGAAAGTCCCGCCTTAACAGTTCATCTGTTGCTTCCTCCTTGCCGTAGGCCAGATCTCTGTTCCTTCAAGCAGGGTGACTTGTCCATATAGGCACTAATAAGCAGCTGCCTAGAACATCTTGTTGTGATTCCTTGCCAGCCAGTGGATCTGTCAGCTCAGTCTGAGGAATCAGAGGAGGAGGAGGGGCCTGGAGTGACATTAGAATCAGAGGAAGGTTCTGAGGAGCTTCAAGACTTACAGTTGGATGAGGAGACTAGCCCCTCTACTTGCGCTCAGGCTGAGACACAGCTGTGCTGGGACCCTGAATTGGACAGTGATGGAGAACAGTTTGGACAAATCCAGGATGCACGAAAGCACCGGCAAGAGAAGTGAGTAGGACAGAGGAATGCAACGGGGTGGCTCCAAAGGCAAAGGAGAAGGCATTAGGAAGCCACACCTTGGCTGAATTATAAAAGGGACGGTGTGGGAGGTGCTGGTTGCTGAAGGCAACCGATTGTGTTGAGGATCGAGTTTCTGTGGACTGTGTTTGTTTGCCTTGGACATTGAGATTCTCATGTCTGTGAGAATCAAAGGGGTTGGTTTCTTCTTGCGGTTCCTGCCTGTTACTTGGAAGAGGGGTTTCTCCTTGTGAGCATAACAAGGACTCATGTAGGCTGGGACAGAACACATCTGTTAAAGTGAGGTGCCAACATTCCAGGCAAAACAAACACATTAAAAGATGATATTTTTTTTAGTGTGTGCGTGCACGTGTGGCAGTAGAGAGACACCCTAACTGCTTGTTTTGTCTCAGGATGACAGTGTCTGGCAGCTAATTGATAGCTACCCCAATTGGAAACAAAACTAGGGATGACTCTCTGTCCCAGTGTATGCTTTTGAGCGATGATACTGCAGTCTGCATCCATTCAAGACATTAACGTGATTACTGAATTGATCCATCTTCTGAGCTTGCTCAGTAATGTGGATGATAAATTAACCAGATGGGTTGGCCAATGCACGACTAAGTCATCGAAAGAAAATCACCAAGTTAATAAACCAGGGGTCATAAGCCAGTATGGTAGAGTGGTAAAGTTATTAAGAAAAGATTACGGAGACCTACGTTCTGCTCATTTCACTCGTAGAAGCTTGTGTGTGTGTGTGTGTGTGTGAGTTTAGGGCCAGTAACCCTTTATCAACCAAAAGGGCAAAATTATATATGGGCAGTCCTGACTTACAACCAAGAGCTGACCTTGAAGGAAACAGGTAAGATCCATTATAAGTATTCCTTGAGTTACAACCATTCACTTAGTGACTGTTTGAACTTAACAACAGCGCTGAAAAAAGTGGCTTAGAACTAGTCCTCTCACTTATGACCATTGAGGCATCCAGACCGTCATGTAATCAAAATTTGGGTGCTTAGCCACCAGCATGCATTTAGGACAGTGGCAGCTTCCTGGGTGTGTGTGTGTGTGTGTGTGGTGTGGTGTGTCATACAATTGCCATTTTTTGAAAAATGTGTGCCAGTGTGTTCACAGATGATAAAGGTTATCTTATCGTATTTGCAATCTTCCTAGCTGGCCTCTAATAAGCAAGGTCAGTGGGAGAAGCTGGATTTTTTTAAAAATGGTATAATCCATTTTACAATTGCGGTGGTTTGCTTGATAATGCTGGCCAAAAAAAAAAAGTTGTAAAATCAGGCGCAATCCATTTAACAACCGCCTTGCTTAGCAATGGAAATTCTGGCCCCAGTTTGGATCATAAGTTGGAGGTTACCTGTAATGGCTAAGAATTTGGACTAAGAACAGGGAAACTTGGCTTTAAATCCCAGGTCAGCCACAAAAGTTTTCCTATGGGATTGAAGGTCACACAAAAGTTGGAGTAGTGGTGAAGATGCTAGTCTAAGCAGAGCCCAGTTCTTTTCCTTTCCTGTGCTCCAGAAACTGGGTGGACTGTTTTGCATTTCAACCCAAGAACGAAATGTAGTATAATCAAGATGCAGATCTAACCAAAAAAATATGGAATAATCCTTTGTAAGCCAGGCGGGGTTATGATGTCGTGAAGCACACTGAGTTGATCGAATACAAGCTTTGTTGAGCAAATTCAGTAACTGGGGTGCTTGTCCAGAGAGCAGATTTGGGGGAAATGTGAACAGCCCACCTGTTATCCTTTCCAACATAGATCTGCGCCTGGTAAGTGGTTGAATTCTTCTTTAATGCTTCAGTGGATGGTACAAGCAACTGAGTTCTCATATCCCAGGGACAGGATTGACAACCTTGACTTCCGCAAAGTAGAAATCTGGGTTATATTTAGCCAGGGCACTTAGCTGGTGCCTCCTGTACTTAGCACATTGTATTCCCCCATCATCTATTGATTATTGATTTATTGAATTTGTTGGCCGCTCATCTTACCACAGAGCAACTCTGAGTAAATCTACACGCCCTTTTGGTAATAGCAATAGCACTTATATACTGCTTCACAGCGCTTTACAGCCCTCTCTAAGCGGTTTACAGAGTCAGTATACTGCCCCCAACAATTTGGGTCCTCATTTTACTGACCTTGGAAGGATGGATGGCTTAAGCCGGTCAGGATCGAACTTCTGGTAGTCGGTAATAAAACAACCAGCTTTCCCCCCTCCCCCTCCATGTCCCCCTAAATGTAAAAAGGTAAAGGTTCCCCCGCACGTGTGTGCTAGTCGTTTCCGACTCTAGGAGCCGGTGCTCATCTCCGTTTCAAAGCCGAAGAGCCAGCGCTTGTCCGAGGATGTCTCTGTGGTCATGTGGCCGGCATGACTAGACGCCAAAGGCGCACGGAACGCTGTTACCTTCCCACCGCAGTGGTCCCTATTTTTCTACTTGCATTTTTTACGTGCTTTCGAACTGCTAGGTTGGCAGAAGCTGGGACGAGTAATAGGCGCTCACTCTGTCACGCGGCACTCAGGATTCGACCCGCCAAACTACTGACTTTCTGATCGACAAGCTCAGCGTCCTAACCCACTGAGCCACCGTGTCCCCAAATGTATTGGCCCATAATTCCCAGGATTCGCAGCCAATGGGCAAAAATGTTCCTTGGAATCCTTTAAAGGCAAAATTGTTAAAAAGTCATATCATGCGAAGATCTTGTGATGATTTCTTTAGACACTGTCCTCCATTAAGTAGGATTCATTTAGTTAGCTGAGGGGCTCAGCTCTTCTGACAAAAGAAGCAGGTATTGATTTAGAAGCAAGGAGACTGAGGTGAAGAATTTACAATTATGGCATCTCATTGCAAGGTTGCATGTTTGGGCTGCCGCCTGCAAGGATGCCCACAATGTTTGTGAAGCTGAAACCCTTGTGCAGCATGGGTTTCATGGTGAGCAATATTGAGAGGGTCCTGGTTGCATCTTTTTGCATGCGATGAACCAGCGGAAATGCAAAGACTTTAAGCAGACCTTCTTAAAATAAAAAAATATACAGTATATATTTTTCCGCTTTTTTATAGAAGCAACTCTGAGACCCTTTCAAGGCTGGAAACACTGGATCCTACTTTGTGTGGCAAACCCTCTGTGTGAATAGAGATGAGAAGCTGGTTTGCAAAATGTTTGTTGATTTGTTTTGTAAAACTGCTCTGGTTCTATAGCTTGATCTGCAAAAAATAAGTAGAGGAAGATTCTGAACGGCTGAAGGTAAATATTATCACTTGCTAAGTGATAGTGATTAAGCTCCCTTTACAGGTTTAAAGATGATTAAATCAACAGTTGTTAAACCTAGATGCATTTATTGAGATACTCAAGTGCATATATTTCATTGAGCTATTTTACTTCTGGACAGGTTGAAGTTATCACCTGATTTGCATAAGCCATTATTCTTTTACCACTGTGACTAGACTCCCACAACATACCAAGCAAACTGCAATCAAACCACAGTTTGGTTTAACACAATGCATGATCCAGGCTCAAGACACAGCGATCTGCTCTTTGTCTTTATTGGAAAAATAGTGGTGACCTTGCTTTTCCAAAAAGAAAAAAAAATAACTCTCTCTCTCTCTCTCTCTCTGTGTGTTTTCATGCAGTAAGAAGGAAGACAATTTATACAGAAGGAGGGGAAATTCTCCTCCACCTTTCAACTTTGTGGTTACTAGTCTTCTACTTAGCTGAAGCAAACAAAGCTGTTTATCTGTTGTGTAATTTTAATTCAGGATGATACAGAGGGCTTTTAATATTCTAGCAGTATATTCCCTTCTGAACACAGAGGCTGTGCTCCTAGATATCCAGCTAATCGTTGTTTCAGACTTATCTTTCATGCATTTGTCTGCTTTTAAAAAGTCATTCAACTCAGTAACCTTTCTGGCTGTATTTTGCAGCAAGCTATGTCATTTTACAGGGGGAGGATTCTGGCAGTGTTCTCATTTCCCAACCTCCAAGCTGGGGGAGGCGATTATTCAGTCTTAAAACACTGTAGGATCTCCGTCAAGTTGTGCTCAGCTCCAACATACACATGTGTCAGTCTCTTAAAACTAAGAAATATATGCTGAGTTTCTTGTAAGCAGTTCCTGTTATTGTTCCTCACCTATAGACCGGAAATCTTCTCATACTAAACCAGGGGTGGGGAACTATGGCTCTTTTATGACTTGTGGACTTCAACTCCCAGAATTCCTGAGTCAGTCATTGATTCTGGGAGTTGAAGTCCACAAGTCATTAAAGGGACCTTAGTTCCTCACCTCTGAACAAAAGCAAAGTACTTCCACCATTAAAGATAACATTCTGAGAACTTCTAGGGAGGAGCTACTTTAACCCTCCTCCTCCCAACTCAACTGTCTAAACTTCACTGTCTCTTGATCCCACCCAGGAATCCAGACTACGTTCCACTACATCACATCCTTAGAATTGTCTTGACACTCATGCAAAAACAGTTTGCCGTTTCCTTCTGGGAGGCCTTTTCAACTTCTTAGTCTTGTCTATAGTCCTGCAAACCGCCCCTCCAAATATTAACCAGGTTTAATTCAGCTTAGCCTTTTTGAGAATGGCCAAAGAAGAGGCATTCATAGGTAGAAGGCAAAAAGTTAAAATGGTGGCCGCAACTTGAAGCCTTGCTCCTATTTTACTTGTGTTGCAACTACCATGTTCTTTTTTATTTTTTTGACATACATACCCCGTGGTGTCACCTTTTATGACAAATATCTCTACCTCATGCTCTCCCACTTTGCCTAAAGTGACCTCATTTGATTGCCTGATCATCGTCAACATCCAAGAGAGAGATCAGACCCATGCTCCAAGTGGAGACACCAAATTTGGGAATTGTTCATCTTCTTATCTTTCTCCTTCATTTTACAAATAAAACCCAGAACATATATATAACCCCTCAGATCTTTCATGGTCCTACTGATGAAAGCGTCAGAGAACTGGACTCAAAAGATCCCAGCTGTGACCAGTACAGACTGCTACCTTATTATGGACCAAAGAAGACCTCTTTCCTTTTGTGCTTTTTTGCAATTTTATAAAGCCCAGAATAAGTTATAGTTTAATGACCCTTCTGTTCTGTGCTTTGCTTAACGGTGGGGAAAGGAACATGTCTCTTTGGAGCCGTGATGGATCATCCAATTTACACCCAACAAAATGAAGTGTGAGTGAAGCCGCTGACAAAGTGGTGGAGAATTAATTTCCATCAGGATTAACTAGTGGAGCGCTACGGCGAGAAGATTTTTAAGGGAGCCCAGGAAAGAGACTCATGTAATGCTGATCAGTTACCCCTTAGCACCCTTTAAGCAGGTTGTCACATTCACAGTTGTGATGAGTTGCACAGGATTCCTCCCTCCTTCCCTGCCATTTCCCCCCCATTTGGCTCTGGTGGAGATTTGCGTCTGCGTTAGTAGCTGCAAAAACTGAAATAGGGGGATAGTTGTTATTCCTGGATAATTAATTCAAAATATTATGGGTATCATCTAGCCAGCCATATGTAGGGCTAACTGTTATGTTGGTGTATATGCAAATGAATAGCCATTTGTTTGGCTGTTACTTACGATAATACAATTGTACTTTGCCTAAAAGGACTGTTTTCTCTTCCCATCTTCATTCTGCTCCAATATTTGCCGTTGTCAAGCTAAAGAAATCTGAATTAAGCGCATGAGTAGATTTGATTATGGTTTACATTTACCCACATTTTGGAAGAAGGACAATTCCCTCTCCTCCAACATATGAGATGTTTCTGCATCTCTGAGTAGGATCAGGGGAAAATATCTGCCTAAATAATTCTTTTAATATTTTTAATATTTATTTGTATACACTCTCTCTATGAGGGAGATGGGCGGTTTTAAAATTGGATGGATGGATAGATAGATAGACAGATATTTTTATTTTTATTTTATTTTAATCCCATTTATATCCTGCCCTTCTCCGAAGACTCAGGGCGGCTTACAATCTAAGAAGCACAATGTGCTTAGCAATAGCCTTCATTCTATGTATATGCCTGCTTATTAGGGCTTTCGCCCCCCCTAAGCGGCAATTTTACAAAGTCAGCTTATTGCCCCCAACAATCTGGGTCCTCATTTTACCTACCTCGGAAGGATGGAAGGCTGAGTCAACCTTGAGCCTGGTGGGATTCGAACCTGCACTGATTGCAGGCAGCTGGTGTTACTTAAGGAGGCATTAGCCCACTGCTCCACCAAGGCTAGATAGATAGATAGATAGATAGATAGATAGATAGATAGATAGATAGATAGATAGATAGATAGATAGATAGATAGATATGCATAAACAACTCTGTTGATATAAAGCAGGGGTCTTCAAACTTGGCCCTTTTATGACTTGTGGACTTCAATTCCCAGAATTCCTCAGCCAGCGTGCCTGGCTGATGAATTATGGGAGTTGAAGTCCACAAGTCATAAAAGGGCCAAGTTTGAAGACCCCTGATATAAAAGGACATCTGCATTATAGCAATGCTTTCATGCAGTCATCATGTTTGCAAACAGTCTAGTTTTTCCAGCAGTGCCTTGTCATCAATAGCCATGAAGATTCCTTGGAAACGCAAAAGCTTGCCGTTAATTTGCACACTTTCTTAGTTACTCTAATTAAACACACCACAATGTTCCAGGATCCGACTGTTGGGGGAAAAGAGACACTTCTGATTGAAGGGAGAAGTCTTAAACCTTCTCCATCAAAATGCTTGGAGCAGAAGCTGCTTTGTCTCTATTAATGCTTTTTTTTCTTCTTCATCTTTAGGGAGCAGTAATCAAATTACTCTCTTCGGCAAAGTAGGTGGAGAAAGAAGGGGAGCGGCCCTTTTCGTTGCTTTTAACATTGTTTGCTAGCCTCAGCTTATTCTGAGCTTGTTTTCCTGGCATTATCCATGAAAGTCTAGCTTATTCATCTGCATTCATCTCTGGTGACCTCTCCAGTTCTAATGCATTTCCTTTTACTATTATTACTTTTAGCTCGTCCCTTTTACTACCATTACTTTTACTTCATCGCTGAGGTTTTTCCTCTGTGGCTTTTTTTCCCTCCTTTTTTTCTTTTAAAAGAAGTGTTTTGAATGCGTGCTTCATCTTGAGAACTCTTTGTGACTAAAACTTCAGCAATCCTTTTCACAACAGTCATCCATTGCATCTCAGGCACCCGTTTTGCTGGTTGCGTTAGTCAAGGAGATGTAGATAATGTACACAGCATGACAGGACTGAGAGCCAGTTTGGTGTAGTAGTTAAGATATTCAGGCATAGGACACCGATGGCATACCCATGACGTGCATGTCAAAGATGACATGCCATTGGATGACATGCCAGTGTCTACCAACACCTGACAACAGCTGTTCTCAAAAGCATGCTCTATTCTTGCATGAAGGGATGCGGTGGTTCAGTGGGTTAGGACGCTGAGCTTGTTGATCAGAAGATCAGCAGTTTGGCGGGGCGAATCCTGACTGCCGCGTAGCAGAGTGAGCGCCTGTTACTCGTCCCAGCTTCTGCCAACCTAGCAGTTCGAAAGCATGTAAAAATGCAAGTAGAAAAATAGGGACCACTACGGTGGGAAGGTAACAGCGTTCTGTGCGCCTTTGGCGTCTAGTCATGCCGGCCACTTGACCAGGGAGACGTCCTCGGACAAGCGCTGGCTCTTCAGCTTTGAAATGGAGATGAGCACCGGCCCCTAGAGTCGGAAACGACTAGCACGCATGTGCGGGGGAACCTTTACCTTTTACCTTTATTCTTGCATGAATAGAGAACGAGGTGTGTTTTTGGAGGCTGCAAAGCCTGCAAAAGAGCACTCGCTAAGGCTGATTCAAGAACGAAGGCCTCATGCAACCTAGAGCAGCCTCAGGTAGGCTGCAGAGGCCTGTCAGCAGAAACAAAAGCTGCCTGAAGGTAAGCGATGTGTGGCAGATCCTGGGGATGCTGGGGCAATTGTGCAATTCTCCAAGGTCACGTGCCTTGAGGAATGGTGTGAGGTGCCTTTTTGAGTGGTAGCACGGCCTAGGGCTGAGGTCAAGGCCTGGGCCTCTACTTCAAGCCAGGCGCTACCCCTGATGTTCAGGGTGTGGGGAGAGACAGGGAAGGTAGAGAATCCTTTCATTTTTGTTTGAGGGTGTATGTGTGTAATGTTATGTATTAGGTTTAAAGGAACACCTAAAGCACTTGTATAACAGTCACCACCAGGAGGCGTTGAACTGTAACTGTTTTCGCGGGAATCAGTTTCGGCGGGAAACAGAGGTTCAATCCGATTGGGTGGCTGCATACCTGGAGGTAACCCCTATGGCAGAGCACAGTCACTCCCACCTAATAAGGAGCTGTTATGCTGTACTCATCGGCCTGGTGTCCTTCCTGCTCTCCAGAACCCACTACACAACATGTAATATGCCAAGGGAGTCAACTTTAGGCATTTTCTGAATCTTTTGGCACATTGAGCTCTAAATGTTTCTCATCCCTGGGCTAGAAACCCAGAGACTGTGAGTTCTTGTGATCCCTTGGGCATATGTCAGTTGAGTGACTTTGGACCACCACCTGTCTCTCAGCCCTAGGAAGAACAAGACCCTTCTAGAAATCTTGCCAAGAAAGCTGCAGGGACTTTTTCCAGGCCATCACCAAGAGTCAAGAATGCCCCATCATGATTATCTTTCTCACCAGAAGGCAAGACAAGAAACAATGGATGGAACCTAATCAAGGAGAGAAGCAACCTAGAACTAAGATGGAATTTCCTAACAGTGAGAACAATTAACCAGGGGAACAGTTTGGCTCCAGAAGTTGTGGGTGCTCCATCACTGGAGGTTTTTAATAAGAGCTTGGACAACCGTTTGTCTGGAATGGCATAGGGTTTCCTTCTTGAGGAGGGAGTTGGACTAGAAGACCTCCAAAGTCCATTCCAACTCTGTTATTCTGTTCTGTTCCTATCCTGGATTCAGGGTTTCGGAGTGAAATGCTGCCATTGGAGTCAGGTGGGAGCTTTGGGGTACAATACAATAATGAACAGAAATATTCACAATAAGTAAGGATACCACTTTGCTTAAATATTCTTATTTTCCTATCCAGGCCACGAATAAGCCCTATATCAGGGGAAGGCAACTTTGGCTCTTTTATGACTCGTGGACTTCATCTCCCAGAATCCCTGAGCTCAGCATGGAAACCTCTCCCTTTCCCCTCAGCATGGCTGGCTCAGGAATTCTGGGAGTTGAAGTCCACAAGTCATAAAGGAGCCCTAGTTCCCCATGCTGGCACAGGAATTCTGGGAGTTGAAGTCCACAAGTCATGAAGGGGCCAAGGTTGCCTACCCCTACCCTATATATTCCTATAAGGATCAATGTAGCTGTCCAAAGACCAGAGTTTATATTTTACATTTTTTACAACTCTCAGCAAATTTCTTAATTTACAAAAGACAATTTCCCCCCCAAGAGAGTTCAGTCTCTCACTTACCTTCTCAGGGGGAGCCTAGAATTGTCCTGTCAATTTATATTTCCAGCTGGCCCGACTTTGGCCCAATTCCTCTCTTTGCAAATACATGAACTGTCACTCCTGGATCCCTATCTGCCTTCTGTAAATTTCTCCCCGTGTCCTCTTTAAATTGCTTCCGTGGCTTTTTAAGCTATACGACAAACCAATATATGTAATGAATGAACACAGATAGGGTGGTAATATCTGCTAACAACAGATGTATGTGATTACAGGAATTACAAGAAACTAAATATTGTAACTTACAAGCACTAATTGACACGATAATGAGTGATCCAGATTTTTTCCCCTCTGCAAATATATATGGATGTATGCAGGAAAGAATCGAAAGGCTATCTTAATGCAATTTTAAGTGCTTTGGCATGCTTCCGTGCATTAAACAGAGGTGTGGAAGCCACCTCAGAAAGTAAATAGTTTGCAACAAGGCAGTTCTCTAGTAGTTTCTTACTTGAATACCGTAGCTGGGAGTCCTACGTATGTAGCCTTCCCTGTACCCCTTAAAATAGCCTTCAGCTGTCAAGGATGAAGAAAGACTCTTACTCATTGCCACTGTTGGAGTGAGATTTAACTGCCAGTCCACTTTATTTCTTTAATTGAAATGGAGAGAGGTGCCACCTCATCCGTCTTGGGCAGCAAAATGATAATGCCTGAGAAGTCCCTGCCTTCTCTCATGATAAGGTTTCACTCACTCCTCAGCTACCTGGCAGACAAGAAATTCAAGGCGGGTTTGCATCATTTCCCTTTCAATTTATCCTGCCTAAGAAAAGAGGACCTGTTTAATTTCATTGGCTGGTAAGAGAATAAAGTTTTGATGTTCAAGGAAGCAACACCTCAGTGATGGAAGATGGATGCATCTTCAAGGCCATCACCATCAGTGGCCCAGCTCAGATTCAAAACTGGGGGTGAGCAGAGACCAAAAATGGAATTGATTTGCTCTGGATTTAGAGGTCTTTCCCTACAGGCTTTCCCAAACCTTCCCCCTCCCCCTTTGTTAGTACCAGCCTGGCATAAAAGGCGTAACACATCCCTGTTTTGCATCTGGTGGGGTTCCAGGCCATACTTCTTTAATCATCTGAAGCACAAGACGTTTTCTCTACCTTGTCTTCTCCTGCACAACTTTCCTGCCGGTAGAGGACCGTTGGCAAACAAGGACTGATCTGAAAGCTGGTGGCTGTTCAGTTTGACCCTAGTAAGCCAGAAGTTCTTTTTCATTGAAAACATCTGGCAGCCTGTTGGCGAATACTAAGCATGTCCTACTTACTGTACATGTCCAAGAAAATGCACAGTTGTGTGCATGGGAGGAGTGAGGCATTAAAGAAGGGAAGATGGAAGTTGCAGCAGTGTGAAGCCATGAACATCACAGCCAGGTACAGAAGGATGGGATTTCAATTGTGCAGTTGCCTTCTCAGCTTGTTTGATCCCAGCAGTCATCGCAATGCTGGGCTAGATGCTAGATATATATCCAGCATGACCATCGAAGCCCTTCCCTTCCTTGGAATCCATTTGAATCCCTAGCGCTTGTAGTTTTCAAAAGCCCCTTCATGCAAACCGAAGCATGCACACATCCTTCCGGTACACTGAGAAGCATAGAACATTTTGTCTGTCTAAGCCGCCAAGTGTTCAGCTGCCTAGGGACTACTTCTTTTCATTCTTATTTTCAGCCTTGAGGGTCCACAAGGGACATGGGGGCAGTGATGTAGTGCCGGCTTCAACTCCCCTCCGCCCTGTGCGTTCCCACAGAGAGGGCCTCCTCAGGGTGCCTCCGGTCAGGGAATGCCGACTGGCGGCCCCCAGGGGGAGAGCCTTCTCTGTGGGCGCCCCGGCTTTGTGGAACCAACTGCCGGTGGAGCTCCGGACGGCATCGGACCTCCGAACTTTCCGTCGTGGTCTGAAGACCCATTTGTTTGAATTGGCCGGTCTGGCCTGATGGGGGAGCTGGGTTTTAAATTGTCATTTTAGATTGTATTATTGTTTTTTTTAATTGGGCATCGATTTAATCTTTGTTTTAACTTTTGTATAGTATTGTATTTTTATTTATATGCCCTGTGAACCGCCCTGAGTCCCCAGGGAGAAGGGCGGTATATAAATTAAATAAAACTGAAACTGAAACTGAATATCAAACAAACAGTTTCTTTTTATGGTTTGGTCGGAGGGCTGAATGCTTTGTTTTGATTCCAGCAGAGAAGAGCTGAGTTGATTGGCAGTGGCAACTCAATGAAGAGCTTAGCCATAATAACATGATGAGTTCCAGGTCTCCGTGTGAGTCTTCCCTGGTGGAGGCCACCATCTTCATGATGCAAATGCTGGCTGACTGATCAGCGCTGCCACTGCTAGAGAACAACCACCCAAGGATGGAATAGGATTAAATGCTGTTCAAGGCATTGAATGGGTCTTGTGCAAAAAGGGTGAAGTCCACTATCTCCTTTATGCTGTATGGGGACAATATGGGGAGAACCCAGTAGCAAATGAAGTTAAATACCCTATTGTCATGGGGAAATTAACACCTTATAAATCACCACGACAAGCGCTGGTTAAGGACAATTTTCTTCCTGTCAGGACGCCTGGCTCATGATGTATTGGACAATATTTCCCAGGCTACGTGGAGAAATTTCGGCCTGAGGTGTTGCCATAACAACATAATTTTGGTCAAAAGTTCTATCTATATCACTCCCCCCCTCAATCAGGATATAATAGAAATATTTGGGGATAGGGTGAACCTTGAAGAGACAAAGATAGGGCTGCTTTCTGACACAGAAAAGAAGGAAGAATGGGTGGAAGTCATGGATCACAACCAAGCACAGAGTTTTAGGTTGATGCAGTTGTGATTGTATGCTATGATGCACCTGCCTCTGTGTGCAGAGACACACAAACACAAACGCAGAGTCCTTTCAGCTGATCAGCATCGCCTTTTCAACCCTCACCTCCTCCAGCTTGGTAGCAACTCTTCAAACTGAATCAGCATCACTTCCCCCAGTTTGTCGACGGAGAATGAGGGACCCAGAGTGGTTTGTTTTGGGAAAGGCACTTCCTTTCGTTTGGAATGATGGAATGTTTCTGATGCCTATGTGAAGATAGGACCGGATGAAAGAGAGGAGGAAGAAACGGTCATGTGAAAAAAAAAAAAGAAAAAAAGAAAAATGGGTTCAGTTCAAGCCAGCTTCCCACCAAAAGCAGAGCAAGGCTGATTTTGACTTTCTCCATGGTTATTGTTGTGGGTCACAGTATATGGGAAGTCCCAGTTTCAATACCCAGATACAAGGTTACCAGAAGAACCTCTTTGGGTTAGCAATCAGCACTTAGACTTATATACCGCTTCACAGTGCTTTGCAGCCCTCTCTAAGCGGTTTACAGAGTCAGCCTATTGTCCCCTAAAATCTCGGTCCTCATTTCACTAACCTCTAGAACAGAGGTCCCCAACCTTTTGGGCACCAGGGACTGGTTCCGTGGAGAGAGGTTTTTCCGTGGATCGGAGGGGGGTATGCTTTTGTGAGCTGCCTGCATTCCACGGATGGGGCTATGCTTGTTTGTGCGGCCCGGTTGCTGGCATGCCGTGGCCTGGTACCAGTCTACAGACTGTGGGTTGAGGACCCTTGCTCTAGAAGGATTGGAAGGCTGAGTCCAACCGTGAGCTGGTCAGGAGTCAGCTTGCAATACTGCATTCTAACCACTGCGCACCATGGAAGGAAGGAAGGAAGGAAGGAAGGAAGGAAGGAAGGAAGGAAGGAAGGAAGGAAGGAAGGAAGGGCTGGCAATTGCAATAGACTTATAGTTATTTACAGCCCTCTCTAAGTGGTTTACAGAGTCAGCATTTTGCCCACGACAATCTGGGTCCCCATTTCATTAACCTCAGAAGGATGTTCTAGTCAACCTAGAATTGAAGTCCCGAACTGCAGGCAGCTAATACTGCATTCTAACCACTATCATAATAAGGATAAAGTTAGATGACATTATCCTTCAGAACTGACCACCCAGCATCATTGTGAACTTCATGGCTTGTGTGGCAATCACAAGTAGTCTCTGTAGAATCTCAAAATACAGTATTGGTACAATTAAAACTTTTTCTTAATGTTAACATCTCATGGATTCCTCAAATTCTGGTATGATCATCAGAAACAGCATGAGACTTTCAGATGAGAATGACGGTGGCTTAGTGGATTAGGACGCTGAGCTTGTCGATCAGAAGGTCGGCAGTTTGGCGGGTCGAATCCCAAATGCCGCGTAACAGAGTGAGCACCTGTTACTCATCCCAGCTTCTGCCAACCTAGCAGTTCGAAAGCACGTAAAAATGCAAGTAGAATATATATATATATATATATATATATATATATATATATATATATATATATATATATATATATATATATATATATATATATATATATATATATATATATATATGCAGTATGGTTGCCCTAAACCTCTGAAGATTCAGCCCATTGGAAGTTTAACTTTAATTTCTGACAGCCTTAGGGTGATATTGACTTCTTATTAAGTGGTTTGTTCACCCCTAGTTTGTTGCATTAATCACAATTAGCTGGTGGTTTGGCATTACAAAATTAGTTGGAGCAAAACAAAAGCCAAATGCATAATGGCTTAGTATATAATATATATAATCATAATGGTAAAGTTGAAGGGACCGTGGAGGTCATCTAGTCCAACCCCCTGCTCAGGCAGGAAACCCTATACCATTTCAGACAAATGGCTGCCCAGTGTCTTCTTGAAAACTTCCAGTGTTAGATGTACAACCAGAATTGAGCCCCAAATTGCCATTGCTAAGCGAGTTAGGTGTTTAGTGAATTTTGCCCCATTTTACGACCTTTCTTGCCACAGTTGTTAAGTGAATCACTCAAGTTGTCCGGTTAGTAAGGTTGTTGTTAAAGAATCTGGCTTCCCCATTGACTTTGCTTGTCAGAAGGCCGTAGAAGATGATCACATGACCCCGGAGAAAATGCGGCCGTCATAAATATGAGTCAGTGGCCAAGCGTCTGAATTTGGATCCCCTGACCGTGAGGATGCTGGAATGGTCATAAGTGTGAAGAACAGTCATAAGTCACTTTTTTCAGTGCCGTTGTTGTCACTTTGAACGGTCGCTAAGTGAACTGTCGTAAGTCAAGTTGTATATATACGTAGCAGTCCACCTTCTATTCAGAACATAACTTAAAGGTTAAAATAGCAAGTGCCCATCGTGCTTCGAAGCAGTCCACCCCATAGAGTAATTCGGGCAGAGCTTGTTGCTTCACAAGCTTTACTTTTCTAAGTAAGATTTCTTCTTGTGCTAGATTGCTCATCTGTGCAATATCCAGACAGTCGGGGTCCAGCTCAACAGAGTAATTCAGCAGGAATGGCAGACAGATATTTCTTGTTAGACAATCTTGGGACTTGTAGAATTCCCAACGTACAAATAGTGGATTGTTGGGTGGAGAGGGAGGCACAGATAGTTGCTAGGTTTGTGAGTGAATATCTTCTTTTTTCCCCCCTTTCTTTATCCTAACTGTGAGTTAAACGAGAAAAGAACAATTGCGTCTGAAGCCTTTCTCTCCCTGATCTTTTCTTCCAACACTCAAGATCAGCGAGATATTAATTCAATAATTTTGAAACAACATTTTGTTGTGTGTTTTGATTGTTTCCCCTCTGGGATTGAAGGAAATTGTGAGAAATTAGGGAGGCTGCAGGTCACTGTCTAGTGAAAAACATTTTTCTCACATATCTCTCGGCTACCTTGTCACCAAATAAGTGCAAGAACATCACATTTTACCCCTGAGCATTTCTCTAAAATGCTCTTATTTGAAAGAATTTTGGAAGCACGCTCCCTCATCAAATTGAATGAGAATGGATGGAAGAAAACAAAGCAGATCTTTTTTTTCCCTTATTTTTTTCCCACACAGTATACCTCAACGGCTGATATTATGCAATGGATACCTCAGAAAATTCTAGAAAAAAGCCCACATTGCCTTAAGGCCCACTTTATATTATGGGCAAGATACCGCCTCTAAATTTGCCCTTCTTTGCAGGGATGTAGGGCGATTGGGAAATTATGATTTCTTTGAATACGAAGAGAATATTGTCAGGCCCCACTCCAAAAATAGTTGTGATTCTTCTCAGCTGAAGTTTTTTTTATTGGTTCATATCTTGCCCAAACCTGCCAGATTTAGCACTCTTCTATCTGCATTTACAATATACTTTGTGAGCTATTAGGGTGGGTTGTCTTCATCCTCTTTCTCTCAAACATAACATTCAGACAGAGTTGCCTCTTATTCTTCTGGAATTCCACCCCTCCCTCCTCGGAATTCACTTCCTTACTGCATGACATGACAAGTTTGAGAAACACTGCATTAGATGATTAGAAGTGGTGTTGCTAAGAAGATGTGTGCATAGTGTAGTATTTTTGCAATGAGGAAATGATAGTGTGGTGAAACCAACAGAATGTATCTGTGCGTGTATATATATATATATATATATATATATATATATATATATATATATATATATATATATATATATGTATATATATATATATATATATGTATAAAGGTATAAAGGTAAAGGTTCCCCTGCACATGCGTGCTAGGGGCCGGTGCTCATCTCCGTTTCAAAGCCGAAGAGCCAGCGCTTGTCCGAGGACGTCTCCGTGGTCATGTGGCCGGCATGACTAGACGCCAAAGGTGCACGGAACGCTGTTACCTTCCCACCGTGGTGGTCCCTATTTTTCTACTTGCATTTTTACGTGCTTTCAAACTGCTAGGTTGGCAGAAGCTGGGACGAGTAACAAGCGCTCACTCTGTTACGCGGCACTCAGGATTCGACCCACCAAACTGCCAACCTTCTGATCGACAAGCTCAGTGTCCTAACCCACTGAGCCACCACGTCCCTACATATATATATATATGTGTGTGTGTGTGTGTGTGTGTGTGTGTATGTATGTGTGTATATATATATACATATATGTATGTATTTATGTATGTGTATATATATATATACTGTATATATATATATAATTAGCAATATAGCATCCTGTGTAAGGATGAAAGACCTCCCTTTTTGAACATGCGTATGACCTTTGTACAAAATATCCACCATCTTCTTCAACCCCTCCCCTGCTACTCACTCCCATCCTCACTGTATGGATACTATGCATACGAACTGCAATTCCAGTTTTTTTTTTTCTCCTTCTGCCTTTTATGCTCAAGCTGCATGGCTTGTCCAAGTACGCCAGGAGTTAGTATCTTTATGCCTGCTGTGTTTATTAACTCCAGATAATTTCTGCTAATATTAGCTCGCGTGCCTTAATAACTTCTTCATCACAACATCATAAACCTTTGATCTTCTCCTCCGGCATCTTCTAAGCGACAACAATAATAATAATAAAGGCGGTCCATAAATACTCCTCCCTGGAGCCAGAATGCCCAGTTGTTAAAACTGTGACTGGAGCAGCAGCTTAGGGACCATATTTTCTCTAGCTTGTTACAACTGATTCTTTTCTAGTGGTGCTTTGACGGTATTACTCTTGCTTCTGTTTTGTCCTCAGTGGGTCATTACTCCCTGCCACATTACTTACCTGAAAGATGGAGAGTCCAAAAGTTATAAACAACCAGATTTCAAACTTAATTCCAACTCCCCCCCCAGCCCGAGAGACATTGTTTGTTCTTGTTCTCTGGAAAAGATTTGGAGACATGTTCAAAGACATATGTACATACCTAGCAGTAGATCACTGGCAAGAAACTGTAGACTGCTGATGAGATCCACTGGTAGACCCATTAGGGAATTTGGACTGCCAGTGGCTTAGCATTAGCTGCAACCAAGTACTTGTCTTTCCGGTTCCAAATCACATCCCTGACATGGTGAAATTAGATGAATCCAATGCACATTCTCTACAAGATTTGCTTCCTGGGTTGAGTTACAATCTGTTTGGCTCTGGAGTAGTGTGTGATGCCATACCAGCTTTGTGGTTGTGTGCATCCAGTCAAGGGGGTGGGGTTCAAGTCCCAGATTCCCAGCCATGGGAGCTCCCTTGATCGCTTGGGTCAGTTGATTTCTTGCAGCCTGGCCTACCTTGCAAGGTTTGAGAGAATTCGGCCTAGGGCAGGGGTAGGCAACCTTGGCTCTTTTATGACTTGTGGACTTCAATACCCAGAATTCCTGAACCAGCCATGCTGACTCAGGAATTCTGGGAGTTGAAGTCCACAAGTCATAAAAGAGCCAAGGTTCCCTACCCCCAGTCTAGGGAGACCTAGGTTCAAGCCATGGAGTCTTCCTGGATCACTTGGGTCAGTCACTCTCTCTTGACCAGCCTACTTTACAAGAGTGCCTTTATGGAGAAAAACAAGAGGGAGAAATGCTAGGTAGATATTGTCTTGAGGTGTTTGATGAAGGGGTGGATAGAAAGATGAGGAGGAGGAGGAGGAGGAGAAGGAGGAGGAGGGGGAGGAGGAAGGTGAGGAGAAGAAGAACGTGCCATGTTTCAAATACAGGATCAGCATATTTTGAAAAAGGAAAGGAAAGAAAGAAAATGGGATTGGTATCTTTCAACACAGAGATGGAGAAGGGGCATGGAGAGAAGGGATAGGATTCTAGAGTGGTGATTGATTTGGGTGGGAGGGTTATAGCAATTATGGAACCTGTTTACTAAACATCTGTTAATTAGAATTGAGGACGTCGATGGGAATTACGCTCCTGTATAAATACCCAACCAAACATATGGCTTTGTTAGACTTAACAGGACAATTGCAGCTGGCTCAATACAAATTAATAATTTATCCGTGAAATTATTTTTCTCCAAGGTTTAAGTAATGCTGCAATCAAATATATGCATTGATATTGATGGGCCGAAGGACCATCCGCTCACAAGCAGAGGAAGGAAGAAACACACAAGCCCTGAATTCCCTGGGGTATCCCAATCCTTGAGCAAGGGTAGCAAGCAAGGAAAAAAGCCCGAGTCTGCTTTGCAAGTTCTCCCGGGGCTTTTGGTATAAATACTTTTTAACTATCATTAGAGGACCATCTAATTATTTCACAAAGTTTGGCTTTGTACCACCTTTCATTAAAGATTCCAGACTGATTTCCAAATTGAAAAACTAAAGATAATTACAATGGGTTAAACAATTATGACGTAGCGGTTGAAATACCAGGAAAATCATATCCTGGTTGGGTCCGGGATATCTGAGGGAACACCTGCTGCCGGCATCAAGTTCCCTTCGTCCAGTGCGCTCCCACAGGGAGGGTCTTCTCAGGGTCCCACCGGTAAGAGATTGCCGGTGGACGACACCCAGGGATAGGGCCTTCTCAGTGGGGGCGCCTGCCCTCTGGAACCAGCTGCCGGTGGAGCTGAGGACTGCCCCCGACCTCCGTTCATTCCGCTGGGGCCTGAAGACCTGGCTCCTCGAGCTCTCTGGCCCAGGCTGAGGATCAATCTTATTTTAACTGGGGTTTTATTTGACAGGGGCACATACAATTTTTTCTTTTAAATCTGTTTTAACTTTTGTATTTCGGTTTTTAATTACCCTGTAAACCGCCCTGAGTCCTTCGGGAAAGGGCGGTATAGAAATGTAATAAAATAAATAAAATAAAATAAAGCTTTGGTGAGTCAAAACATTTTGCTGTCACCAAAAGGACAGGACCAGTTAGCCGCCTCCATTACGTGAATGCCTTCTAGATCAATGGATTTCAGTTCCAGAATTCCTTTCATACGTCAGTTATGGAAAATCCCACAGTCTAGGCCAGGGGTGGGGAGCCTTGGCTCTTTTATGACTTGTGGACCCACCCCTGGTCTAGGCCAATCCAACCAATACGTCTGGAGACTGACCATTTCTGAAAGCCTTCTCTTGGCAACATTTTTTGGGGAAAAAGTTGCAGTGCTGGAATCCAGAGTAACAGCTGCTATCCCATCGTTTCCAATGCTTGGACCCATTTATGAAGTCGACCTTTTCACAAGCTACTTTTAGAAACTGTAAAAGTTCCTTTAGAAGCAGAGCAGGAAATTTGTCCATCAAGTTTAGTATGGTCTGTTCGGGAATCTAAGTTCTCAAATGTTGGCCGGCTTTCCCGTCATCTGTTCACTGAGTCTGTGTTTTACAGTGTTTCAATGTGAGAATGCCAATTTGTGTAGAAAGTATCTGGCTGTAAATGAAGCTTGGAATATCTCACTACCACTGAAGAAAAAGTGTCCCCACTGAATCTAACCATAGATAGGGTTTCATGGATCTTTAGAACAGCCTTAATGACTGAATTGACTGTTAAGAACTGTTAAGGCAAAGTCTAAAAAAGCGAACTCCCATGAATTGAGTGTAGGCTTCACCCAAAGGTGCCCAGATCTTAAAAAAAAAAAATAAGAATCATTTTATTTGCTGAAGTGCAAAGTAAAGAAGACATATGAGAAACAGAGATGAAAATTAAGCAAGCTACTGTATATCACAACACATACAATCACATAAATGGGTTGATAATCCATTGAACCTTGACCAGACACAGTTGTATTTTCCATCGTTTCATTCCATCTACAAAGAGCCAGCTCAAAGGGTGAAAGTCCATATGTTTCTCCAGTCCACAATTTAATATATAGAGATGCACAATTCCAATTAAACTTTGAGGTGTATGAAATTACCCAATTTAGTTTCTTCATTGACCTTTCCCACTTGTAATAGTGGGTCCCAAGACTGATCAAGATTCAGGAGATAGGGAAGTAAACAACCAGCAGTATTTATTATTTATTATTTATTTATTTGTTTAATTTATATACCGCCCTTCTCTCAAGAGACTCAGGGCGGTTAACAGGGCAATACGTAAAAGACAGATACAAAAGTTAAAATTATTAAAACATAATTAAACAGTAAGTTCCTTCATTATCAGTGAGAAGACTTGCAGATTTGCTGGACATTTTTTTTGAAAGACAGTTAAATAGAAATTAATGTCATCTTTTGTTCTATTCTCAGTAACTCTTGCTAAGGATTGCAAGAATTATGCTTTTGGTTTGGGGCAACTGTCCAAAGAGTCAAGTCACTATTTTGGGGAGTGTGGTCCCAAGATACCTGCAAAATAAATAAATAAATAATTTTTTAAAAAAGTGTTCTCTCAGCCCATGAGAAGCTTTGCACTGGTGACCTGGACTACCAGAGTCCTGTAGAAGCTCTTTAACCATGGTTGGTTGAATAAAGTTTCTGGATTGGCTGGATCAGACACAGATACAGATAGCCTTGATTGCTCAAATACTGTAGCATCTTCGTTGGCTTCAGCTTTCAACTCAAATCTCAGAGATCTTGAAGAGTGATGTACCCAGATTCCTAGGCAGCAGAGCTAGTTGCCTCTCATGCCGCACAGTTTTGTGTTTTTAAGAGTGGGAAGAAGGGGGAAGGTAGAGGTCATGATTTCCTTCTATGTCTAGAGTGCCTAGGATAATCAAGTGCCATATTTCACCCTGGAAGTCTTCCTTAAGAGTGGGAGCAGTTCCTTGTGTTGGCAAAATGATCCGAAACATTCCTCCTGCTGCTGGCGGCTTGGCAAGTGGAAGGCAAGCGTGAAAATCAGTGAGAATATCAGCGCCTTTGAGAGACAAAGGAATGGGACTCGGCAGAGATACATCATTCTCGACAAGCATAGCTAGGTCAGGTTTTTATTTATTTATTTATTTATTGCTCTCCCTCTCCTCACTTTCAGGACTTTAACCTGCTACAGCGGCTCTTAAATTTTGCTCCTTGGACAGCCGTTGTTTCTTGTCCTTTTTAAAATAATTGTCGCACTTCTCCTGTAAGAAGATACTCAGAAGTCATCTTTTAAACGACACTTGAATTTCTGAGCAAGTCCACCAGCTCTGCTGTATGGACAGGAAGCGTTGTCCTGCTTAGTAATGTGCTCTGCTTATTTTCCACTGCACTTGCTTGGTTCTTGTAGCAAAGTTATCGATGTATGATGTATCCCAGGGGTTTCCAACCCCTCAGTCTGTGGACCGGAACCTCTGGGATCCAGACTGCACAAGCGGCAGGTGAACACATGAAGCTCCATTTATGCAAGTGTAGGGCATGCACATGAAACCATGCTAGTCTGCGGGGCCAGAAAAGTTGGGAACTGCTGATGTAACCAATGATTTGTTTTTCAGCCGATCTGCCACAGACCCCGGACAGTGGTGAGGGCTGAAAGGAAGTTCACAGCCTGAGGCCTCCAGCTGGCTTTTGTGCCTAAGCAAAGGCTAAAATCTGGGCTTCCCTATGCTTAAAATCCAGCATCCTAACCACTACATTAAGCATTGGTTCTCATATATATATATATATATGTATGTATGTATGTATGTATGTGTATAAACCTCAGAAAACATATATATATATATATATATATATATATATATATATATATATATATATATATATATATATATTTGCAAACATTAAACAAGCTAATTTCTCCTATTCCCTTCTTTAGTGGAAATTTTCAAACTCATCCCTCATACTTGCATTTGGCGTTCAATTTTCCTTCCTTAGGATTTGGGATGTATGATATTATGGAATAATAGCGGTAAGTCCTCAATTTACAGCCATCCAAATCCATGTGATCACAGGGGCTCTGTGATGGTCGTAAGGGCTAAGAACAGCCTTATGGTATCTTTGAAGGATCACTAAATGAATGCACGTAGGTCGGGGACTACCTGTCTAGCGAATGCATGGGAATCAAATTTGTGAGCGACCAGGATTTATCCCCCAGCAACGTCAAGTAATTTAGAGTTCATTTATCATCTGCCATCACAGAATGAGAAAACAAGCCCTCATATGGAATTTATGCCAGGTGGGAGACATCGCTAGGCTATGCCACTCAAATTGATGGCTGTACCCTCTCGCAGCTTCAGTCGAGGAGGAAAATAAAAGCATATGGCTGGAAAATGTCAAGCAGTCCTGAAGATTGGAGTGGAGCGGATCTTGGCAGCGGAAGGGAATAACAGAATAACAGAGTTGGAAGGGACCTCGGAGGTCTTCTAGTCCAACCCCCTGCTCTGGCAGGAACAGCAGGCAGAGGCCTGCTAACCTTGGCAGATCCCTCGGTGTGTGTAACGATGTCTCGACACAAGCTCTACCGTTTTCTGTCACAGCAGGTATTTATACCTCTCATGGATTACATCATCCGTTTTGATTGGTTGAATCCATTTACCTCACCACACATCTTTTTGGTGTGTTTTCTCTGTCTGTGGGCAGATTTTCCTTGTTCCCTCAGGGGAGGACCCAGTAACTTATGTAACCTTTTTTCTTCTAGAAATTTCTAGCATCTTCTTGGGGTGCCATCAGAGTTGGTATGCTGCCTGGGGAATTCTGGGAATTGAGACTCACATATCATAAAATTGCCGAGTTTGAGAACATTGATTCAAAGTATACATTCGTATATTTTAATTGTTTATGTGGACTTGTACCACATCTAAATTTTGGGTTTCTCTTAATGTACAGTTTTAAAATATTTTAAAGATCTTGTTTGATTTGTTATAATAAGAACCAATCCTTGAAATCTGATAGAAAATGTTGTTTATTGCGGTTGTCAATATGAGTTCCTTTGGTTGATTGCTGATCATTGATTCAGCTCTAATAAGCGTTGCATAGCCTAACTTTGGTTCAGAATTCCCATTTATTTAATTTTTTTTCTTTCTCTTTTCTTCTTTTTGGCTGTGCTACTAAATGTCTATTAAACTAAAAATATATAGACGTATTTTACAAAGTGCAAAGCTTTGTGCAAACTGCCCCTTTTGTAGGGTCAAAAATCAGGACAAAGTCTGGTGTGGAGCATCTTTTCAAGCTAACCCACTTTATTAAAAAGCAGAAACTTCTGTGAGCTACTAAGCAGGTGGAGAGCTATGCTCATCTCCTGTTAATTATGTTAATCTACGGTAGACAAAAATCAAAAGCAGGCTGGTGGCATCTTTTCAGACTAACCCACTTTATTAACGTGGGGAAACTTTGGAAGCTTCTGGTTTCTGGCTACTGCAGACTAACACACCTTTGCAGGTCAAATGTCTTTTCTCCTCCTTTCTCCTTCACAAGTGTCTCCAGGAGGGTTAATGGAAATGTACGTATACTGTATGCTTGGCGTGCGTGATGGGACAATGAGCTGCGCTCCATACTGATCCAGCCTGTTTTGTCAATATGCAAAGCTCTCAATATGTCGCAGAATATGTCCAAGCTGGAACAAGCCAGAATATGGCATAAATCTGTTTCTTCTCCTGGATATGCTGCCCAGGATTCTGCTCTGTTTTGGCTCTTCCATTGCCATAGCTTTGCCAGTAGGACAGATGCATTGGGAAGCTTACCTGCCAATGGAGCCCACCAATTTGGTCACCATCTCGTTCATGCCAATCACGCAGCTCTTTTCTCAACCGTGATCAGGTTTCATAGGGTTTGTGCCAGGTCCTACGAAGCTTGGTTGGTGGGCCACAAGAGGTGTGCACCTCGGCTGAGTTTCTGCGCGTGCAAATGCCTCTTCTCAATGTATTTATTTATTTATTTTGGAAAAAGGGTATGATCGATTCCTCCAAAATGCTGTTGTTGAGACATAGAAGGAAGCTTATGGTAATGCACAGTTTAACAGAAAGAAAATGCGATTCTTTCTGCTTAAAAAGAAAAAAAAGACTACAATAAGCCAACTTAAATTTTAATTAAAAGAAAATGTATTGCTAGTGAACGTGAAAGGTTCATTTTCATATTTTCTTTTTCATTTCTTCTCCCAGACATACACTCGTTCCTCCCTCTTTCCCAAAACAAAGGCTTTACATTATTTGCCATCGATTTCCAAATAGCTCTCGCCCCATTAATAAATAATTTATTTCATTTCTCTGCTGCCTTCTCCTCCCCCCCCCCCCGCATCCCCCGGCGCGCTCCAAGGACTTTAGGACACTGAGGATGGAGAAAAGACGGTCTTAAAAAGAGAAAAAAAGGAGGGAGCTTTAGGATTTGGAATTTGAATGCAGTGGTGGGCATTTCTTTCCTAACACAATAGCTCTAAAGAAATGTTTAAAAAGTCCCCCATTTGCAGTCTTAAGATTTTAGGGTGGCTCACAGTCCTGGCGCTGTGATCAATAAGCAATGAATCCCGATATTATTTTATCGTTTTTAAATATGCTATGGAAATAAATAGATAAGATTCAAAAGATTCTAGACTTCCTATCACAATGCACGCTCCAGTATCATTTGCCTTTACAACATGATGGGAAAGAGATTCTTGACCCATCCTTTCCTCAAAGCTTTGATGCCATGGAGCAATAGACCAATACATCTTGAAGACATCAAGCAGGAGAAGACAACTCTCCAGAAACTCCCCCAGCCCATCCATAAATATGCACCAATCCTGAAAAAGTTCTTGTTTTGTTGGCCCCTGAGTTTTGGCACTGACGATCTGCCCCCCCACCCCCACCCCCAAGATTTGATCGGTGTTTCTCTTTCACATCTTAAAATGTCCGTCTCTCCTGCCCCCAGAAACCTTTGCTGACTAGTTTTCAAAGTCAGCATGAAAACTCATACCCATTTTCATTCCTTTTTCTTCTCATTTGCATATTTTGGTGCTCATGTTTTCTTGATAGGTTCCTCTCTTGCGCCTTTTCTAATACACCCGTTATTTGCAAGCAATTCCCCCTAATGTGTGTTTATGTACACACTTGCCCCTAATAGACATAATTTCAGGAGTGCTTCCCCTGTATAATATATGCACTTGGTAAGCCTTTCTTAAATGTGCGGGCTGTGGGAATGGAAAATTGGATAAGGAGAATGTCTTTCTTTCAAATCTCCATGCCTGACTTTACGTTCTGACTTTGGTTTCAGGGAGACACTGCAAGATGGAGATTCGGCAGACCTTGTCAAAGGCTTAACCAGTCAGCCCTCTCAAAGGCGTACAGGTAACATCAACCTGCTTTTTTTTCATTGATTGAAGCACTCAACCAGCTGCATAAATAAGGGTCAAATAACTTAGAAACCTCCAGAGGATCAACTTAACAGTAAACTGGCACATTCATTTCCTATGGCAGCCAGATGCAGGAAAGACGTCTAACACATGTTCTTGAAGTTATGCCAAAGGATGGGGAAAAGGGGAATCCTTACAAGTTCCAACTGGGTTTTGTGAATCTATGAGCTGAAGGACCAACCAGTCTCTCTCTCTCTCTCTCTCTCTCTCTCTCTCTCTCTCTCTCTCTCTCTCTCTCTCTCTCTCTCTCTCTCTCTCTCTCATCATCATCCATTTATCCATCCATCCAATTTTAAAACTGCCCATCTCCCTCACAGAGAGAGTGTATAAAAATAAATATTAAAAATATTAAAACAATTATTTAGGCAGATATTTTCCCCTACTTGGAGATACAGAAACATCTCATATGTTGGAGGAGAGGGAATTGTCCTACTTCCAAAATGTGAGTAAATGTAAACCATAATCAAATCTACTCATGCACTTAATTCATATATCTATATCTATATCTTTATCTATATCTATCTATATCTCCATTTTGCTCTCCGAGTTCACAGTGACCTAACCCTAAGTGGAATTTTCCTCCAATGGGATTTTCCCATGTATTTTACCAGGAAACATAGATAGAGCAGGCTAGAAAAGTCAGTTTCCTCCTAGCCATACCCAAGCACCCCAAATTTGTTGGTGATGTCCATTTTGCTCTCTGAGTTCACAGTGACCTAACCCTAACCCTAAGTGGAATTTTCCTCCAATGGGATTTTCCCATGTATTTTACCAGGAAACATAGATAGAGCAGGCTAGAAAAGTCAGTGCCCTCCTAACCATACCGAAGCACTCCGAGTTTGTTGGCAATGTCCATTTTGCTCTCCGAGTTCATGGTGACAGAAAATTTGTTGAAAAAAGGTGCCCAGAACTCTATATCTATATCTATATCTATATCTATATCTATATCTATATCTATATCTATATCTATATCTATATCTATATCTATATCTATATCTATATCTATATCTATATCTATATCTATATCTATATCTATATCTCCTTCCATCCCTCCATTCTCTCTCTCTCTCTCTCTCTCTCTCTCTCTCTCTCTCTCTCTCTCTCTCTCTCTCTCTCCCTTTCCCTCTCAAATTATATGACTGCCTAACTCACCTACAGTGATTCCAGGTGGTTTACAGAAGCAAAATGCCAAATACAAAACTCAACAAAATCTTACCCTCCTGGCTGGGATTTCTTGGAGATGAATTCCACATATCTTCAAACTGCCAAGATTAAGAAACACTGGATTAAAGATTTTTCAGGTACACAAATTGTGACTTGGTGCAATGTGGAAGCCCAAATATTTGGTACTCAGACTATTGAATTCTCTTGGGGGTTCTTACCTGTTGGGGCAGCAAATCTCTTAGGCTTTTAGTAAAAAGAAATTACATATTCTTAAATCACCAGACCATAGCTTCAGTGAGTCCAAAATGGAAATAAGGGTACCATCAAGGAAGGAAGGTGCCTTCTTAACGTAGAATTTGTCCAAACTTATAAAGAAATTAAAACCTGGGACAATTGTGTGGTGAATTATTTAAAAAAAAGAAAAAATAAACAATAACATATGCAAGCAATAGGCGTGAGCCTAAATGGACTCCAGAAGATGGTAGAGGACAGGAAGGCCTGGAGGAACATTGTCCATGGGGTCGCGATGGGTCGGATACGACTTTGCAACTAACAACAAAAACAACAACAACACACAACATATG